>NC_081843.1:41127554-41454988 GCF_963259705.1 Myotis daubentonii | reverse complement strand
CATGCTTTAATCTGCACATTTTGGTGCACTGCACACAGCATTGCTTTCATTGAAATGGATTTTGTTCGCGACACTTTCACTAAGTGTTTCCTCTTTAAACACTTTGTCAGGTAGAGAGATGCTCTAGGCCGGATTAGTTACTAATGGTGTAGTAACTGTTTTATTACTTAACATGTAAAGAAGAAATTTTTTTTTCTAATATCTGACCTTAAACTTTAGTTTAAATATTGAAAGAGAAATGAAAACAGGAAAAAAAAATAACATTTTCCTTTTGACTCTATTAATATTCAGGAATTAATTATAATAAATGAAGTTAAAAACAACAACTCTTTAACATTAGTATTCGGAGTTGTCCAGAATTGGAAAGGCCTGGTCTGGTGGCATCAAAGCATAAAACACCAGATGATTTTAGACAACTAGGCAAACCATCCACCTTAAGAGTCTGAAACAGGTAGGATGACACATTTCTTCATATTTCTAAAATGAATCAATGTTCACGAAAAGGTTAACCTTTTATGATCTCCTTGTCCTTCCTAGTGGAACACCAGGACTTCCAGGGCTTATGTGGTTCAGAAAAATGGTAGCGAGGCCTCTGATTGGCAGTTCATGTTGGCTGCTGTTGAGTTGCTCACTTAGACTTAGGTGATTCTCATAGAGGCAGTGAGTCTGTTGGCATCATGACAGGCTCGGCTCAAGGACTTTGTCCCATTGTCCAAGGACATGGCATTTTGCGGGTCCGGGAGACCTGAATAAGGTGGTGAATTCCCACCAGTCACACAGCAGCAAATCCGCACAACTCCTGGGACCAGTCATTTGTCCCTCCTATTCAAGCCACAGGAACACAATTCACTATCTCTTTGTAGTCAGATCACTCTTTCTTCTGACAATGTAATGTCAAGCCTTTTTATCCTCAGAAAATCCTAGTACCTTTCTGTAAAAAGCCTGCCTGCAGTTATTTTCAAAATATCTAGCAACATGACTTTTTCTAGTCTTGAAACACAAAAGCTTTAATTCATTCGTGGTACAAGGTTGCAGAGAACCCACCAGCCACAGCCCTGTCTCCATCTCTGGGTCAGAACATCATTTTGTAATTCTTTGAAAACATGAAGCAAAAGAGAAAAGGCAGTAAGTGAGTTCTTTGTCATTAACTCCATTCCATGTCCATCTCAAGGCATTTAACAGAATAAAAACTCTAGGGAGAGGAAAACCTAGTGGAAATCAAGGGATACCAAAACAGAGGGAAAAGGTTAAGAATTCAAATGTGAGTTCAGAGCATGTATCAGAGAGCCCCACTACAACTGGAAGAGAGATACCAAGAGATTAGCTCGGGCTCAAACACTACTTTTCTCCTTAGATCCCTTCTCCAATCAAAGTGGAGCTGGCTACCCCTCCCCCCCCCCACACACACACCACACTCTCTACCTCCCCCTTCGCCCCCCTTTCAGGTTTCTTTGCTGGGACAACAACAAAAACAACAACAGCTACATTTAATTGAGAACTGGCTATGAACCTAGGCACTATATAAAGCTAGGTGCTTTACATGCACTACATCCTTTAATCTTTACAAAAGCTCTATGAGGTAGGTCTATTATTTTTACATTATTATGGAGCTTTTGGATTGAAGTAAAAAAACAAACAACAACAAAAAACTGCTATTCAAACTGACTGTGTAATAAAAGAAGTATAGAGGTAGACCAGGCTTCAGGTCTATCAGGTTCCTCAGGAGCATCATCAAGGAAGTTCAGTCTCTCCATCCTCCTTTGACATATTGGCTTCATCAGAAAGCCCATCACCCTCATGGTCACGAGATACCTCCCACCAGTGACGAAGCATAATTCCTTCCCCACATGCAACAGAACTAGCCACTCTTCTGTATCTTATTGACCCTAAGTAGTTCGGGCCTGTGCATCCATGAAGCAATCACTGGCAAAGAGCCTGCGTGACAACAAATATCTTAGATGAATCATTGAAAGTGGAATGATGTTTGCCATCCAACCACAATGATCACCATGTGCCCCATTTTACACATGAGGGGACCGTAGAGCAAAACAGTTCAGTGATTTGCCCAAGATCACATAGTTATAAGAGGGAGATGCAGGTCTGGTAACAAAGTACATGTTAGTAACCTTTGTTCTATAGCGCTTGGACGCATTCTGAGGGTGGGAGAAGGTTTCCCAGAAGCCAAATTTAGGTGCTTATTCATGAGACAAATAAGAGAGGTCTACCCCAAATCACCTTGTTCTTTCAAATATGAGGAGCTAAATGGATAAGATTAAGATGTAAAGGGACTTTAGGATACTGTAATTGTGTCACTTGGAACAATTTTGAATTTTTGTGTGTACTTATTGCAATCAAATGTGAGACATGGAAGGTAGAGTGAAAATTACAACCTAGGGAAAGTATAACAGTTGGTTACTCAGCTTTCTTTGAAGCAAAGATTGCTTGTTAACAACCCACTTGTTTCTTTTCTGTGACTGTGTTTACTACTCAACTCATTCTTGTCATGTGAATTGCACTGCTTTAAAAATAAATGAACAAAATATTTTAGCAAAATGTTTTCTTTCTTTTCCTTCCCTACTTCAAAAGACTCAAAGTACCCAAATGCAATTCATCATTCAAATTCAAATCATTTTTAACAGGTCATATAAATGACTGATTCTATTAACTACTGAATCAATAAAGTAGAATCTCCTTCAGTACACTGGGAATTACATGATGGATCTTTCCTTTTCATCAATAACTCTGAATAGCTCTGTGTTAATAAATCCTTCATATTTCTCATCACAGTAAGTAGGAAGACTAGAGGAACCTCCCAGATCCATGATGTGATTTACTGTCTGTGTGAACATAGGGATAAAGATTCAAAGAAGCTTACCCCTAAATGATGAGAATGGGACTCATTAGAAGAAATATAATTATTCTGAATAAACAAAAATCAGTCTTCCATTTTTTTCTTATCTTTTCTCATTCCTTCTTTATATGATTCATAAAAACCCTATGTTCTTAATGATTTTCAATTTTTCCTAATTTCCTTCTTTAAAACCCTAAAGGAATTGCATTTTTCTTCTCTTTCCTTGTTTTATTCATCCATCCAACTTCTTTGTATGCTATGAACAGATTATGAATTAAGGTTCACAGATTTTTTTCCTATATATAAATGCCATGTCAACAAAATAATTTTAAATAACTTCTAGTGAATTTATTATTCTGTAATATTTTAAAACAATTATCCTATTTGATAAAGTATGTATTTGAAGCTTCAGATAGAATGATAGGATTTTAATGTTGGGATGGTTTCTTTTATGTGTGTGTGCATCATCTGAACAGTTAAAACTCCTGACAAATTAGTATCTTCCAGTGACTTTAACTTGGCTTGTTTATTGGTGACAAGAATCACTGAGGTTGATGGAAAAGAAGGAAAGCTAAAAAATCTGGTTGAGCACACAGTTAAATTTATTTGCTAATGAAACTAAAGACAAAAAGATTGTCTTACTAACATTTGGAAATGTCAATCTCTTTTTTATTTTGACCATTCTCATGACTATGAATGATATCCCACTGTGGTTTAATTTACTTTCCTTGATGACTGGTGATGTTAAGCACCCTTTTCATGAGCTTTGTGACCATTCACATATTCTTTTGTGAAATCAGTAAATTCTCACTTATTTTTGGATCATTTGTCTTTTTATAATTGATTACTAAAAGCTTGTTAGGTATCCTATTTTTTATATTCAGATTATTTTGCTGAAATTATTTTTTTTCCAGTTTATGGCTTGAATATTTATTTTTAGTGGTGTCTTTTGATAAATGGATATTTTTCATTGTATCTATCGATTGCATCTTTATGATTAATACTTTTTACATCCTGACTAAAACAGTTTTGCTTATCCCAAGGTAATAAGATATTCTTTAATATTTTCTTTAAGGGGCTTTTTGGTTCTGAGCTTCACACTTACCACTATGACCACCTTAAAATAATGTTTATGTGAGGAATGAGGAATGGATTGCAGTTCATTTCTAATTGTCCAGCGACATCTGCTTTAAAAGACTTTGCTATGCCTTTTAGTTGATTGAAACCTTCAATTTGCCACATGTGTGTCTATTTCTGGAATTCAAGGTCTCTTCCACTAATCTTTTGTCTAACATTATTTCAAAGTATACAATTTAGATTGTCGTAGCTTTATAGGTTGTAAATTTTATGTTTTTCAAATTATTTTTAGGTTGTTTTGGCTATTCTAGTTTCTTTGCATTTTGTATACATTTTAGAACTAGTTTATTTCTCCCCCCAAAATCAGCTGAAATATTGATAAATATTGCTTTGAAATTGTATATTAATTTATGAGAAATGAACATATCAATTCTACCCATCTAATTACATTTTGTGTCTTTCCATTTTAAGTAAATATTCTTTAATGTCATTCACTAACAGTGTCTTATAATTTCAATAAAGAATTTTTTCATATTTTGTTAGATTTATTTCTGTATTTTGATGTTATTAATGCAATTGTTATTTCAATCTCATTCTTCAATTGATTACTGCTATAATATAGGAATATGAATGATTATTGTGTACTGATTTTTATCCTGAAAATTTATGTCTTGACAGATTGATTTGTTTACCAATGTAGAACGTCCTTTTTCTCTCATAATTCTTATTGTCTTGATATTACATATATAGCCATTAGCTTTTCAGTTTTTTAAAAAATCCTCACCCAAGGACATGTTCATTAACTTTAGAGAGAGAGGAAGAGTGAAAGAGAGAGAGAGAGAAAGAGAGAAAAACATCAATCAGTTGCCCCAACAGAGGATCAAACCCATAATCTGGCTATGTGCCCTAACCAGGAATTGAACCCAAAATCTTTTGTTGTACGGATTACGCTCCAATGAAGTGAACCACCTGGCCAGGGCATCATTAGCTTTTTATATTTAGTATTTATATGGCATATATTTTTATATTGTTTTACTTCTACCCTATCTGTGTCTCCTGTAGACAGCTCATAATTGAGCAATTGGGTATTGCTTTTTAATGTAGTCTACTAATTTCTGCCATTTAAGAGAAGCACTTAATCCATTTTTATTTATGTAGTAATTATTATTGTTTTAATTTCCCAAATTTGTATTTATCTTATGTTTATTCCATTGTTCTTTGTGTCCTTCTGGCCTTTTGTGGGAAGAAATAATATTGTTGAAAATTTTATTTTATTTATTGTATTAATTTTTAAGCTACAGATTTTATGTGTCATTTTAGAGCTGAATATAATATGCATCTTTAAATTATCACTTTTTTTCAAGTAATAGTATACTAATTCATAAATAATATAAAACTGTGTAGTAATATTCCATGTACACCTCCATCCTTTGTGTTCTTTTTGTTTATTTTACTTCCGTATATGTTAACAACTTTATGATGCATCATTTTTGCTTTAAACACTTATTTTTTTTTTAAGAAATAAATACATATAATTAGGATATAAAAATAATTAAATGTAAAGCTCTTGAGTTCCATTTGGTATCAATCTTTTAGCCTAACAGATTTTTATCTTCATTTCATATTGTGAAGTCACCTGGAGATATTATTCAGCTTTTTTCCTATCTAAGAATATCATTATGTTGCCTTCCTTTTTGAAGAATATTTTTGCTGGATATAAAATTATAGGTTGACAGATCTATTTTGTTCTTTCAGCACTTTCAAGATATCTTTCTTTTATCTTCTGGCTTCCATAATTTCTACTGAGAACTAATCCATCCTCTCTATTGATGTTCACTTTTACACATTTTTTTCCTCTGGTTATTTTATCTTGGGTTTTCAGCAATTGACTACAATGTGGTTTTCTCTGTATTTATCCTGCTTGAATTTCCTAAGTGGCTTGGATCATTCATCAGTTTGATGAAACTAGTAGTTTATCAAATACTCTGCCCCATTCTCCCTTTCCTCTCCTTGGATTATTTCATATTTTTCCAAGTGTTTTCAATGTTCTTTGCTTTACAAAAACACTTTTGTTTCTAATATTTTCTATTGACTATTTCAAGTTTACTTAAAGCTTCCCCTGCAATATAAAATCTGCTTTTAAGTCCATACAATAAAATCTTTCTGATGTTATATTTTCATTCTAGCACTTCTACTTAGTTTAATATTTAAAAATAGTTTTTGTATTTCTGCTAACATTTCCCATTTTTTTGCAAATGTTGTACACCACTTCTACTATATCTTTTATTATGTTTTTATATTTTTTATAGATTTCAGAGAGGAAGGGAGAGGGAGAGAGAGAGAGACAGAAACATCAATGATGAGAGAGAATCATTAATTGGTTGCCTCCTGCACGCCCACACTGAGAATTGAGTTCCAATCTGGGCATAAGCCCTGACTGGGAATCAAACCTTGCTATGACACTCAACCACGGAGCCATGCAGGCTAAACATTTTTATCATTTTTAGTCCATGTATTTTAAAGCCACAATCTGATGATTACAACATGTAGACCCTCTATGGATCTGTTTCTATTGACTATTTTCTCTCGTGACCATTTTCTTGTCTTGTAATCTGTAAGTATATGCCAGACATTTTAATAAGAGAAGAGTAGAATCTAAAGCAAATAATATTTACCTCCAAGAAAGGTACAGATTCCTTTTCTGTCAGTCTACTACAGGTGAGTGAAATGACTGGGTTAGCTGGGTCTGGACTTTGCTGCTGCTTTAGTTTGACTCAGTACACCACTGGCTTGAAATATTTTGAATGGGGGATTAAAACTTTCTTATCAACAGGAACTGAGCACTGACAACATTCCAGAAATCTGTCTATGCTTCACAGCCAATCCACCAGCTTTCAGAGTTGTTGAGATTGTCACCATATTTCACTGCTCAGTTATAAGATGTTGGGGTTTCTCTCTCGAGTCTCTTTGCTCTCTAGTCTTAACACCAAATACTTTCTGTACCTTAGGAGATAGTTACAACCTATCTCCAACTCTTCTATTCTTTAGATAGGTAATGGCTATACACTCACGATGAGCCTTAGTGCCATAAGGTGGTGCCTCTTAGCTCTCCTACCCACTCTCAGGATTCAATAATAAAAGCCTGGAGTTCCCGGGCAGAGAGAGTGTTCTCTGAGCTCTCCTTATGGGCCCATGATCTTTTGTATATTAAAGTCTAGATTTCACAAAGAGGTTCATACTAGCTGCTTAATTAATATTTATCCTAGTAGTATGCATCTCAAGATCTTTATTTCAAAATAGCATAACATTACTATTTTAGAAGAAATCTGTTTTCAAAAATCATGTAATCCATAAAAAGACAGTCTGATAGCACACAGTCCAGTTGAAACTAGTTTTATTAAGTGGAGTAGAATGCATTACATATCTTTATGTTAAATACTCTAACTTTATAGCTTAGATAGCTTCTTGGTCTGGTGGAACTCTGTCACAATGTGATTCTGGGTTGTATTCTTTGCTTCTTCATCGCTTACTAATGAACCTTGGGAGTATCATGTGACTTTGTTGCTTCAATTTTCTGTCTGTTCATTGTCCATTCCAGGGAGAAAAGTGAGAATTAATAAGTCTCTAAAGTACTTTGAAAACTTTTCAACAGTACTCTATAACTCTAAGCAGTCATTACTATAGACATTTTCTATTTCTAAAATTATTTTTATAATAAAACAATTCATAATAGTCTTTTCAGTTGAATAGTATTCATGACCATACCGGTGAGGGCTAACTAATGATTCATGGATCTATCTTCTTAATTTCTAAATAAAACACTAATAAAATGCAAAGGCTCACTTCGATTTTGAAATGTAAGGATACCTACACCCGGGGGCCTGCATACAGCTTTTAAAATCTTGGAAAGAAAATGCAGTTGATAGAATTCTTGCTGGATGTAATAGTCCACTTGAATTAATAGCAGTCCATGGGATTGAACTTGCAATTGTGCCCCATTCTGACTGAAGGGAAAGAAGAAATATCTCTGTCATCATGGAAAATGTAGTGTGGCAGGTGGTCATAATACATGATAAGGGCTCTGTTCCCTTTGATGACACAATTATTAGAGTGCTTGTTTCCCAACACAATAGGACCATTGAGTAGGCTCCTTGCCATAAGCCTTTGTAAGTATTCCAAGGAGAAAAATTAAGCTCCAAATGGACATATCCATTAATGAATCACCTTTAGAAAAAGCTACTTTAGAAGTAGGACATTTAAAACGATGGCAGCAGTGAAATTAAACTTGCAAAGAATATTTATGGATCCTTCCACCAAGGCCAAGAGTCTACAGTGGCTACCTGAACACACTAAGCTATATATAGAGAATAGTAACTTTCCCTAAAAATCAGGGCCGGTGCTGTGTGGCCATTCACCACATTGTTCATCTTCACCCTAGGGGCATTTCACTAATCTTTGTCAGCAGTGAGGCTTCTTTTGAATTCTGCTGTGTAGTGGCTTAATGATAAATAAGCATATTTTTAAAAGTCACGTGAATCTTCTATTTTCAAAGCGGCATTTTATAGTTGCAGGAACCTTAACATTTTGTTAAATCATTAAAAACTATTCATATTCTCCAATAAAAAATGCACTAGATCAGAGGTCTCCAAACTGTTAGGATATACTTCCATTAGTCAAAGGATGTTGAGCAAAATTCCCAATACCTACATATTTATAAATTATATGCATGTACTATCATTAACTAGTAACTAGCCAAATATACATTTAGGGTTATAGCCATCCTTAATGATGATATGCCTTCACCTGTATTTGATAAAATCCTCTTAATAACTTCAATTTTATTGTCTAACTACTTGTCAGATATTTTTACCCTTGGCTTACTTGTTTTTTCATGAACACTGGCTTCTGTTGAGCTTATGCGAAAAATAATGGTGACAGCTCTGCCGATGTCTAGTTGTTTGCTTGTGCTTGCATTATGAGCTAGACCTTGACTCTGTGGGTTTTCTGCCAGGATCTTGTGAAGTCACTTGTACTTTTCAATGAAGAATGGTCTGGTATTGAAGTGGATAGCATCATGCACAGACTTCCTAACCCAGGCACACATGCACTACGATATGCTGAATATTTGCATAACATATGTGATATAGGACACTGTGAATACAAACTGAATAAGAGGTCCTAGTTCATTTTCCATGCTATATATTAGGAAAAAAAAGTCTTGTTTTTAGATAAAAAGAAGGAAATCCTAGTACTTTCTGTATTTCTTCTTCCTTACCCAGTGGGTTGTGTACCTCCCCACCACCACCTTTGGAGCCCACTAGCTTAAGTGACTCATATTTGGAAATAGAAAAATAGAACATGATTAATGGAAAAGGGAAGTACTATTATTAATCTGCAAATACATCATGCTCTGAGTAAAAATCAAATGGAAAATCAAGAAAGGATGATAGCACAGTCAAGAATCAAATGATATTAATTTGTGGTGATCTTTAAAGAGATAATTTTTTTCCACAAAAGAAGGAACCAGAGTAACAGGATAGGGAGCGGTGATCCCAGGAGTACCTCAGCAGCATGCAGGATAGTGACGTGGGCTGGCAGGGCAAGTACATAAAGATGAAGAGGGAGAAACAAGTCTGCTAAGAGAAGACATTTTGGTAAAAATCAGAGTTCGAAACTCAGTGGAAATTAAACTGGGGAAGGAGAGATATATTCTAATTATAGGGAGGGGGGGCTAAGAATATGCTTTCGTTGTCATGATAGAGTTATAATAAGAGAGAAGTGATTACGCTCCTCAGATACTGCCTGTAGCATTTATATCACAGGTAAGATCAAGTCACCATCTGTTGGCGCATTTAGTTACAGTGACTCAGTGACACCACTTTCTCACTTCTTATCCCTGTCTCTGTCTCAAGAAACAGGTCCCTCTCCCCCTCTAAAGCTCAGAGCTCCTTTTGTATCACCCTGCTCCTCTCCTCCCAGTACCATCAAGACCTTAATTCTCAATTAAGCCTCTAGGCATCTTCAGTGCCTCCTCACAGCTTTCACCCCATGCCTTCAAACAAGAATGCTCTCTGCTCTCATAGAAAATGACCCAACTGCCCTCTCTAGCTACTGCTATAATTTTTCCCCTTTTACTGTCAAACTTTTCAAATAAGGAGCCTATATCTGCTGCCTCCATTTTCTCTGCCATACCCTCAAATCAGGCTTCTGTTCTTATTACTTTGCAAAAAAAGAATTTCCCATGGTTCTTATCCAGTCATTACTGTGCCCTACTTATGTTTCATAGCTGTCTCCTATCACCTCTCTCCCTCCTTTTTTTTTTTTTGCTGCTATACCTCTAGTCTGGCCTTTTCTGTTTCCTACTTCTAATCCTGATTCCCTGCCTCCTGTCCAGGATCTTCACTAACCCATTATGACACTTCTCTGTTTGTAGTAGCAATGTTCTCTATTTTAAGACACCGAACATTTAATTTCTCATCCTGACTTTTAAGTTTCTCTTATTTTCCCATCCCCACTTATCAAATCATTATTTATTACAACAGAAAGGGCTAAATAAATATTTGTTGAGTGACTGAATAAATGAATGAACATGGATTCTATGCTGTCCTGGGCAAGAGGTATCCTCCTTGTTCTATCAAGACCACAGTTCCCTTCTATCTTTATTATGTTGATACACTATAGACAACTGGGTTTGGGGTATCTGCAAACAAGAACAATGCTCATGAACATACACACTAGAGGAGAGTTTCAAGAAATAGGTTGTAATACTTAAAGTTAAAAGTTATAAAACCTAGGCATTTGGGGATGATCTTAACTTTCTTCTGTTTCCACCTATGATAAATTTCAGCCTTTGTTCTTGGGTTGCCTGAAGCCTGGGATGTGTTGAAGCCTTTCAATTAACTAGGGAATATATTTAAGCTTTTCTCTAAGAGTGTCATTCACTACCTTCTCTTTCCAAGTGCTTGCCAATCGATAGCAGCAGAGATGAACTCAAAGTCATGAATAAGGTGATTATGTGGCTTTTGTGCTTGCCTGCCTATGCGGCTTCCCCCCAGGGAAAACTTGACATGCCTGAGGTTCCTGCTTTCTTTGCCACATCATATCCCTGAGTTTTGATTTGACTGATTTACTAGAGAATAAAATCATATAGACCTCCCTACTTTCTCCTAACAGCTTATTCTTGATGTAAGTCTAGTAGAAAGTGAAATCTGTTGACAAGCCTTCCTTTCTGGTTAGAAGCTGTAGTCAGCCAGTTTGAGAGCTACTAGTAGTGATTCTTTTTATGAAAAACCAAACACTCTTTAACAACAAAGGATAAAATGCACGATATACCCTAGTAAAAATAATTATATAATTATATGATTCTCCAATTTTACAATCCTTTTCTGTTCCAGGAAGCCTTCTATAATTATTATAACTTTGCTGATGTCCTTTCCCTCTGGACTTTTATGGAAATTAAAATTTTGCACTGAATTATATGTGTATCATTTTTTGTTTGTTGTTTTCAGCCACCTGTGCCTCTTTGAGGGTGAGGACCAAATATTTTAGTTTAGGTCAACACCATATTGCACATTGTAAAATATTTAGTAGTTAATTAGCACTCATGTGTCTACTGAGCAATTAAAGATGGCCAGGGGGTGGGAAGGAGTGTGGAAGTAATTACCAAAGTACTGACTGAATGTATTAGTCAGGGATTTAAAAAATGCAAGTAACACAGATCTAAACCAAACTTCTTTTATTCCTTCTGTCCTTCCACAAATACTTATAGAACACCTACTATGTGGAGTATATCAGTGCACAAAATAGAGTAAGATTCCTTTGAGGAGTTTGCATTGAAGTACAGTGAAATAAGTATCACACAATAGCCCTGGCCAGTTTGACCCAGTTGAAGTATCACCCATGAACTGAAGGGTCTGGAGTTTGATTCTGGTTAAGGGCAGCAGTCTAGATCCCTAGCCCTGGTTGGGGCTTGTGAGGGAGGTAACCAGTCCATGTGTTCCTCTCACATCGATGTTTCTCTCTCTGTCTCTCCCCCTCCCTTCCACTCTCGCTGGAGATCAGTGGAAAGGTATCCTCCGGTGACAATTTAAAAAATGACACAGCAGACTCGGTGGCGGTCACTGAGCAGATCCGACTTCCCTCGCTCGCGCACCTCGCTCAGCTTCCTCTGCACCCATGTCTGACAAACCCCGTATGGCTGAGATTGAGAGATCCGGTAAATTGAAATTGAAGAAGACAGAAACGCAAGAGAAAAATCCACTGCCTTCAAAAGAAACGACTGAACAGGAGCAGCAAGCAGGCGAATCGTAATGAGGCACGCGCCGCCAATATGCACTGTACATTCCACAAGCATTGCCTTCTTATTTTACTTTTAGCTGTTTAACTTTGTAAGATGCCAAGAGGTTGGATCAGTTTAAGTGACTGTGCTGCCCCTTTGCACATCAGAACTACTGACAACGAAGGCCGCACCTGCCGCTCCCATCTGCCTGGCTGGCTGGGGGCATGTTGGTGAAGGAACGAGCTGGGTGGGACGAGGGTGAAATCTAGAGTAAAAACCAAGCTGGTCCAAGGTGTCCTGCGGGCTGTAAAATGCAGTTTAATCAGTGTGTCATTTTTTGTTGTTGTTCAAATGATTTTAATGTTTGGAATGCACATTTTTTAAAAATGCAAATAAAAAGTTTTAAGACCTGAATAAAATTACACAATAGACAAAATAATTAGAAAATACAATGAAAGGTTGGGGGGGGGGATAAAAAAGAACAGGGGAGAGTTAGTGGGAGAAGCTTATATGCCCATATATGTATAGCACAAACATATTCTGGGAAACAATGCCTTAAATGCTAGTTTATTACAATTGGATCAGTTTGCCAAAAGTAAAGCATCATTGTCATTCACAATTATGGGAATAAAAGTTAGGGATGTATCTTCCCAACAGTGATTTTCTAAGAAGCACAAGTTCACTTTACGATCTCAAAGATGGTGCTGTTATTAAATTTAAGCCAATGTACAGTTGTGACCATTTTTAAATACCTTTAGTCCCACAGAACTGCACCAACGCACAGACACCTGTATACAAGTCTCATTGCCAAAAATTCCAGTTATATCTCTACAGCACAGGAGTTTTGGAATCAAATACGTTTTTAAATAATTAAAAGTTATAGAAAATGTTCCTAAATAGCATACAACAGAACAACAACCCGTACTGTCCTGGATGACAAAATAAAAAACAAGAAACTACTGTTGCTCATTCATAAAACTCACACAAGGGATCACAGGCTGGATGTGGGGATTTGCAAAGGCTGTAAGCCTTGAACCAATCTAACATTTAAGAAGAGCACCCTGAAAAAGCTGCTCATACACATGCTCAATCTAAGGGCCATGAAATTCCTCTACATTTTAGTTCCCCCTCTGGAAATAAGAATAAAAATTTCCCTGAAAGATAGTAGTAAAAACCAAAATTACATTAAAGTACTAGGTAGAAAGTATTTATCTAAAGTGCAGTGCAACTCTAATGTCAGATTTGTTTTATTAATTATAATAAAAATATGAATTCCAAATATGAATTCCAACATTCAGAAGAAATACTATTCAACTGAACTCCTCTACCAAGAAATCCTTATAAATGGGCCATCAATAATTCTATTAAGTGTACATGACACTGCGGAACTTGATACACATATGTACATCTCAGTCATTCCTTTCAGCGATGTGAGAGCTGTTTTTTTTTTTTTTATTGATGTTTTACAGAGAGGAAGGGAGAGAGATAGAGAGTTAGAAACATCGATGAGAGAGAAACATCGATCAGCTGCCTCCTGCACATCTCCTATTGGGGATGTGCCCGCAACCCAGGTACATGCCCTTGACCGGAATCGAACCTGGGACCTTTCAGTCCGCAGGCCGATGCTCTATCCACTGAGCCAAACCGGTTTCGGCGATGTGAGAGCTGTTTTATGACCAACTTATTGGCCCTCAACCACCTGATTTTGCAGAGCATATATTTTTTAGAGGACGAGGTACAAGAATTTCAAAATATATAACTTTCCTGAGCTAACTTGGGTGCTGACAGGAAAACCTTAGACTATAATTATTCCAACAATAGCATCGGGTTACAAACTCCCTCACCACGTGGGGTCAAAAGCTTCCCCTAGAAAGGCAAAGACTTGTCAGTGAACACTAGGCAGCACAGCTCATAAAAATTTCATTAGCTTGCCCTTCTCTTCCTGCGGTAAGACAGATGTAAAATCAGGAAGTTTCCCGGTAGATCCTACTCATAGCATTTAGAAAATGAACTTGGAAACACACACACACACACACACACACACACACACACACACACACTCCACACACACACAGACACATGCGACATTGAGTTTGCTGAGTTGTAGGTAGAGCATGTCACACGCCTCTGATCAAAGGTGCCACACATTCAACAGCAGCCCCTTTTCATGCAAAGCACCAACATACACATGTGCTAGGAACTGCCAGAGCTGACAGAGTTATGGGAAATGCCAGTGGAATGTCGAGAATGTAGAGAACAGGCCTATAATTATTCACAAGCCTTCAGGAAATAAACATTCGCTTTCAAAAAATTGTTTTCAGCTGCTTTAAAGCCAAGTGACAGGCAAATTACAGTGCAGGGAGGGAAAAGTTTCCATTTTCTAATTTGATGCCTTTTGTTGCACCTACTACATTACCCGCGTCCAGGCTGCCACATCCCGTCGTGCTTCCAGCCTCAGGCTGAGAGCCGCGCCCAGCGGGAAGGGCTGTTTGTCCAGCCCCACAGCGTGCTAAGTGTGCTGTGAGAACAGCGCCCGGGGACCTGGGGCGATGCTTCTGCTTCACATTCCTAGAATTTCCACAAGTGCTTTTGGCTGCACAAGCTGCGGCTGCTCCTTCCACATCTTCTTTGTGCCAAGCTGGGCTAGGTTTATGGAAACTCTGCCGGCCTTGCCTAGAAGCAGCCCCAAACTCACATTTTCCCATGGCTTGGCGCGGGGTGGGGGTTGGGGGGGGGTGGGGGGGTGGGAGGAGGAGGATGGGGAGATAGAAGAAACGGTGGGAATGAGAACAGCAAGTCTTGGGTGCTCACAGGCTGACAGGTAGCTGTCAGGAAAATAAATAAGGGGCCGGTATCTGCCGGTATAAGAGGGAAGAAAGGAAATTAAGTTTTTATTAAAAGAGATAACAGCAATGCTATCAGCCAGGCAGTTTCCTACTGCCTGCTGAGTCCTGTGAGGAGGATTCCCAGTTCTGTACATGACAGACTGTCAGAGTGGCCCATAGATGCACAGCAAGACGCCCACAGAAGCTTCGTTCTACTGGAGCTCGTACCTTCATAAAACATTGAAGATGCCCTAACCGATTAGATATGAAAAAATTAAAAATCCTACATACGTGGCTTAATTTGGGGCCTTGAGCTAGATTTTTGTGCATTAAAATGTAGACTGAGATCAAGTAGAAATGTGTATTCAAAGAGAAACATATTTAGTAACAACTATTTTACAAACAAAAGAACGAAGCCAAAAGTTCTGGCTGAGATTAATGTTTCTTATAAGAAATTCAAAGCAATAGTCCCTGACTCCTTCTCATTAAAATCTTATGTTACCATTTATTATGACTTTGAGCAACTTAAAAAAAAACAAATAAAAAAAAATTAAACGCAAACTTCAAGTGTTAAAAGAAAAAAAGAATTGATCCCCTTAGATTAATCCACTTGCCTGTATATGCTATGGCTGCTCCTTCAGCTACACAATAAACAGCTCATTTTTTCTCCGCAAATGATACCTACGCCTTGAAAACCTTTTAACTTTTTTAAAATTGTGTTTGGCTCAAATAATTTAGGATAGAACAAAACGGGAGGTAAAGGAGAGGACTTGATCCAAATGAGTTAGACATCTGTTTTAGTGTAAATTAAAGTTGTTCATAGGTACCTGTTACCTTCAAGACACTGAATTTGGGTACAACCAAGAGCTCTCAAATAATGTCTCTTCACACTTCTCAGTTTTAGTATGAAGAGCTCTGGGTTGCATTGAAAATGGATTTTTTTTTCCCCCAAATAGGTTCTCAAATTCAGATATTATGAGCAGTGTTTGGCTGATTACATGATTTGCAGTGGTGAATCCTTCGGTACTGGTGAAGTGTGAAGATTGACAGACTTCAGTGCAGTCAGGTTACAAGCACAGACACTCCAATTTTCAATTTAATGGGTTATTTGGGTGTGCAAAGGGCTGAAGCTTGAGTGAGGAATAAGAAAATAATTGCCAGAGGCATGAAAGCTGTGTAGAATTTCTTTGGATTTTAAATAAAGTTGTTTTTGCAGGACCATAAAACTATGCTACATAAATCTGTCAAAAATAATTTCTGATTTCTGAATTTATTTTAAAAATTCTAAGAAAGAAATACAACTCAAATCACATTTACATTGCATTAAAAATCTTTGTGGGAACAAAGCATGATAAAAACAAACTAAATAAATTAAAACAGGTATATTCTTTATTGAAATAAAGTACTTAAATATATATATATATTTGGGATATATATATGTACATATATATATCCCAAATACATATAGTTCATTTAATATATTCAACAAGAAACCTATGGCCATAAATTATTAAAATCTCTAAATAAAGAAATGAATTAAGGAAACATAAAACATTTAAATAAGTCTCTGGTTAAGAAGGCTCTGTAAGTTCACACTTAAATACATGGCCTCTTTTCCAGAAACAGAGTAAGGGCAGGCAAAAATCAGTTAGAAATAACTTAGCTCGAAAAACAATATAAACATCTCCCATACTAGACGTGGAACAGAAATGCATTGAGTTGTAGAGCTAAAACTCAGTGCTTTCTGGGTTCTGCAATAGGTTGCCATTAAAATGCTTCTGCAAAGGTTAACAGGGTCTGAAAACCAGGACTTGAACCTAGAAATTTCTTCAATACCATCATGAAAAGAGGCCAAAGTAAACTATTGACAACCACAAAAATCAACAATAAAAACACTGATGTATTCTAAATAAAATTAATTTTAGGAAACATTTTGACAGTCTTTAAATGAGGATACTTATAATGCTCAGTTTATCTTTTTAACATAGTGGACTAATGAAAAACTGTGGCTATGCGAAAAGCTTAATAGAAACCTTGGGAATACAAAAAATGAACTTAAAACGTTCGATAACTATATAAATGCTGAAATAGTCACAAGGATAGAACTAGTGAATTTTAAGAATTGATTCATGTACTCAGAGTGTATCACGGAGAGATAAATAAGATGAAAAGCAGATAAGAGGCTCTAACGTAAGTCCAAATTGATTTCTAAATTAAAGGAAGAGAGGAAATTACACATGGACAATATTTGAAGATAAGTAGCTGACACATTCAAATAATGAAGAAATTAATGAATCTTCATACCACCTATGCATTCTGAATGCCAAAAAAAGATATAAAAAGGAATTCCACATCTAGATGGGTACTGCAAAATTCAGAATAGTAAAGAAAAAGAGAAAATTTTTAAACTGCCAAAGAGAAAAGTCTGTTAATCTATTAAGAATAATTCTTAAACTGGGAAAATTTTCATGTGGCAATAACCAAGGACAGAAAAGAACTTAACAATAATAATATCTTCAAAGTGCTGAGAGAAAATAATGGGTAACCTAAAATTTTATATCCAGATAAGCTATCTCTTAGGAGTAACAACAACAATACAATAGAAAACAGACACACAAAAGCAGCAGAGTTTCATTAAAAGACTAAAACATGTATTTTAGAAAGAAGAAAATTCTTGGATGAATAAATGTCAAGCAGAAAATGATAAAAAATATGTCAGTAAATGTAATTAATTATTGACAGTTAGAAGAACTATTTAAACATGTGAAACTAAATTCTACTCAATAACAAAAGGTAAATTAGGAAAATGTGTACTTATTTGTGCATTATCCATAGAAAGTATGATTGTCCTTGTAAAATTCGTAAGTACTTATATTTATGGATGCTATGTTTTAAGCACTCCATGTTTATATCACCTCAGCACCTTTGCACTTACTCTTCTCCTTGTTTGGAAATGTATCCCCTTAAATCTTCTTGTGGCTTTTGTCTCTCACTGTCATTGAAGTCTCGGCTTAACTATTGCTTTTTCAGAAGTTAGAAATCAGAGAGGAGGTGACAACTCTCTTTGAAATAGCCCCTCTTCTACTTGTTACCACATGATAGTATATATTGGCTGTTTGGTAATTTCTCTTCTTTGATTTAAGCCTCATAACAGACATTCAGCTAATTCCTATCAAGTGAATGAATGGATGAATAAATGAAGGAAGAAAACTAAAATAATGGTAGTTTGACTTTTACCACCAAATGTGTTCTGAAGTATTTATTACTTAGTAACGTAGGCTAACATATTGGAACAGCCTTTGAAAATGTTATTTTAAGTACTGTGATATCACCAAATATCTGGAAGAGCAAAGGGCCATATTTACACAGCAAAGTCAAGCTGCATCTCATGCATTTTCTTATTTAGTTTTCATAAGAGTATAACCAGCGAAGAACTTGGAACTTAGGAAGATAATACTAGTATAGTAGTTCAAAGCCATTGAGCTAGTGAGTCATGAAATCAACATAGTACAAAGGCCTGTTTCTAAATTCAGTGCTTTTTCTAACACACTGATCTTTCTACTCAAATACCTCCAAAGTACCTATTTTGTGGTAAGTTTAACTATTGTCTGTGCTTAATTCAATGTTATCACCACCTCCTTGCAAGTAATCTGCATCACAGAGGAGATATTGGGAACTACATTTCCCAGGATTCCTTTCCCTCCATGTTTCCAAGTTAGAATTTTCCAGTGAATCATATGAAAATGAGGGGTAGGAGGGGAGAATGGGCTTCATTCTCCTGGGACACTAGGAGCCACACCTGTGGTTAGAAGGAAGATTCATAGCCACTCTCCAGGGAGCTCTTCATAACATCAAGCCAAGAATATCTTCTAATGTAAACTTCAGTTCTTTTAATGTAAACTTTCCATTGATATGCTAAAACCCATTATACATGGGGTGCACAGAGAGGGCTCCGTTTTTGTGACCAAAAACTGAGCACATGCATTTTTCCATATGATATTTTATTTTGTCAAAACCTCTCTTAGCCTTTTAACAAATGAGAAAACTGAGGCATAAAGAATAAGTTGCTCTAGATCACAACAAATGACCAGCAATCAATCCCTCAAGCCTATGCTAATTCTCATTGAGTTGGAGGAATGTTTAGGAAGAAATGTTGAGGTTGTTTGGCTCAGTGAGAAACAAGGTCATAATCTCCTAGCAATAAACTTGACAATGCCCAGGTACAGAAGCATCAAGTAGTGGTAAAGGTATATCACTAGTCATGTTAAAATGTCCAAAGAATAATAAAATGACAACTCTGGTTTGGCCCTCAGTGACCCAGATTGGTATTCTAGAAAGTCACTCTTTCATTGGGCAATTGTTTAGCTCTCTGCACAAATCAGAATTAAAGATATAGTTGCATGTGTTATATGTTATAAATTAGCTCTATCATTGTTTTATTTTCAAAATTTTAAAGGTCCCCAATCATTTTTTTACTGCCCATTCAATTACTATAAACCCTTAGTGGGTAAATAATCTGTCTTCTAAAAAGTTTTTATATGAAAACATTCTTTTCTGTGCTTACTCAGACAAAACACAGGCTTTTTTTTTTTTTTACTAAAAACCCTTGGTCACTCAGGCAAGTATAGCATTCATCCCATGGTGCTGCATAACCTCACAGAGAAGCAGCTCTCTATGTAAGATCAATAGTAACTGTAATGTACTCAGACAACATTTGGTACTTCTTTTAGGAAAGTCTAAAATATAGTCCAAAGAATAGTGTTACTATTACCTAGCACCTTTCTTCTTGTTTTATGAGCAATATGCAGTTTAATTTTATGTTACTTTCTATTCTGTGCTGTGTAGTTCTTTCAGAATGCCAATATGAAGGAAATGGCAAATCAGAAGGGTCTAGTAACTGCACATTTTAAACATAAGGCAGGCATTAGTACATCTACCATGTGTCCGATCTTTGTTCTTGGTTCATCAGGCCACAATTTATGTCAAGTCATTTATCTTTTTTTTATTTCAAGACTACAGTGGATACACTGTGTAGTTCAGCAGTTAGAGAAAATGATTATTGTCTCCTTAGTTTCTGATAAATGGTTGGCAATATAAAAAATAAAATAGCCTGGCTGGTGTGGCTCAGTGGTTGAGCATTGACCTATGAATCAGGAAGTCACATTTCTATTCCTGGTCAGGGCCCATGCTCAGGTTGCAGGCTCGATCCCCAGTGTGGGGTGTGTAGGAGGCAGCTGATCAATGATTCTCTCTCAACATTAATGTTTCTCTCTTTCTCTCTCTCTCTCTCTCTTCCTCTCTGAACTCAAAAAAAATATATTTTTTTAAAAAATGAAACAGAACAACCATAGATGTGATTCAGAAGCAGAACTGTGGTCATTTACCTATTTCTGGGAAAGAAGGCAACAATTTGATGAGGATATTTATTTATTTTACCACTCAGGGATTCTTATTTACAAGTCAATTTATATTCTTTTTTTTAAAAAATATATTTTATTGACTTTTTACAGAGAGGAAGGGAGAGGGATAGAAAGTTAGAAACATCGATGAGAGAGAAACATCGATCAGCTGCCTCCTGCACACTCCCCACTGGGGATGTGCCTGCAACCAAGGTACATGCTCTTGACTGGAATCGAACCCGGGACCCTTGAGTCCACAGGCTGATGCTCTATCCACTGAGCCAAACCGGTTAGAGCCAATTTATATTTTTAATGTATTATCTGATTATGTAGTAGATTAGTACTGTATTTTAAACAGATTATGTCTTAGAGGTTTTTAAAATTACCTTTCCTCTGTCTAATTTGAGGTTAATGTGTGCTTTGGTTCAGCTAGGGTCTGAGCTCTAATATCGGCTGTTCCCATTGTACAAACAGAATGTTTGGACCACATTTGTCAGGTGATTATGTCCATTCAGGTGGCCACCGAATTGCCTGCAATCTGCACAATTAAGCAAGTTGCCTACTTAGTTGTTAAGGGAACTGAAAACATCAGCTCAGCTATTTTTTCCAATCAGGTGTTTTTCATGTTAGCCACTTTATTATGTTGGTTACTTAATTTCTCTCTTTTGCATTCACTTTTCCACTTCTCAGTAGAAAAATACATCAATGTATCAGTGTTATCATAGTTTTGGGTTTGCATAAAAACCTGGCAATGCCTTTTAACTTGACCTTGATAAGCAGATTACTAAAATTTTCACAGTGAGAGATGTAGCTGCTCTCCAAAAAAATTGGTTTAGTTCAGTCACATGAGACATAATAAAAACAGAATCATTTTTCTATTTACAAACCAAAATTATGTCCATGTATTTCCATTACCATTATCTACCTCTTAGTTAGCGTACTCTTAATCAAATACTAATAATTAGTTTAATGTTCCTGAGGCCTTTGGCTCTGTCTTCAGAGTTAAAATTAAGGAGAAAGCTGAGCAATTACCAAATGGGTTTCATCTACAAAGACAAACACCTAGAAAAATATGGTTAATGCAAAACCTTGTCCTCAATTTTTAAAAATATATTTTTTATTGATTTCAGAGAGGAATAGAGAGGAAGAGGGAGATAGAAACATCAATGATGAGAGAGAATCATTGATTGACTGCCTCCTGCGTGCCCCCCCCCCCCCCCCCAGAATTCAAGCCACAACCCAGGCATGTGCCCTCACCAGAAATTGAACCGTGATCTCCTGGTTCATAAGTTGATGTTCAACCAGGGAGTCACACTGGCAGGGCAATTAAACATTTTTTTCTTCAATTTTTTTAACCTCTTTTTAAAAATAGTAATTAATTCAATAAATATTTAACGGGTACTTAATTTGTGAAAGGCCTTTAGATACTCAAAGGATAAAAACACTCTCGAGAATTTCTAAAATGGGGACTCGCAGAGAATTCAATCCCATAGCCCCTCTCCAACCACTATCCAGTCATCAAATCTCAATTTGATGCTCCAAAATATCAGAAGATAAACAAATTTTAATTTTGAAAGAGTGATACCTCTATGAAAATACATGAAGCAAACTATATACATTATGAAACACACTCATGATGTCTTCAGTTAAGCGTAAAAAAATGTGTACATTTTCAAAATAGAAAAATAGATCCAAAGTTTATAACTACAACCTCAAGGAAGATGTAACTAAGTTATAAGTACTGTACCCATCCCAAGCTATTCTCCCTGTATATCCTAAAAAAACAGCCTTGATAAAGATACGGACAGGGTGTCATGGGTGCATACAGAAGGATCAACTGAACAGCAACCAGGCCATCTGGACTCATTGCTTCAGCAAAATGTCCTCTGTAACAGCATCTAGGTTCCTCTTTTTCCTGGTAAGGAGACCAGAACTCTAAAAGGAGACAATGGCAAGAGCTAAACTTGAGGCTTTCACTTACTAAATGTTTGCTCACTGTATATTCATTCATTGGATATATGTTCAATAATTATTTATTGATTGTCTATTGTGCTAGGCATAGGGCATTTACCAAGAATCCCTTATGTGCCAGGCATCACATCAGCATCAGTGATGTTTCCATGTCCTTAACAAAATAAAAATCCTAGGAAAAATCTCAAACCATTCATTTCCCTCACCCACTGATGATTCAAAGTCTTATAACTTCTGCTTGAGGTGAGTTTCCCAAAACTTCTGTGGGGTAAAACCTTCCCGTTGGGAAAATAATAAATTACATAAATTAAACTAGTGCTTTCTGGTTTACAAACAATTGTTAAAGAAATAAGAACACCGAGCTCAGGGCAAAGCCTAGATAACACCTAAAATAGAGCTATTTCTGGCAAAGTTTATTTAGAAGAAATCACAGAGAAGACAGTTGTGTTGTTGTTGTGTGTGTTTTTTTTATCACCTTTCTCTTTTTACATGTTGAAAATGTAAAAGAGCAAAGACTTAACTTGGAAAGAAAAGAAAAACTGTGAGTTATTTTACTTAAATAAAAATGCAATTTTATCTGAAAGGACCCTTTTTTCTTTCAGTGTGAGGCAACAGGTATTTAATTTAGGAGGCTGTTAACCCCTAAAATAACATATATAGACCATGTTTAAACCACCCTGGAAGTTGTAGTGAGCAGTGAAATAGATTCCCAAGACCTATAACAAGAGCTCAGCTAAGTGGCCTATCTAAAATGTACACCAGGTAGCAAAGAAGAGGGGCCAGGCTTAATTAAAAGCAAAGGTACACTTTTCTTTTCCTACTTTTCTGTATTTGTCTCTTCACTCAACTATAGTTTCTAAATAATTTTCTGATTATTTTCATTGAAATTTATTTTATTTTTCAGACAGAATTTGTCATGAGTTTAAAAGCAAAAAAATAAAAAAATGAGAGAGAGAGAGCTGAGTTCCATTCAAAAATCAAACTAATCCCTGCTTATCAAACATTTAATAAAAATGTTTGCCTGTTAATTCTATAAAATACTATTAAAATTTAAAAAATTTAATGCTTTGGGGCAACTATTTTCACATTTCACGTAAAAGAAAATAGGTTTAAGATTCAAGAATTAGCAGGTACTTGGGACAATACATAAGAAAGAACCATTCCTTATAATTCGAGGTCAATTACTATTGTGTGTTTTTAAAATTTAATTCATTTGAAGACATCTAAGTGGCATGCGTTTTATGTTATACAGAGCAATGAGCTATGATATAATCCTTGGATCATCTATTTATATTGGATGTTTGCTATTTATCACTAGTAATGATGTCTTTATCAATGGAGAAAAACAATATCTAGAAATGGTCACTAAATTGACACAGCCACTGGATGTCTGCTTTTCATAATTTTGATGCCCTACATTACTATCAATCTCTAAATTACATTTTAGCCAGTACTGTTGTCTGTTGTGAACAAGAAAAATATGGTGCCAGGACAGGGAGCATTAACTGTCCCAGCCATGGACATTGTGATAGCCAAAAAGGTACTTGCTGAATTAGTTTATTCCACAGCTAACCATACTTCAGAAAATTGGAATGCAACAAAAATGGGGGAAGAAAGAATTTGTCAATTCCTCGAACAGCCCGTAGTTAGAAAGAAGATTCAGGATCTATTGGTTAGGTGCTTTAGTTCCTCTATAATTTTTTAAAAATGTAGGCCATGGACTTTGGACAGCAGCTATAGCCCAGTGATTTTTTTTTAATTGCCAAGAAGAACCAACCACACTTGGCAGGAAGCCCTGACACCTAAATGTTAATTCTTATGCAGTACCAACTGTGTCTTCTAAGAACTGTGATCACTCTAATGGGGCCCTTATGGGAAAAAAAAATAATTATTGACTTGATATCTGATAAACAAAAACCAAAACCAAAATAAAGAAGCAACATTAGTTAATTTTAAAAAATTAAATTTATAGAATTTTTCTTCTTGTTCTTAATATCCTTTCTCTACAAAATCCTGATTTGGGAAACAAAATATACTTTCCAAACAACTACACAGACAGAACACTTTAATGCAGTGGTTCTCAACCTGTGGGTCGCGACCCCTTTGGGGGTCGAATAACCCTTTCACAGGGGTCGCCTAAATACATCCTGCATATCAGATATTTACATTACGATTCATAACAGTAGCAAAATTACAGTTATGAAGTAGTAACGAAAATAATTTTATGTTTGGGGGTCACCACGACATGAGGAACTGTATTAAAGGGTCGCAGCATTAGGAAGGTAGAGAACCACTGCTCTAATGGTTTAAGTTCAAGTAATAATTTTGAAATTGAAGGACAAGGTTTAACTTGAAAGCTGAAGAGGTAATTTAGTTTGGCTTTGCAAGATTTTATAAAGATTATTTAAGGGATATCAAATAAGACACATATTATTTTGTCTCCACAACAAGGGGGACTAGGAAAAAGAATGCAATGGCAACATTGAAGGTTTTCACTAAATAAATATTTAGTAATATTTGAATGAAAATTTCATATTATATTTTTATGGTTTAAGTCTATCATTTTGCTAATCCCAAGTACTAGTACATGACAAGAATCCATTGTAGACAGGATGGATGTTGAAATACTTCTTTCCCTAGGAAAGTCTGCTTTCTGGTTTTACTGAGATTATTAGCTGATCAGAAAAGTGCTCATCTTTTTCTGAGAGGAGCTAAAGGTGGCTTTGGGTCCTGGTCTGCCTGACACCATCTTCTCCAAAGCAAAAAATGTCCTACATGAAAGACCTGACGAACAGGTGATCCTATCCATGTTAGGCAGCATTGCTGTTATAAGAATGAAACTACTGAAAGAATAAAAGATGACCCCAAATAACCATGTTTTTAAAAAGTTATTTCTTGGCTATCCTATATAATAAAGAGCTAATATGCTAATGGTCATGAAGCCCTCATGCCATAATGACCGTTCAGCAGGAGGCTGCATGTGTGGTGGGTGGAGCCGCCATGTTGCTCCGGAGATGGGGCAGAAGCAGGGAGGCGCCCAGAGGAGATGGAACCAGCCCAAGGTGACTCTTGGGACCAAGGGTGGGGCTTGAAGCTAGAGAAGGCCAGAGGGGCCGGGGGCAGGGCCAGGCACACTCGAGCTCTGGGTGGAAAGGTTAGGGTGTCAAGGCAGGGTGGCAGGCGGGTGGGCAGGTGGGGAGCTCGCTGGTGGATGGGGCCATGAGATTTCATGTGCCGAGTCACTAGTTGTAAATAACTGCAATGAACACAGAGTGAATATATTATTTTGAATGAGTATTTTGAGTTTCTTCAGATAGACTAGTATTCCCAGAAGTGGAATTGGTTGAATTTTTAGACAATAATACTGAACTATCAGAGAGAGAAAGTAAGAAAATAATCCCGTTTAAAACTGCATCAAAAATATAAGGTGCCAAGGAGGAAATTTATTAGACACTGAAGAAAGAAACTGAAGAAGATACAAATAGGTGGACACATACACTGTGTTCATGGATGGGAAGAATTAATATAATTAGAATATTCATATTATCCAAAGTAATTTATATATTCAATACAATTCACATCAAAATACCAATGGCATATTTCACAGAATTAGAACAAATAACCCAAAAATTTATATGGAACCACAGAGACCCCAAATATCCTCATCCTTGAGTAAGAACAAAGTTGGAGGTATCGTGATACTTGATATCAAACTATAGTACATGGCCATAATGAGCAAAACAGTATGGTACTGAAATAAAAAACAGAAATATACATCAATGGAACAGAATAGAAAGCTTGGAAATAAACCCACAATATGGTCAATTAATGTTTGACAAAGGAGGCAAGAACATGAAATGGGATAAAGATAGTTTATTCAATATATTGTGTTAGGAAAATTAGACAGATATGTGCAAAAAATGAAACTAGACTACCTTTTTACACCAACACAAGAATAAATTCAAAATAGATTTGATACTTAAATGTTAGATTCAACACCATAAAAATCCTAGAAACAAACACAGGCAGTAAAATCTGGGACATTTCCCATAACAATATATGTTCTGATATTTTTCCCTGGTCAAGGAAAACAAGCAAACAAAAAAAATAAACAAATGGGACTACATAGAACTAAAGTTTTGCACAACAAAAGAAACCATCAATAAAATGTAAAGACAACCCACTGAATGAGAGAAGATATTTGCCAGTGATATAGCTTAGGGTTTAATATCCAAAATTTATAAAGAACTTCTACAACTTAACAACAAAAAAACAATCCAATTAAAAAATAGGGAAAGAACCTGAATAGACACTTCTCCAAAGAGGACATACAGACGGCCAACAGACATATGAAAAGATGCTCATCATCACTAATTGTCAGAGAAATGCAAATGAAAACCACAATGAGATATCATCTCACACCTGTCAGAATGGCTACCATCAACGAATCAATGAAGAATAAATGTTGGTGAGGATGTGGAGAAAAGGCAACCCTCGTGCACTGTTGGTGGGAATGCAGCCACCGTGGAAAACAATATGGAATTTCCTCAAATTCCATGCTGCCTTATGACCCAGCAATTCCACTTCTGTGAATCTACCCAAAGAAATTTACAACACTAATCGAAAAGAATATATGCACCCCTATGTTCATTGCAGTATTCTTTACAATAGCCAACATTTGGAAACAGCTCAAGTGCCTATCAGTAGATGAGTGGTTTAAAAAACTGTGGAACATTTACACAATGGAATACTATGTGGCTATAAAAATAGAAGGAAATCTTACCCTTTGCCATAGCACAGATGGGCCTGGAGAGTATTATGCTAAGTGAAATAAGCCAGAGAAAGACAAGTGCCATATGATTTCACTTACATGTGAACTCTAATGAACAAACAAATAGAAACAGACTCATAGATACAGAGAACAGATTAACAGCTGTTGGGGGTGGGAGTGGGGAGCTCTGTGAAAAAGGTGAAGGGATTAAGCAAAAAACAAACAATAAATCTCAGACACAGATAACAGTATGGTAAGTGCCAGGGGGAAAGGGGGTTGGGGGAGGTAGAAGAAGGCAAAGGGGGGGATAAATAACAATGGAAGGAGACTTGACTTTGGGTTATAAACACACAATACAATATACAGATGATGTATTATAGAATTGCACACTTAAACCTATATAATTTTATTAACTAATGTCACCCCAATAAATTCATTAATTATTTTTATAAGAGAGTTTAGATCCTGTAAGGAGCTTGGTACGAATGTTGAAAAGTTATGGCTTAAGAACAAGCAATTGAAAAGAGAATCAAAGGTTGGGAAAAGAGAAAATAGGAAATTTGTATATAAAGAGGTCTTATGAGAAAAAGAATCATAACATTAAAATTGAAGACTTGGATCATAATGGTTAAAGCAGCAGTACTCAACCTATGGGTCATGACCCCTTTGGGGGTCAAACAACCCTTTCACAGGGGTTGCCTAAGACCATCGGAAAACACATATATAGTTACATATTGCTTTTGTGATTAATCACTATGCTTTAATTATGTTCAATTTGTAACAATGAAATTGGGGGTCACCACAACATGAGGAGCTGTATTAAAGGGTCACGGCATTAGGAAGGTTGAGAACCACTGGGTTAAAGGCTGCATATTGAGATAGAGACATGCAACACATTTCACAATACTGGTCAATTTCAACCTGTACTATGAAGGACTGAATGGAAATGACTCTCCCTGAGACAAGGGTGGAGAAGTTGAGCCACATGAATGCCTGACCTTCAAAAGCATTAAGGCCAAAGGCTTTTAGAACCAGTTGGCAGCATGTACAGGGATGGAAGTATCAGGGTATTATTCTTATAAACATGGTATAGGATCTTACATAAGGGAGCAAAAAGGAAGTCTTGATTGGAAACCTTACAAAAATGGCTATATATTCTTTATGATTGTAGAGACATTTTTATATATAAACACATGGACTATGGTAGCTTTGATGGGGAGGATTAAGCAGTAAGATGGGGGGAAAAGAAGAAAAAAATGAGGAAGAAAAAGGAAAATGTTGTGTTTTTTAAATTGTTTGGAAAGAAACTGGAGTCTATGATGGAATTTGGTTCTCGTGACTGAAATGTTTTTTTGGTGTTGGAAAAAGAATTGCTGTCATATCTGTCTTTAGAAATTATTTTTTTTTCCTGATGAAAATCTTGTAACAAAAAATAATTTCTTTAAGAATGATTTAATTCTTAAAATTCTTTTAAAAAAATTAATCACAAATAAAGGTTTCCAGATCTGATGATGAACCAGCTCCAGTTCATAGAAGACCCATGTAGCAGCAATCAACCAGGCATTCCACTAACAAGAAGTACTTGGATTTTACTATAAACTACAAAAAGAAAACTTCTAAAAACAATTAAAAATATTAACCTATTTTGATAATAAAAATAAGGGATTTTTACAATTATATGAATTTAATTTTGAATTCTCAAATTTGTAAGAGATTAAAATAATATATTGACTTCTAATGATAAGAGAAATATGTTAGCTATAGACAAGTTGGAATACATTGAAACTCACATTGCATTTTTATCATGCTTTAACCTAATGTTATATTTTGAGCAATTTCCCATATCTAAAATAAATTTTCAAAAGCATAATTTTGCTATTGCAGAGTGTATTGGACATACTCTAAAGGTAGTCAGTACTAGTATTATCACCACCACCAGGTGTTAACACTCTGTATCTTTGAGTTTGTGTGGGACCTGTGACTTGCTCCTAGTCAATAAACTATGACAAAGTTGACAGGGTGTACGATGTTGTTATGCTATAGAAGAGAGCAGCACCCATGTCCCAGGAGTCGCTCTCCCCTGCCGGTCTTAAGGAAGTACACGGCCATGTTGAGAGCACCATGTGGTAAGAGACCACAGGTGGCCGCTAGTTGCTGAGGATGGAATGCTACGTGACAGCCAGCAAGAAACTAAGGCTCTCACCATCCCTGTGTTTGGAAGCAGATTCTTGCCCAGTGAAGCCCCCGATGACACTGTGACCCTGTTGAGGGCAGCCTTGTAATATCCTTAGCAAAAGACCCAGGATTTTCAAACTGATGAAAATATAACAATCAGCACAATGGTCTAAATAAGGCCATGGGATTGCCTAGGGATTATCAACTTGGATAATGCCTAGGCACGCCAGATGAAAGTTTGCTGAATAAATTGGGGATATCTGAGTACAAAATTATTTATGCTCAGTAAGCTGCCTGACAGCTTGTCACCCAAAGCAAATAAATATATTTTTAAAAGCATTCCACATGAGATTCAGTTTAACAGGGAACAAGGTTTGGTTTTGTTTTCCTATAGGCTCATAGACTTAATTGACCCAATTAATCATCGTATTTCCTTTCTAGGTTTATACTGTTTCTTTAAATGTCTTGAAAACTTATAAAACTTATTTGGGAACCCCATCCTATAAAATTAATTTCTAATTCAATATAACAGGTATATAAAACATGGCTCTGAATGCCATACATTTATGAATATTTATAATACAATCACTAATAGTAATGTTTTCAGAATTTTCTGGTCATATAATTATAGGTATTAACTTATTGGAAAAGTCTGACTTCCTTAAAAGACCCTGATTTACTTGTGAGACTTCCAGCCAAACCTCTTCAACTATTCAAGGGAAAGCTTATTCGCCGCCCACAGGGGACAGATGGGCAATTAATGACTGGGGTGGCCGAGGTGAGGGGAAGTGAGAGTCCCTGAAGAATCCTGGTTTTATCTCATGCCGGCAGTTAGTGGGCTGAGTATCAGCAGATCCTGGATTTTTCAAGACAAAGCTGTGAGATTCAGATTTTCAGTGAGTTCTTCTTGCTTTTAAATATATTTCAAGTCAAATAAAGCAAGTCTACAGCTTGATTTAATTAACAGGTTTGTGACTTTCAGTCTTGGTTTTTACTCCTTAAATATGACAACAATTGTTCACCTATTTAACCACTTAGGGGGAAAGTAAGTGGAACTGGGAATAAATAGGAACAAACTTACAGAAAGGGATTGTTAGTCAGTCATAAAACCAATAAGTCAACATATGTACTTTCCCTACGAGATCAGACATCACCAGAGGCTTTTGCCCTAAAATTCACAAGCGATTGAAATTTGAGAACATGTGTTTCTGAAGACTTTTTTGAACACATTTTTTGGTGGAATAAATGCTATAATAAATATGCACAAAATTAATTATTCAAAAAGAAATGAAAGCAACAAGTAATATCAAAAAAGGTCTGTTAGTGGCATATCTGGTTGTCATGAATGTAGGCAAACAATTAGCAGACTCTCAGTTCTGCTTTCCAAATACACTGTGTTTGATCACTGAACTGGATAGTGCTCTATTTGGCCAAGCTTGCTCTGCATCTTGAATTTCAAAAGCATTGAAGTAACCTTATGAGCCAGCTTTCTTGAAAGAGTTTCCCCTTGGTAGACATAAAAAATGCAAAGTATTCTATGAAAATATGCTCTCAGAACTACATGATACCATATCCAGCCAAACTAAAGCTCTTCTGACACATGCAGGTCAGGTTGCACTGTTCTTTTCATTTTAGCAGAGACCTTGGTTTTTATAACTTGCAATGTCAACACCCTAGTAAATTCACATCCTCATTTGAACTTCTGGGAAATTAGACAATTGCTTATGTAGTTACAAACATAGGACAGACCATTCACAGGAGGCTTTTCCCCCCAAGTCAAGTTTCACCTAGATAGGCCAAACTCTCCATCTTATTGATGAGTTCCTCCACTTAGAGAAAAGCATAGGGAGTCTTTGCAAAGGTCTTGAGATTCACACAGAATAATAAAAAGAAAATACACAAGGACTTGAAGTGCGAAACTACACTGCTTTCCAAGAATAGGAGACGAGGGGAGTCTGGAGGAATGTGTAAGTGGGCGTGACACATAGGTCAGAGGCTAAGCAGGTGGGAGACGCAGAGAGCAGAGCATGAAACCAAAGTGGCTCAAAGGAGCCCTGGTAAGAGACAACAGCCAAGGAGGCAGGAGCCTTCTGCAGTGCAGACGGAGCAGTTATATAACGGATTTGATGGATATGGTCAAATGGGCCAGATAACTGTGCCCAACATGTCCCATTTATCTCTTAATAGCAAAACTTTTCTTTCTTTTGTTTTGAAATATCTGATTAATCACCTCAACTTTAATATCACTCATTCTAATTACTCCTGTATTGCCAATCAGCTAGTCAACAGTTGCCAATCTTAGGGAGCTAGAATTGATAGCATTTTGTAGCTCAGAGGGGGAATTTTGTAGTTAGAACCTTGTGGGTTTTGAGGCAGTTACCCTTCAGCATCCTAGAGTGCCCTGCCCTCTTGCCAAATTTTTATGAGTCCAAGAACAGAAGTTAAGTGAAAGATGCAGTGTCTACAAAGTCATCTCCGAATTTAGATTTTAGGACAAACTAAGGTCCAAAACATATTCGGGGGCGGGCGGGGGGGTGGCGGTGGGCACCATATATGGTTTTTCTAAGTTTCTAAGTCAGGACACTAGTAACAAGTGAATAGGAATATTTTAAAATCATCTATATCCCATAATATGGTTAAATAATTATCTTTTTAAATATGCCTTTTAAAGATACAATTTTTAGCTTAATTAATTGAATTCCATATGTTTTTGAATTTCTAATTGCAAATCAAAAGGGCCTAGTAACTGTATATTTTAAACATAAAGCAGGCATTAGTAGATCTACCATGTGTCTTGATTCATGTTTGTTCTTGATTCATCAGACACAATTCATGTCAAGTCATTTATCTTTTTTTTTTTTTATTTTCAAGACTACAGTGGATACTGTGTAGTTCAGCAGTTAGACAAAAAATGATTATTATGTCTCCTTAGTTTCTGATAAATGGTTGGGAAAATAAAAATGAAACAGCCTGGCTGGCATGGCTCAGTGGTTGAGTGTTGACCTATAAATCAGGATGTCACATTTTGATTCCTAGTCAGGGCCCATGCCCAGGTTGTGGGCTCTAATCCCCAGTGTGGGGCGTGCAGGAGGCAGCTGATCAATGATTCTCTCTCATCATTGATGTTTCTGTCTCTCCCTCTACCTTCCACTCTGAAATCAATAAAAACGTATTTTAAAACAACAGAAATAATTAGTGTACAAAAATTTTAGTAAAGCATGTTCATGAATAGTGGCTTTAAAAATATGAGTTAAAATTATCTGATTTCCTCAAAATAATGGGAGTAGATAAGTCAATTAAATTTTACTGAGTATTTAAAGAACATGCAAATATTTGGAAAAGAAGGCAGAACTTTTAGAAGGATTATTTTTATATGTCTGATAGAAAACTGTATTTTGCTGTATTGCTAGGTTTTCTATAATAGACATAGTATAAAAATACTGTTTTTCCTAACAAAGAAAATTAAGATTAAGATAAAAAGATACTTTCTAGGGATTAAAAAAGTTGCCTGACAAAAATAAGCACTCTCCTTGTCCCCCCCACTTAGCCACCACCACCACTACCATCATTACCTCCTTCTCCTCCTCCTCCTCCTCCTTCTCCTCTTGTTCAAAGGTTAATACACTTGGTATGTTTCCAGTTGAAATTTTGGCTCACTGCTGTCCATCATCTGACAATAATCCCTTTGTGTTCTTAGGTTACAGATTTATTTTCTTCAAATGTATTATATTATCCTTCTTGGAATTAAAATTAGAATCATTACACAAGAATAGCTCTGGAATCGCAGAGACAAGGGTCTGATACATTTGTAGACATCAATAGATTTCTTTGAACTCCTGTCCAAATCTCCCTAAACAGTTTGAGTTGTTGCCTTCTGTTTCTTTAGTTTTCAATACCATTATTTTTTTGTTCCAAGCCAATATTTGAGTAAATATCTGATTTTCTGTAAGTTAAAAAATATTGTTACTTGGCAATATTTTTCTTACTACTTGTTTACTTTGTAGTCACAAATTTATAAATTTTCAAATATTTTAAAAAATTTATTTCAGAGAGGAAGGGAGAGGGAGAGAGAGATAGAAACATCAGTGATGAGAGAGAATCATTGATTGGCTGCCTCCTACATGGCCCACACTGGGGATGGAGCCCGCAACCTGGGCATGTGCCTTGACGAGGAATCAAACCATGACCTCCTGGTTCATAGGTTGATGCTCAGCCAAGGAGCCACACAGGCTGGGCTTTGGCTGCATTTTTTATAGCATTTCATTAAGTCCAATAACCTACTCTTCCTTGTTTTCTTATTATTTTTTCTATCAAAATCAACTTCATCTAGTTTCTATCTTTTTTATAGTCTATGTGAAACTTTACTCCAATTTAAATAAAAATCAATAGTTCTTTTTTTCTTTGGAATTTCTTTCATTTTATGTTTTCTTATTCCTTTTAGTCCCCTTTCCTGTCTTTTGACTAAAGTTTATTTTCTTGTCTTTTTCCCACAAAACTTTAAAAACTCTGATTAGTTGTTTTGTACTCCATCATTCTTTTCTTTATAAATCAATGTTTAAAAAAACAATCATCAACAGTAGAACAAAGAGGCCATGCAGGTATGCACATGACCATCCATCTTTATAAAGAATTGCAGTGACTCCGATGGATCAAAGATTTTTTTCCCAACAAACATTCTATACTTTCTTTTCCACTTGAACTTCACTAACCTTTTCAGAGAGGTGGATTCTATTAACCATGCAGAGACAGTGGTAACATTTGACCTGTATCTTAATGGAAAGCAAAAGTTTGAATGAGCAGAGAAGAAAGGAAAAACACACTCATGGACTATAATGAAAGAAGACTAAAACTGTGGATTTGATTAGTGGGAGGTAATGTTTGAAAAGTGTCATGGAACCCACCCTTGAAGATTCTATATTGATAATACAGAAAATCTAATGAGAAAGCCATTGGGAGTAGAGGGCTGTAGTCTTTCATGTATTTTCTTGGGTCATTAGTAATTTAAGTTGGAGTTGAACAAACTAAAGAACAAGTATCAACTTTAGGTGCACTTTTAATTGTGCCTAAACATATATTTGTATATCTTCTGAAAATGGCACTCGCGAATAGGACTAAATCTATTAGAGTCAGGATGTGCTTTAAAGTCTTGCTGCGTGAAGAAGAAGAATATAAAGGTATATCTCCCTGGATCCCTTCTGTTAGTGTCACTCTTATTAGATTGCTGATTATTACAAAGTAAACTAAAACACAACTACATTTAGCCTCATTGGTCAAATACCTCCCTAAAACATTATCTCTGTAATGAGTGACAGGCCCCTAAAATATGTATCATATTAAGCAAATACTAGCAGGTATTTCCTGACTGGCACCATCAGGCTATGGTTTAGAGAGCAATTTATGGGGAAATCTTCTCAACTCTCAGAGTCTGAAGTACACAATGAAAAGGGCATCCACACTGTAACAAGATGCTCAACGGGATTTTTTTTCTATTATCTTTTAATTGGGAATAAGACCCAAAAGTGAGAGAAAAGATGCTAGTTATCCCACAATCTAAGTTGGAGAGATACCAGTAAGCCAGCCCCCAACCGTTAGGATTAGCTATCTACCTGCCAGGCGTATTGAGAGAGATGTGTTCCCACTACCAACATCCCTAACACAACTTATGTGGAAAAAAAGAGAACTGTGATCGGGTTTGAATTTAATGTTTGTGAAGGAAGTGCTTTCTCTGTGAAACAAGTGTGTGTGAAAGGTGTGGCAAAGAGTGACTTAGTGCTGAAAGAAGGTAAGACCGGCACCTCACCCCTTGGATGAGTGCTCACTAAGCGGCAGAACCCACAGGCCTATCCTGGGGCAGCGCCAGAGGGAAGTGTGATGACAGCATCCTTGGAGAGGTGTTTGGAAGTCTTTGTTTCTAGCATGTTGTCAATTTAAGTAACTACCATGCCCTTTGCCCCATGGTTGAAGGGAAAGAGAGGTATGAAATGTGTGACAAACATTGTGGAGAATTATTGAATGCAGGACATGGTCCAGGCATTTCTATGTGTGAGGTCTGCTGGAATCGCTCCCTGTATCAGAATTTGAAAAAACCATATGGTCAGGTACCTGGAAAAAAATGAGTTTGCACTGGCCTCAGAAGAACACAGAAAGGAGCCCAAGCATTTTCTATGGCTCCATATGTTGGAAAATTTAGGATAACAAATGACAGGGACCAATGTAGACTCCATGTGGCTCCTGGGCCAAGCAAAGGGACACCCAACTCAAGAAATACATTGTAGCCAACACTGGCTGGCTTGGACAGAGACAAAGGAGGCAGCTCACTGCCCCTCTGAGGGGAGAATGGTTTTCTAGTAACAGAGGACGTGAGGGACAAGAATATTGTTCCATAAAACCAGGGTGACTACAAATCAGCCATGGCCTCTAATATAAAAAAACAAACAAAAACACAAATCAAAAAACAAAAACCAAAACAGATAGAACTAGAGCAAGCCAGAGACACTTTCCAGAATCGAACGCTACAACCTCCTAAGCAGAGTCTTCTCTTCCTCACCAAAGGTGTACAAGAAGGCGGCCCAGAGAGGTAGACTCAGGGAGGAGAGAAGGGAGATCTGCTAGAGAAAGCAGAGGAACTGTGTAAGGAGATCATGCCTCTCCTTCCCCACCCACAATTCACGCCACTGTGTCTACAACCAAGGCGGGCCTGTAAGGTATGAGTCGGGGTGGGAAAGTGGGGGAAGAAGTCAAGCTTGAAGTTGAGTTTGAGGCTGATCTTATATGATGAACAAAACTAAGTTTCAAACAGCAACTGAGAATGTCTTTAAACCATAAATGGCTGGAAAGTTAAGAAATCTGACCAAGATTTCATTACCGGAAAGTGGGATTGTCACTATAGCACATGGGGGGAAGTTGTAATTAAGACACTCAATAAACTGACTAATACTGCAGAAAAGTGAATTGGAAAAGGCACTTCCATTCCTCACTCCACAGCTTATGAAGAGTGTGATTGCCTTGAAGTGACTACTTATTTGTCTCATCTCCAAATCAGGCCATAACTATGCCAATTTGTTTAAAAAGCATAGTATTAGCCAACGTCTACTCTAGAGTATAGCATGAGTGGTTAAGAAATATGAGCTTTGGAGTTGGAAGTTCTTGGGATGGAATTCTAATAGGCAAGTCATTTTCATCTCCTGCAGCCAGCCTCAGTGTTTTTTTTTGTTGTTGTTTTTTTTCCATCTGAAGAAGTAGAGATAATTACTAGTATACTTACTCTGGATGGTTGATATAAATATTGATTGGAATGATTTATGAAAAACAGTCCTCAGTAAGCACTCCCTACGTATTATCATTGTTGATATAAATAAAATAATTCTCTGCCTTTCTGTCTAGCTGGCAGTTAGATCATGATAAAACTCAATTATTATCAACACACTAACTTCTGTACTTTGTTCCAATTAAAAGTGCCGAGGCCACATTGGCCCAGGTTCATAATGGTGCCCTGTGAAAGTGCTGAGGGGGAGAAAAACCTTGCTGAGATACTTAGAAAAAATAAAATATTGAAAGTGCTTGCTAGCCAACTAACACTTTCAGGGGAGATCATTTTTTAAACTACTCACTATTTGCTTATGATTCAAGGTGTAGTTAAGAAAGCAAATACTACTCTAATACCTACACAGGTCTTTCCTTCAAGAGTTTTTCTTCCTTTTCCCCTCATTTGATTTGTTCTCCGCTTTAATTTAGTTCCATGTATATGGAACTCTGCCAAGGTGAGAAGGACTGAAATTTGATCTACTTATAAATATTTGTTCATAAAACTCTAGTGTTTTTCCCAAGTCAGTATTTCAGTGTACTTGGCTCCCCAGCCCACTGGAGGCTGACACCAGCAGCCCAGGAAGCAGGAGTTACCCTCAACAGTTTAACCAGGCTGTTGGCACAGCAGAGAAAAACATTTGACATGCAAGTACCCTCAACTCTTAAAAAACGAGGAAAAACTATGAATTAGAATAATTTGAAAAAAAAAAAACACATTCAGAAATACTTTGGCAAACAAAGAATTTCAGTGGCCATCATAAAAATCCTTCCCAGGAATTAACTGTCATTTTCCCCCTCACCTTCTTCCTTATTTTTCCAAAGGATATAAGTAATACATGGGAAAAATATGCGGTGATGTCTTTTTATTTTTATCCCTCTAGACCACTGGAAGGCAAACTGCGGCTCGAGAGCCACATGCGGCTCTTTGACCCCTTGAGTGTGGCCACGAAGTTTCAATCGCACTGTATGTGAGCACCCGCATGTGGTATTTTGTGGAAGAGCCACACTCAAGGGGCCGCAGTTTGCCGACCACTGCTCTAGACAAAGTTATAAACATTCTACTCTATTTAACATTAACAGGAGCACTTAACTTTCATAGTCTCAATCACAGTCAGTGTCTGAGATTTTGCTGAATGGCTGAACTGCCACAGTTGATTTTTTAAGAAATATTCTTTCCTACCATCTTTTTCCACTCCAGGATGTTCAAAAAATAATTTCTATTTTCAGAATATCTATTTCTAACATCTCTAATATCATCATATCACCATCACCAAGACATACACTTAAGGTATTTTTTTTCTGATGCAAATTGATATGCCCAAAAGTGTTATTGAAAATAGACTATAAAGAAAAAATGTGAAAAAAAATTTGGAGAGGAGAAGGAGGGAGAAAAATTGGGACACATACCTAAAAAAAGAAATAAAAAGCTGAGAGTGGAGAGTGTTGTGTTTAAGTTTACCTCAATCTGTTCCATTAATTGCTTTAATTCTTTTGCTCAAGATAAGCTGATTACAGAACCTTTCAGAATTTACATTATGGTTCATTTTTTCCCCTGCTTTGAACTCTTTCAATTCAATTTCAACTAAAAAAAAAAATTATGCCCTGCTATCACTTTAAATTGCCAAAATTTTACTTCCAATCAGTTCTATTCATTCTCTTTAGGGCAGGTTGATCACATACAAATGATATACCAAGACGAGGGCCATCTTCAAATAAGACTATTTAAGACAGCCCCGAACAGCTCATCATTTTAAAAAAATGAACCTAAAGCTTTCCCCCCTAAAATTCATATATCCATTTCTGTCCTAACACAGTGTGCTCCAATGCCTGAGAATATTAGGTTAGAATATCGGTCTCATATTATCTAGATCAGAGGTCCTCAAACTTTTTAAACAGGGGGCCAGTTCACTGTCCCTCAGACCGTTGGAGGGCCGGACTATAGTTTAAAAAAACAACAACCTATGAACAAATTCCTATGCACACTGCACATATCTTATTTTGAAGTAAAAAAAACAAAACGGGAACAAATACAATATTTGTATTTGCATATGGCCCGCGGGCCATAGTTTGAGGACCCCTGATCTAGATAGACCAATCTGAGCTGATCTGATTGAAGAGAGACTCACCTCCATGAGTTACTCTTAGGCCAGGCCCCTAAACAGATAATGAGTAGGGAAGGGAAAGGCCTGGGAGAGTCAGAGCTGAGATGGAAGCAATGTTTTCACACTGCTATAAAGAATGTACTAGTACAGAGTCCCACCAGCCGCTGGCTGAGCTGTCGCACCGAGTCGGTGCACACCTGGCAGGACCAGGGCTACTGAGCAACCTACATACACAAAAATGGCAGCTTTGCCAATTTGAGAATTTACCCACATGGATTGGTGTTGTTGGACCTTCCGAGTTACGATGACGATGCAGAAGGCAAAGAAGTTGACAGTCTTTTGAACAAAGTAGAAGAAAGAATGAAAGAATTGAGTCAGGACACTACTGGGCAGGTGAAGTGATTGCCACCCACAGTTCGAGGAGGGACTGTTGACAGGGACTGGCCGGCTGCTGATGGCCACCTGGTTGAGTGCGACATAGAAGAAGTGGTGTTGTGATGATGACTCACCTTATCGTAACATTGAAATTCTGCACTCAAAGCAGTTTGGAAATATTCTCATCCTTAGTGGGGATGTTAATCTGGCGGAGAGTGATTTGGCGTATACCCAGGCCATCATGGGCAGTGGCAAAGAAGATTACATTGGCAAAGACGTGCTGATTCTGGGAGGTGGAGATGGGGGCATCTTATGTGAACTAGTCAAACTGAAACCAAAGATGGTCACTCTGGTAGAGATTGACCAAATGGGGGTTGATGGATGTAAGTAATACAGGAGAAAAACATGTGGTGATGTCTTAGGCAATCTTAAAGGAGACTGCTATCAGGTTCAGGATTATCTAAGGAGATTGAAGGGTATCTCCAGATATGCTTGAATTGGATCACCTCGAAGTTTCAGGAGATATAACATTTGGCAATAATGTTTCATTAAAGTTATCATCATTGCAAATCATGGTGACCAAATTGACATCCCAACCTGGAGCGTATTAGAGAACAAGATTGTATCTGGGGACCTTCGTATCTTGGACCACGGAAAGGAAAAAATATATTATATACACTTTATACTAATCATGGGCTAGCTTCTTACAACAAAATGTTCTCTAGCATTCTATAATAGGCAGGTACTTTTATTGTGTTTACTGTACCTGTAGGGTTAGTTTTTAAAGTAGGGTCTTCTGCAGTATGCTTTTATTTTAGTGTGAGAAAAGCACAGATGGAAGCAATACTTTTCTTTTTGGGAGAGGATCCTGGAAGTTCATCTTAAAGTGCAATATTGTTTAATCTTAGAACTGGGGCAGCTCTGCTGGAAAATCTTTTAACAGAGGCCTCAGTGATGGTCACTTTGAATTGCTTGTGATTTCAAAAATAAAGCTGTGAAGCAAAAAAAAAAAAAAAAGAATGTACAGTTCAGTGTTCTCCCAAGCTTGTACCAATTGAAGCATTCCGAAAACAGCAACAGCCACTCATTGAATTCCTTCTCTGCTCCATGGGCCTTATAATCACACATTGAGTCCTAATAACCACCCTGTGAGTAAAGTACTAAAACCATCATGCCACGGACATTTGTTTTTGCCTGCTTAGCATCTATTTCCCCTTTTCGAATGAGCAGGCTCCAGATTTTGATTGCAGATCTATCTACTCCCTATGCTCAGTCCATCTGTTTGGATACAGTTCTATCTTCAGCTCCAGGAAACAGAGCAGGTGACTGAGTCCGGCTATGCTAAACAGGCCATGCCCTGAACACAGGAAGTGGTTGGGTTGGGCATATTTTTGGAGAACAGAAAGCTGCTTTTTAATGATCTTTAACCTGAAAGGTTATAGATTGTAGCTGCTAGAAATGACCTTCCACTGCATAGGCAGGGGATAGGGGTGGGGGGTGGGGGGTGGGGGGTGGGTGGGAGGAGAACATTATGAGAATGGAACCAACATAAAGCAAAGGGGGCTGAGATATTAGTGAGAGAAACAAGATCCTAACTGAGTCTCCATGACGTCACTTGGGCCCTGGATGAAACTGAATCCTAAATTCACACCAACCCATCAAATTTCTAGTCACTTGAACTAACCCATTCCCCCTTTATGTTCTTGAATCTGACCGGATTGGGTTTTCTGTATCTTGCAATAGAAAGAATCTAAATTGATATGCATGATTTTAGAAATAACAAAACTAAGACTCCGAAAATTTTATACTTACTCAAGGACATTCAGCAAAGGGCAAACCTGGATTTTGAATCCAAATCTCTTTCACTCAAAATACCATATTCTTCAATACAACATGAAGCATGAAGGCAATGTTTTCCTTTTTAGGGGTATGGCTAGTTTTATGTGTCAACATGGCTAGGCTATAGTGCCCGGCTGTCTGATCAAACATTAATCTAGATGTTGATGTGAAAGTATTTGGTAGATGTGATTAACATTTACCATAGTTGACTTTAAGTAAAGCAGGTTATTTTCCATAATGTGTATGGATGGGCCTCATCCAATCAGTTGAAGGACTTTAGAGCAAAAACTGGAGAAAAAGGAATTTTGTCTCAAGAGTATAACATAGAAATCCTGCCTGTGCTTTCAACCTGCCCTATAGATTTTGAACTTGCCCCTATAATCATATAAGCTAATTGCTTTAAATCCACTCTCCTCCCCTGACTGATACAAAGAGTAACTGAACACCACTTAGATAATGTGGAAAAGAACCAAAGAAAATATATTTCTCTTCCTCAACATGTCATTCCCTTTGTGACCTTCCCAAACAAGGCAAGAAGGACAAAGCTCCATGACTAAGGCATAAAGATAACATCAAATGCCTCATGACAATTTTCGTTTGTTTGTTTTCAGTGAAAAAAGTTTATGAATCTTTATAAACAACGCATGTCCAATCCCCTGGGCAATACTTTTTAAAATGCAGACTAACGTTGAAAATAAAAGGCAACCAATCGGCACTGGTTTGAATAGGTGTGAGAAGGTTTTCACATTCTTTCAGAGTTCAAGTGCAGTTAGGGGCAGGGACAGAGTTTGGAAGAGAGCTGACCGATTTTACCTTGGTTCCTGCTTGATTTCTCACATTAGTCTCTCCTGTATTCATAGCATCCACTGAAAGGCTGCAGCATTGTTCAATATAACGCAGAGGGTAACTGAACCATTGGCTTGGCTTCATGCTGCAACTGTGCTGATGGTTGCTGAAATGCCCAAACCCAACGAGATAAATAATTCACAGTTTCCCTGAAAAATATGAGGGAAGGGCTCTGACGGGTTGATAAAGAAGAATGCCGCTGTCCATATCTGCTTTTAATCGATGCAAGACTTCTCAACTCTATCCTACTCCTCAAATAAACTATGAAATCCACAAAAGCCCAAATTGGGATTCTTGTTTTTAACTACAGCCATTTTTAATTTCTGTTAAGAAAGGTAAGTCAGATGATTTGCAGCTTGAACTATAAAAGGAGTTTTCAAAAAGACTATACATAGGGAAAAAAAAGTTTGGTAGGTTTTCCTTTTACTACAACATAAAATGTGAAACAGAAGCACAATAGTTTAATGAGTTTCTGTCTCTGTACTGTGACAAATCTACAATTTGGCCATTGTAAAAGTAATGATATGTTTCATTAATTTCATATGTTCTTTTAATAGAGTATTTGGAGGGAAGGCATTTTTTGCTTTAGAAATTAGAGCAAAGAAAGCTGATAAAAGCTTCAAGTTGGTGTTCAGTACTTCCTGGAATACATTAATAACATTCAACTGCCTTTTCAAACACACAGACAAATCTCAAAGCAATGCTTTGTCTTCCCAGTCACAATCCTAATAATGGAAGACTAGCAATCCTTACTGAGTCTCTCCCTACAATTCCCGTCCCTCTTCACCCCTTGCACACTCATGGACAATGCACACACACTACGTGTCTTACTAGTACATTTGGATCTGGAAGTTAACATCCTATAACCCCATGCATCTACTCTGGTACTTCTGGACAACATCCTCGGTGCCATTTCCAAATCTCTTCTAGGGAACCCATTCCTGAAACAAGCCACATAATTCCCATAGTCTCGCCTTGCCTTTTCACAAATATCCTCATGTTGCACATCCTTAGGTTGGACCCTTCAGAAGCTAACCCCAGACAAGGGTTTGAACACAAGAACTTATTTGTGAGGGGATCCAGGAAGCACCTGAAAAGGGGAAGGGAAACATAGACAGGAAGGACAAGAAGCCATTCAAAGAGGCACTACTGAGTAAGTTACCTTCCTGGGCAATGGGGGTGTGATCCCGCCGGGGACTGCTGGGAGCCAGGGTGAAACACATCTCGGTTATTCCCGGTGCAGTATTTACCGTCCGTCTCCCATGCATCATTGGCAAAGCACAGCTGCCTGGGGAACAGAATCCCAGCACCCTGGCCTGCACTAGTTGTGGCCAAGGGGAGCCGGTAGGAGGACAGACAAGTGGGTTTGCAGTAAGACTCATCAGCATGTGCAGGACAGGTGAGAGCTGAGAGGATGGGGTGGAGCCAGCATGCTGCTCATGGTGCCATAGGTCGTCCTGTTCTCTAAGTCACTCACACAACTCCTTTCTACCTCAATTGTCCAGGTGCCATATGGCAGATTTGTCAACCCCGTTGGTGAAACACATTCGTCTGGCGCCCTTCCTCTACATTCGGAGCCTGACAGCAGTGGGTTTACTTAGCTTGGTCTGCAGGAAAAATCTCTGGCTTGTTTTTAAGTCTCACAGAGGCAGCTGGAATCTGCAAACCCACTGTGAAATCTGGACAAGATCAATGTCTTTATTCTCAAGAAACATCTGACTTCCCTTAGTGAGATTTCTATCCCAAACCCGTGAACTGATACATGAAGAAGGGGCGAGGAGCAGGGTAGAATAGGAGAAGGGGAATTTACATCCTAGAGCAAGTTTATATTTAGAAAAAAAACAATGGTAGTGGGGTAAATTGCAATGTTTGTTATAGTTTTCTACAGCAGGGAAATGGACTTCTGTTGTTGTCTATTGTCTTTCTTGGCAACACCCTTTACCCAGCCTGGGCAATTAAGGGCAGTCCCAGCAGCCCCTCAGGGGTAGGCATCTTGGCACAGACTCTCTTGGCATCCTGAGGTTCTGAAGAGGCATTTTTAATTGAGAGACTCACTCGCTGCGGAGCCTCCATTTATTCATTTATAAATTCATTAGCCCTGCCTGGAGAAAGCATCCTATCTAATAAAAGAGAAACATGGTAATTAGCCGTACGTCCGCTACCCTTCCCATTGGCTAATCAGGGCGATATGCAAATTAACTGCCAGCCAAGATGGCGGCCGGCAGCCAGGCAGCTTGAAGCGAACATGAGGCTTGCTTGCTTCAGTGACAGAGGACTCCAACATTCCCTGCCTGCTGCTGCTGGCCTCTGAGCTGGCAGTTTGAAACATTGTTACAAATATAGAAGCTAAACAAAACCCCAGAAACCTGTTTTCAGCCAGCCGGGATCTCAGAGCTGGAGTTGATACAGTGTTTTGATTATAGAACCCAAATAAACCAGATACCTGCTTTCAGCAGCAGAGGCCTCAGAGCTGGAGCCAGAGCTAAAGCTGGCCCAGAATAAAATAAAAAAGAAAAAAAGGAGCAGTTGGGAGCTTCAGTCACCCGCCAGCCTGAAAACAGCCCTCAGCCCCTCACCCAGACTGGCCAGGCACCCCAGTGGGGACCCCCACCCTGAAGGGTGTGTGACCAGCTGCAAACAGCCATCATCCCCTCATCCAGGCTGGCCAGGCACCCCAGTGGGGACCCCCACCCTGATCCAGGACACCCTTCAGGGCAAACCAGCCGGCCCCCACACATGCACCAGGCCTCCATCCTATATAGTAAGAGGGTAATATGCCTCCTAGCACCGGGATAAGCGGAGCCGTGAGGCCTCCCGGCACTGGGATCAGTGTGACAGGGGGCAGTGCCCAAACCCCCTGATCACCCTGCAGCTCTGTGTGTGACAGGGTGCGGCGCCCCAACCCCCCCACCCCACGGGCCCTGCTCTGTGTGTGACGGTGTAGAGCCATAACCTCCCCATCGGCCCTGCCCTGAGTGTGAGAGTGGTGACGCCCCAACCCCCTGATCGGCCCTGCTCTGTGGATGATAGAGGGCGGTGCCCCAACCCCCCTCCTCGCCACAGGCCCTGCTCTGTGTGTGATGGGGTAGAGCCATAACCTCCCCATCGGCCCTGCCCTGAGTGTGACCCCAACCCCTTGATCGGCCCTGCTTTGTGGGTGATAGAGGGCAGCGCCCCAACCCCCTGATCCGCCCTGCTCTGTGTGTGACAGGGGGCGGTGCGCCAACTCCCCTATCGGCCCTACTCTGTGAGTGACAGGGGAGAGCTCCTCAACCCCCTGATCAGCCCTGCTCTGTGCATGACAGGGGAGAGCTCCCCAACCCCCTGATTGGCCCTGCTCTTGCGTGACAGGGGGCAGCACCCCAACCCCCTGATTGGCCCTGCTCTGTGCGTGACAGGGGGTGGTGCCGCAACCTCCCCATCGACCCTGCCTTGAGTGTGACAGGGGGCGGTGCCCCAACCCCCCAATCGGCCCTACCCTGAGTGTGACTGAGGGTGGCATTGCAACCTCCCAATCCGCCCTGCTCTGTGCATGACAGGGGATGGTGCCCCAACTCCCCAATCGGCCCTGCTCTGAGCCCGACCAGGGGCTGTACCTAGGGATTAGGCCTGCCCTCTGCCACCCGGGAGCAGGCCTAAGCCAGCAGGTCGTTATCTCCCAAGGGGTCCCAGACTGCGAGAGGGCACAGGCCAGGCTGAGGGACCCCCCCTTCCCACCGAGTGCACAAATTTTTGTGCACCGGGCCTCTAGTTAATTAATATAATAGTATTAATTGCATCATATTTCTCATTTATCTCATCATCCGAATTCTTCCTGAGAGTGGGATTGGTGAGAAGGAAGGCGATAGAGGGGGACTAAAGAGAGATACAGGTGAGTAAGAATGCTGGGCTGGAAATACAAGTGTATTTATAAACAAAACCAAACAAGCATATTTACAAACTAAGTATTCGTGGAGGATATGAGTTGCCTTTGCACAACCTTGTCCTGGAGTCCTAAGCCTCAGCACCAAGTATCCTTTAGGTTAACTGCTCAGCCTTCACCTTCATGGAAATAATATATGAGCAGTTATCTCTCCAAATACCTGCGTTTCTAGGTCTAATTTCCTTGTGCTCAGAGTGATGACATTTCTGACTTGAAGTCCTAGTGTCCCTGGGCTGGCAGTACATTGGGTAGCACTACTGGGCCACCACAGCTCTCTGCCAGATACATGCTTTCCTCACTAGGTCACTAGTCCTTGAAGACAGGACAACAAGTACTAAATGGAGACTGTGCCGATGTGTGTGTGTGTGTGTGTGTGTGTACATGTGTGTGCCTTATGTATAAGCAATGCATGTGTATGAGCTGAAGGGGAGCATAATAATTCCCCAGTATGCCAGAAATAAGAGAACAGCTGCTTGTTTCAGATATTAAAAGAATGCAAATTGGGTTGAGTTTTCTTTTGGCACAAGAACAAGGAATGCTTAAGTTTCCCACTTGCACTTAATTTATTTTTAGGTTTGTTCACTACCATTTGTCAGGTTTCTTGAGCTTGACCTGAAACTAACCTTTGGATAAACGTGAAGGCAAACAGAGCCCTGAAACTCTATCTGTATGTTCTTTTGTCTTGGGAACTGTAAATCGGGGCATTAGGTGAATAACACAGCTTGGCTTTGTGTCATGAAAAGTAATTCGGGGCTGCGGTAAGGGCAGGATTTATGAAGCTGTCTGGCCAGGCTTGGGCAGAATGCCAGCTTACACCTGCTTTGCAGACATGGCTGTGTGCAGTTGGTCACACTGCTGAGGCAGCCAAATTCCTTTCACTGCATAGAGGCACCGCTGTGCTGGCCAAAGCACAGAGCAGGTAGGAGAGGAACCTGGGGCAGGGATAAGGCTGGGGGAGACAGGGGGAGCCAACCAGTTTTTAGGAAACAAATCAATTGCAAAATTCCCTTTAAAAAAATCAGTCTGTTTCCAAAACATTGTAACTAAGTAATCTTGTGGGGTTGGCAAGAAAAGGAAAGTAAATCAAATTGCAAAGTTTTGGAGCTTTTTGTATAAAAAGAAAAATGAGGGATTGTGTCATAACTAAGATTGCTCTAGAACTTATCATCCAAACAGGAGCACTTTTCAAAGTGGGAAGAGGGAGGACTATAATTAATTAGGTTGTGACAACACCCATACATTGGGACTATCTCAGGCCAAGTGGGATGGATGGTGACCCTAGTCATGAACATTTACGCTGCCACACAATGAACCCGCTAAATGAATGTTGTGTTACAAGGAAGCTTTTCTAAGAAGTGACAGAAATTATATTGTCTCTTTGATGGAGCTGGACTACCTCCATGAAACAGATGGCCAAATTGTCACAATGCCAGCGCACACTGCAGAATATCCATCGTAAAATCATCGTGCTCCATATTTCTCTTTCCCTTCCCTTTCTGAGAAAAGCACAAAAAGCTCAGCAAGTCTCTGCTTCTGACAGGGAGTGGCCAGCAGGTAACACACCAGGCTTGTCAGCATCTGATTAGCTGGGATTAAAGGTAGGAGGTAGAATTCACGTGGCAAATACCACTGTTCTTTGTGATCTCAATGCTAACGAAGTTTGACATGAACTCCTCCTCTAGCAAAGTCATCTCATACAGTCTTCAACATTCATCTCACTTTCCCATTCTTACAGATTCACCAACGAACTCATTTCATACGATACCATAACACATTACCAAAAAGTGTGTGTCTTCAAAAAATAGAAATTTATTTCCTCACATTTCTGGAGGCCAGAGTCCAAAATCAAGGTGTGGGCAGCACTGTGGTCCCTCCCAAGGCTGCAGGAAAGAATCCTTCCTTGCCTCTTCCAACCCCTGATGCCTCCTGGTGTTCTTTGGGTAGTGACCAAGCACAGCCCGAATCTCTGCCTCTCTCCTCACATGGCCCTCTTCCCTGGGTTTCTGTGTCCTCTTCTCTCTTATAAGCACACAAGTCATTGGATGTATAGCCCACCCAAATCCAGGATGATTTCATCTTGAGTTCCTTAACTAATTACAACTACAAAGGCCCTATTTATAGTTGTCACTACAAATTAGGTCACGGTCTGCGATGTCCGGTGGACATACATTTTGGTAGAGGTTGTTGGGGAACATGACTCAACCCACTGAAATTAGTAAATCCTAAAAAGTAGCCCTTTAACTCCTGCTGTTCCCTACCCAATATCCGGGTAATTGACCACCTGCGTTTCACCTTTATTTTCTACAGTTTGCAGTATCTGCCTCTACTGCCTTTGCTTCCATTGCTGTCTAGCTCAAGTAGGACCTGAGGAGGCTCCACTTGGTCCAGTGACAGCCTTCACTTCCCATCTCCTCAGTGGATAACCCACTCAACAGTCTCATTGGTAATTTTCCAGACTATCTTCCAAGGCTGTAGGTCATGGGTTTCAGAACTTACACACACACACACACACACACACACACACACACACACACACACACAGAGGCAAGGCAACATGTGCTGGAAACCTCAAGAGTTGTACCAGGGGGCAAGAGACCACAGCAGGAGGGCACTGAGAGAGAATGTGGAACCTGGGCACAGGCTTAATAGGAGCTTAATAGAAGTCTGGGTAAGTAGTAAGAAGGGCAAGAGCATTTGAGCCAGAGTTTCAATGTTTCTATTAACCTTCAGCCACAGTGATAACCAAAATGTCTCTTTGGCTATAAAAGCCAGGGCCCTGGGGAGAGGTAAGCCATAGCCAAACCACACAGACTAAGGTAAGGAGGGGTCATTCCTCACAGGCCAGCCATGGTGATATGAGAGAGGAAGGCGGAGGAAAGGTGGGCAAGCCAAAACAATAGATGTCCACTCCATTTACTCTGACCACTTTTATGGCCACTTCAGACACTATCAGAAGAATTTCTAGCCAGCTGCTAGAGCTGAGTCTGCCCCCAGAAAATCCACAAGAATAACAAGATGACTTTTTTTTTTTACACCACAGATATTACAATATATTTTATTTACCCATAGTGCCTTAGACCCTATTTTCAGGCAACTAGATGAAGGGTATATTAGTCTGCTAGGGCTCTCATAACAAAATAGAAGAGACTGAGTGGCTTAAATGACAGGAACTTATTTTCTCATATTACTAGAGGCTGGAAGTCCAAGATCGAGGTTTTGGCAGGGTGGGGTTCTCCTGAGGCCCTCTCCTCGACTTCTCCATGGCTGCCTTCTCCTTGTGTACTCACCTGACCTTTTCTCTGTGTGTGCATCCTTAGCATCTCTTCCTTTTCTTATAAGGACACGAGTCCTATGGTCCCACCCTTATGACCTCATTTAACCTTAATTACCTCTTTAAAAGCCCTGCTTCCAAATATAGCCACGTTGAGGGTTAGAGCTTCAATATATGAATTTGGGGAGGACACACAAGCAAAGGGCAAACTTATTTTCATGCTTCTACTTCTTGCTTACAAGGGTAAGATGTGGAGTAATACATTTTGACACTGATTAACTCCGGCATGTGGTGCCGCTTCAAATATTTTTTCAAGTGAGAGATCTAAAATGTCTTCCAGTTTCCAATTCACGGTATCTCAGAGGTCACATTCTGATCCCAAGCACAGCCAGAATCCTATTAGTCTTCCCACATCAATTAACCCTACAATTTTCCCCATTTAATTGCCAGATGTTTTTTCCTCAGGTCAACAGGCCACAACTAGACTACTGGCCAAAAAGAGTATTTTCAGACATGAATGACACATACCCACATACAAATATTTTATGGCATGCTACATAATTATATCCCAAACATACACCGACATTATAGCTACGCATGATTTACGGGTATACTCTCTAAGTATCCCAGGGCTTGATTGTTTGAATCCTTTCCCCCCAGGCCAATGTCAATATACTGAAAAGACCAACTAAAAACATGTGATACCTGTTAAGGGGAACATGAAATATGATACTTACAAGCAAATTGGTTACTAATTCCTGGAGCTGAGTTTTTTCAGTCCCATTTAAACCAAGTTACCTACTCTAAGGAAACATTTGGAAACCAAAATCTAGAAAACAAATGCAGATTTGAACTCTGACTATAGGTTGCCCAATAAAATCATTCAGACTCATTTCTTCAGCCTCCGATGCCGTGCTAAGCTCTCCCAGAGCTAGTAAGGCAATCCTCACTGGAGTTTCTCAAGAGCCCACAGCCCCGATCAGTAGTACATCAAGTCAGCGCACCCCTGTTTTTACCATTTTGACTTCCAAGGCATATGTTAGAATTCATTGGCCAAATATTGAACTATCCCCTGGTTCCTAGTGTGAAAATTAAAAATAATTTACAAAATAGTATAGAGGTTACCTCCAAAATACAGGGTATCCCCCAAAAATGTATACACACTTTGAATAATTATTAATTCCAATGTTTTTTTTCTTTTCAGATTTTGCGATTAATTAGTAATTATTCAAAGAGTGTATACATTTTGCGGTGACACCCTGTATTTCTATTTGGAAAAAAATAGTATCTACTTAGCACATTAGTCCCTTTTGAGAAGCCCTCATTTTGGATGACTTGGGTAGAATTCGGTACATCATTCTTAGCATAACTATTTCACCGAAACTTTGACAACATCAACACATCCAATTTTGTGAAGATTAAAATGAGTTATCACAAATCTTGGATTAAAGGAATCTTATAATTTATGTTCAGAAGTTGTCCTTGTCTCTCAGTCTCCTTTTGAAAAAAGGCAGGGAAAGGGTGCATGTAAGTTTAATCTCTGAAGGCTGCATGTACATTTACATGAAACAGAGATATGCAATGGTGGTCCATTTTAATGTGGTGCAATTAAAAGCTGTTTTTCATTAATGAGGCCAGTTTTTAATAAGCCTGGGTGCATGTTTATATTTAGCTCTGTAGAATTCAACATCAATGTAGAATAATCATGAGCTCTGGGGTTTGACTTGTATGTTACAGACATTAGTGGCATTAACAAAAAGAAAATAGCACTGAGGGGTAATTATTACATACAGCTTCTTGATAACTTTTTAATTTTTTTTTCTAAACTAAAAATGAAGAGGATAACATCTTGAATGTAATACCTGACAGATTCTATTATGGTTTCTGTCACCTTTTAGTATATTTCCTAACTGTGCATACTATAGAAAAGGGCAAGGAATTAATCAGGTTGCCAAGAGTTGGATGGCACAGCATGCAGAAAGCACTCCAGCTATATTATTTGCACAATTTCTGTAGGGAGTTGTGCAATAGAGGCCTTAAATTTAATATGTCTGGCCCCCTTCCACCTGGACTCAGTTCAAACCCATTGCCTGCAGCTTGCTGAATCCAGAGTGGGAAATCAGTCATTATATTAAGAACGGATGGCAAATGATCCCAATTCACATTTTTCAGCTGGTACGTTTTTTAACCCGGAGCAAGACCAAATTGGAAAATTCTGCAATTCTGCAAGCTGGGCAGTAGATCTATATTGCAGTCTAAATACATTTCTAGTTTGAGGAAGATGACAAGACGATTTTTCTTTAGAATTTCTTTAGTGGTTGTGCCACTGACAGGAATGTCGAATCCACCACATCATCATCTTCCTGCAGTTCCTTCATGTCTCACGGGGGTGGGAGGATGGTGTCAGTGCAGCTAAACTGCAATGATCTATATCAACACTGACCTGACTCCTGTACGCCTATGGACGCATTATGTAGATTGAAAGGCCATATTCAGTAAAGATGAAAGTCTCTTAGAGACTGTTTAAAAAGAAAAAGTAATGCTATAAAAATGGGCAAAGGAAATGAAGAATAAAAAAGGGATAGAAAAAGAAAAATGTCAACCAGTTGTAACCACATGAAAATAATCAGTTTAGTAGCAAGGAACTTAAAAATATAATATAAATGTGATCTAATTGTTTATTCAGAACACTGAAAACTAATACCCAGTGCTGGTGAGAACATGGGGCTACATACATTAACAATATGTTTATTTGCCTGTTGATTGAAAGGCATGAGGAGCCCAAAGAAGCCAGTGGCTATCTTAAATTCCAGTTCAATGAAATTGCTGTTGTGTCTCCTTACAAGAGCTTCCCTTCCTTTGAAACTATGATCTCTTAACCAACAGAGCACAAGGTCATGAGGACAGGAAGCAAAAAATTGGCTAGTGAGTCACGAGGAATAATAGTCAGTGGTGCCCCTCTTATTTCCACCCCTTTAATCCTGGGACTTGGAGTGCTGCTGTGCACGTCTAACTTTATGGCTTAGTGGGTCAGATAACACCCAGTTCATGATAGTCAGCTCAGGTCCTATGGTAACTTGGTGGCTCATGGGTAAGCTTTAGAGCTGCTTCTCTGAGGAGAGTAGCCATCCACGGAGGATGGCAGGGCTTTGCTCTGGAATCCTAAGGACTCGCCGTATGATTTATCTATAGATTTTGCCAAAGGCTCCAAACGGCACCCTGTCTGCACTGCCTCTTCAAGCACCATCGATTGCTGGTCCCCGTGGCAGAGCAGCTTGTGCAGCAGTCTGGACCTGTTGCAGAGCTTTCTCTCGTTAGGGGCCCAATTCAAAACTAGCATCTTTCTGGATCACTTGCAAAATGAGCCAGAGTAGCACTCCCAAATGAGGAATATGTTGTCCCCCAAATCCAAAATGGCCTACCAGGCATTGTACCACTTTTGGGGTTGTAGGAAGGATCAGATGCAGTAACTATCCTTCACCCTAGAATGGACTTCTCAGTGTGCCCCACAACACTGGACCACTAGAAATTTCACTGAGGTAAAAGTCCCTGAGTTTTTATCAAATTTATTTCTCACTCTCTGACATGCAAATATCAGTAAAACTAGGATAGTTGCTATTCCTTGCTCGTTAGGTTCATAAAGCAATAGAGCAATGTGATGTTTTGCGGAAGGGGAAGGTGATGGAAATCCCTGCAAACTAAATTACAACATAGGGCTAGAGAGCTGATGCACCCCTGAGACAGGACAGTGAAGGTGTATTGTTGACCTTGCCAGTTGAAAGCAAACTGCTTCTGGCAGTCTTTACTAAAGGGTATGGGCAAGAGAGCACTTGCCAGATTAATAGCTGCATACCAGGTACCAGGAAGTGTGCTGAAATTGCTCAAGCAATGATGCCGTATCTGTACAGTAGCTACAATTGGAGTTACCACCTGGTTAAGCTTATGATAAACCACCATCATTCTCCAAGATCCATCTGTCTTCTATATATACCAAGTAGGCAAATTGAATGGGGATGTGGTGGGATCACCACTCCCTCATCCTTCAAGTCCTTGATGATGGCATGAATCTCTGCAGTTCCTCCAGGAATGCAATATTGCTTTGGGTTTATTATTTTCCTAGGAAGCAGTTCTAATGGTTTACACTGGCCTTTCCACCATAGCATCCCTCATCTCATAGGTCAGGGAGCCAATATGGAAATTCTGCCAGTTGCTGAGTATGTCTTTTCCAGTTATGTTTTACAGAACTGGGGAAATAACTACAGGATGCGTTCAGGACCCACTGGACCCACTGTGAGATGGACCTGAGCTAAAACTCCACTGAGCATCTGACTTCCATAAGCCCCTACTCTGTTAGACCACATTTTGGGTCTCCTAGAGTTGGTGTCAGTTCAGAACTAGTGTCTAGTTATACCTGAGAGATCTGACCATTTCCTTTTCTTCAGTGCACAGCCAGCCTGGGAAAAGGAGACAGCTCCCTTAAGGTAAGGCTGGGAGCAAGATTATAGTATAAATTTTGGGCAGCATGCTGAGGTCCTTCCTCAAGTAGTCCTTCATTCAAGGGGTTGTGGGTCTGCACACTGGCTCAAGTCTGGGAATTGATTGAGGGGCCCCGCCTCTCTGTGTTTATGATTCCAATTAGACTTTTGTTCCCTTGACCTACAATACTTCCACTCATACAAATCACGTAAGAATTTAGACTTGCCAATTACTTCACTTCTAGGAGCACTGTGATCAACTAGCCAGTGCCACAGGTTTCTTTGAGTCTGGCTGTTCTGATTCCTGCTTTGACCCTGCTGTCCATTGGGAAACTATGCCCACCTTGCCTTTGGTGGTTGAGTGCTAGCCCCTGCCGCCCCAGAATCTACTTATCACTATTGCAGGGGTCCTCAAACTTTTTAAACAGGGGGCCAGTTCACTGTCCCTCAGACCGTTGGAGGGCCGGACTATAGTTAAAAAAACAACAATGAACAAATTCCTATGCACACTGCACATATCTTATTTTGAAGTAAAAAAAAAAAGGGAACAAATACAATATTTGTATTTGCATGTGGCCCGTGGGCTGAGGACCCCTGCCCTATTGCATTTAGGTTTCTAAATTTAGATGTATCCATTCCCACTGCACTTTCTGATCTATAGAAAAGGATAATCACATAGTATTTCCAAGGATGCTTGGGGCTCCCGTCACAAATTTACTTCTCACAGTCATGGTGAAAGGTGTGTCCTCTGGTCACTCCCATGGTGAGTGGGCAGTTCTTAAATTATAAACCCACTCTGACATTCCAATCTCCCGGAGCCTTTGAGCACCGTCCTCAGTATACCAAGGCAGGTGGCATTTCAACTTCACTTATTGTGGGTCACTTTTTGGTGCATGTTTCAGCCAACAAACTGTCAGAGCTTTTCCTACCCTCCCAAGCTGCAGCATTAAATCCAGAATCTCTGCCGAGTGGGCCCATATTAACAAATTCAGGCTGATTAAACTTTATGTTCCTTCCACCATTATCCCACACCCTTAATACCCATATCCACACACCATTCCCCAGATTTCTGTCTGTATAAATTGGAAACTCATGCAGTTCTTTGGGAGTGTAGCACACATCCTTGTGGGCCATACAGTGGGGCCTTGACTTACGAGTTTGATTCGTTCCGAGACTGAGCTCGTTAAGGAGCTCGTTACCTCAAATTACTCTATCAACTCAATGCAAAAAATCGGCAGAGAGACAGCTGGTATCTCAAAAAACTCGTTAGTCCTGACGCTGGTAAGTCAAGGCCCCACTGTAGATCTAAAACAGTGGTTCTCAACCTTGGCTGCACATTAGAATCACCTGGGAATCTTTTTAAAATCCTGATTGAAATTCCCAGGTGATTCTAATGTGCATCTAAGGTTGAGAACCACTGATCTAAAAGGACAGAACGGTGGGGGTGGATCCTGAGGAGATTCAGCAGTTACTCAGAACCTTGCTTTTTATGAGGTTTTAATCAGGAGTATCTATTGATGATACTCTGGGTATCTTTACAGCACTAGAAATAGAGTCAATTACTTCTTTAAATCTAATCAAAATAGAGAACCAATTTCAGAGACTGCAGAACTATTTCAAGAAACTCATCATTAACAGTCTGTTCCTCTGGAACCACTCTTAGTACCAAAACCTTTATCAGTCAGTGACTCTAGAGAAATATAATTCATAACAAAGATAGATAGATAGACAGACAGATAGATGTTAACCAAGTCTACAAAATACATTAAAAGAAATACCTAGATTAGTATTTGATTACATAATGGTTACTATAGCCTAGCTAAGCTGACATAAAAATAACCTTCGCAACAGGTGTCAACAAATTGTCCTCAGGTTATTACACTTGACTCTGGCTCAGGATGAACTTTCTTAAAATAGTCTTTATTGATGGGAAAACGTGACATCTCAATCTAATCTGGATATTTCAGGAGGGAATCCAAACTGGATTATAGATAAAATCTTAAAAAGTAAGAAATGAGGTTAAGAGATCACCCAGGTTTGTCCACTCACTTGAGGAGCTAACACATGTTTTGTGTCCATTATATACATTCATCATTGCTGTGTCCTCAAACCCTGCCTGGCCACGAACGTGGAGCTCAGAATGCCTGCACTCAACTTCCAGCTCAGTCATCTTCCTTGGCAGATTACTTCCTCTCTGAGCCTCATCTGCAACTTATCAGAGTCAGACTCCCATCTATGCATTTCTGTGTTGCTCAAATTGTAATATTAAAATAATTTTGAAGCAAACACTGAAATAATAATACAAAGGTATGAAGCTACTACAAAATGTTGCTTTATTTCCAAAGAGTTTACTTGTTTTCATGCAAACTGCTTTTGAAAACATAAAAGGTGAAAAAAAATAAATACATTGATACTCCTCTGGGAGAAGGATTTCCCTGGAGCAATGCTCTGCATTCTAAATGGGTTCTGGGATCCCTTGAGTCGGGGTGGCTGGCCATGACATTTGGTATAGAAATTGTTACCTTGGCTAAATGAAACGGAAACTGTTTGACCTATTAGCTGCAGAGCTAATACTCTGAATTTTGTTTCATGAGCTCACAACCTCTACTCCTTTCCTACTTCTTGTAGTAATTTAAGAAACCAGTTTATAAGTTGGCTGAGGAGTCCAGGCTGCTGCTCCTGGAACTGAGTTTTTCTTGATGCAAAGAAACCCTCCTAGGCACTCAGTGCTTGTCTCTAATGCTCTGGATGACCGGCTCTGGGACCATTAGAACAGTTGCCTTGATAGAAAACAAGTTTATATCAGAACAGAATGTAGCAGCATATCTTGAAATATAACCTCTTCACCTCTCATAGTAAATAAGTTGCTGTAACAAAACAAAACAAAACAAAAAAAACATGTGCTATAGCCATGAATTTAAGACCTGCAGCATCGTTTCCTAGCTGGGCAACGCTGGACAATTCACTTAGTACCTGAGTCTCAATTGTCTCTTGTAACAATGGTAATAATGTCCACCTCAAAGTATCATTGAGATCATCAATGGCATGACGGGGTACACCAGAGAGATTTGAAAATGTCACAATATTGGAAATATTAATTCCGAAAATTTTCTCTGAAAATCTTATGCTCCTGTAAAGTCAGTCAGCACAGATGATAAAAGCAGCAGATGCTATTTGAGAGTACTGAATCACAATAACATCTCCTTAAAATGAAATTAGAATTTCTCAGACGCAGCAATATAAATCCACAAGTGTTTATCTCTAAAACCAGGGAAATGGGAAAAGATTATCAGTCCTTTGTGCAAAGAATGTATGATTACAAGTTCAGAAGAGTGCTGAAACATGGGTTTCACAAATCTGTTCCTAATAGCCCAGAGACCCAGAGATAACAGACAGAACTAACCTTTCTGGAGAAAGCCGGAGGACAGGTTTTGCTGGAGGAGTCTGAAGGTGGGAGCACTGTAGGCCATTCTAACACGCAGACTGTCAGTAAATACCAACACTGCAGCAGGAACCTCTCCGTATAAATAGCAGCTGCTTCTCGAGCAGGTTCTCAGCCTGAAATAATAAGAGAAACGGCATGGAGGCAGGTGAGATCAATTTGGGGAAGATTGGATTCTACTCCAGAAGCAGGACAATCAACAGAAAGTTCTTACATGTAATCTTGGCTCAAAACTAGATGAGGAATCCAGTAGAAAACATTTGTTCTGAAACGTTTCTTCAGCTTGGATCAGACTATCCACCCTACTCTATACACCTACTACATAATGATTTTTATTACATGGTACCTTGAACTCTCTGCTAACTGAAGACAATACCTGAATGTCATTCTGGATACTACCTCTCACATAGTTCACAAATGTATCCTCCTCTCTTTATTTCCAGCTCTAACTACCTTAGCATCTCCCCCTCACTAGACAGCTCCCTCCTGATTGGTAGCTTGCCATCTGGATATGTATCCATACTTCAAACTACCAATGGTTTCCTACTGTACTTAAAATCCAGGCTTCTTCCCATAGTCACAAGGCCCTATATGTCCAACTCTTCCTCCCTCTTTAGCCGCATCTCCAGCCTCTCACCTGATATGGACCCTGCTCTGCAGACCCTGGCCTTCCTTGAATGCCCCAAGTTCTTTCCTACGTCAGCACCTTCTCCATATACCTTTGTCCCTTTGTGTGGAATGCCATTTCCCTCAGACTTCCACCGGCTCCATTCTACTATTCTTCAAGTCACAGACTGAAAAGCAATTCCTAAAGAATGGATGACTCCCCCATATCTATGGTCCCTCTGATATTCTCTTTCACTGCCCTGGGTTCTACTCCTTCATCGCAATTCTCATGACATGTTAAATTATAAAGTCAGCTGAGTTTTCATTTATGTGCTTCTCCTACAAGTGCCATGAAGGCAATGAACTTGTCTGCTTTGTTCACCATTTTATACCCAGCACATAGCACAGTGTCAGAGATAGTTATTCAATGACAAAATGAGTCAAACATAGTAATCAAGTAAAAATTATTATAATAATTATCCAATAGTAAAAACATCTTAAATCTTTTTTTTTAAGATATATTTTATTGATTATCTACAGAGAGGAAGGGAGAGGGATAGAGAGTTAGAAACATCGAAGAGAGACAAACATCGATCAGCTGCCTCCTGCACCCTCCTCACTGGGTATGTGCCCGCAACCAAGGTACATGCCCTTGACTGGAATCAAACCTGGGACCCTTGAGTCCACAGGCCGACACTCTATCCACTGAGCCAAACCTGTCAGGGCAACATCTTAAATCTAGATTGCTGTTGCTGGAAACTCCCATGCAAAAATAAATAAATAAATAATTGATATTTTTTAAATTAAAAAAACACACACCTAAAACCAACTATCTTCTTCAAATTGTAAGAATGGCACAGAATTGTATTGAATTTGTTTACAATTATTTCTTATTAATTAGACAACAAGAAACCTGAAACTGCAGACTATATTGGGGGTTTTTTGTGTGTGTCTTTTGTTGTTGTTGTTTTAGGTATCCAACCTTTGGCAGAGAATAAGCATTCAACACATGTTCATACGATGTTTTTTACCTTCAAACTCAAATTATGGAGATGATAAAATTTTAAAATATTAACCATGTCAATTTTTCAAAACCCATGTGTAGCACTCACTAGTCTGCTTGGTGGTCACATTTTACAAATTGGAGACATAACAGGGACAACAGGCTGTATCAATGGGAAATACCCAAATCCTTGTAAAGAAAATCAGGGTAAACAAAATCCCAAATAGAACACATTTCCTTCTACTGTACGTGTTTTCATGTGCCAGAATGCTGGTAGAGAATCTGAACTCAGGCACTACTGACAGTGGAATATATACCAAGTTCCTTACTCTTTGCTTTGCATTTTCTTCATCTATAAAATGAATATAATAATAACCCTAACTTCACTGGTTTGTTGTGAGGTAACATTTGAGCTAGCCTCTGGATAATACAGAAGATATTGACAAGATAAATGCAGGAGACAGAAAGTCAAACATCATGAGATATGTAGAAAAATATTACAAAAATAAACTGGAGCCTAGAATGTAAGAGTTAACATTACATATTCTTACATGTGATCTTTGCTCAAAACTAGATGAGGAATCCAGTAGAAAACATTTGTTCTGAAATTTCTTTAGCTTGGATCAGAGTACCCACCATATTACCCCTGCTACACATGAGTTTTGGTACCTGGTATTATCTTGAACTTCCTGTTAACTGAAGATAAGAACCTGGATGTCATTCTAGATACTACCTCTCATGTAGTTCTCACATGTGTCCTCCTGTCTTTACTTCCATGTCTAATGCCTCTGCATCTCCCTCCACTGGAAGGCGATTCCTTCCTTCCAATAGAAGGAACCCTGATTAGTACTGCAGTGACAAAGATATGCAGAAGGCCAAAGATATAAGAATAGAGATAATGAAGGGATAACAGTAGATATATGGGGGAAGGGCACTTAAATGATGACAATTTTTATGATTCTTATTTGTTGCCCTCATATGTCTCTTCTGGGAAACTGTTTAAGAACATTAAAAATTAGGACAAGTTTTTGTTTGGCTATAAAATTCCATCTTTCTTTCTCTCTCCCTCCCAAATTACCACCCTATATAATAAAAGTCTAATATGCAAATTGTCCCCTCAGGTGGTCGTTCAACCAGGAGACCGTGAGTGAGTTCCACTGCTCACTATGATGTGCGCTGACCACCAGGGGGCGGCATGGAACATGGCGGGCATTGGCAATGTGGTGCTGGCAGCAGACAGCAGTGGAGGCGCTGCCGCCCCGATGGGCCCTGACAAGAGCAGGACCACAGCGGAATGGTGGAGCAGGTGAGCGGGTGACGCCAGGCCAAGGCGGTATGAGCAGGGGGGGCTGCCGATCACCTTGCAGATGGCGACCAGTGGTGGAGGCGGGGGGGGGGGGGGGAGGGGGGGGCGCTGCTTAGCTCCCAGGTTGAGGGAGCCAGGCAGGGGGGTCCAGCCCTGATGGACTGCCCCACAGGTGGGATGGTGGAGCAGGTGAGAGGGTGGTGCCAGGCCAAGGTAGGGGGGCCAGGTGGGGCTGTGGGCCTGTGAGGCTGGGGGCATGAGCCACCCCGAGGGACCCCACCCATGCATGAATTTGCATGCTGGGCCTCTAGTCAGATATAATATTAATAGATGGTTAAGCTAACTCATTCTTTATACATATTTTTAAATTTTTACTTAAAATATTAAGAAGCTTAAATGAAAGAAAGTATGGCTATTATGGCTGAAAGATCTATCGAGAGTTACAGAGACTAAATTTGAATTGTCAGGGAATATGTGTAATTGGTAACAATAAAACTTTATTGAGAATAGTAACAGCTAAAACTTACCAAACACTATGCTCTAAAAGTCTTATACAGTAGGTCCTTGGGTTACTTTGGAGACCCAAGTAACAACGCGATTTTCACCGTAAGTCGGAACCCACCTACATAAGCATCTATATCACTCACATGGAGCACATCGGTGACTGAAGTAAGAGTTCACCCCACTTCAAGCTCACCTCTGTTGCTCCTTGGATTTTGGCAGCATCAACAACTTCAGTGCTTATAGTGAGGCTTGATAAACCAAAGAAGCACATTGTGGGCATTTGTCTTGCCCATGAAAACACTTAAATTGTTCCCTATGGGTGTAATGTCCAAATCCGCAAATTAACCTGTTTCCTCTTTTGCCAGAGGATATAGAACTATGTTGAATGCCTTCTCCTCAATACTGTTTATACCTAATGATCTTCTAAAACAAGATTTTTCCTCATATCCCCAGGTGCAGATCTGAGTGAAACATACAATTTATCCATGCATTGTATTAAGATTCTGCTGCTGAGTTCTTCAAACTTTTATTTCCAGAAGCCATATATTACTCTGAAAAGTAATGAGCTCCTAATATTTTAGCATTTCTTCTCTCTTAACTCTCTGATAATATTCTCATTTGTATAGTAAGAATTTAAATGTCTATTTATACACAAATAGGGTCATCTACTTCTGAGATGCTCATGCAAGTTGATTTGGTCCAGAGGTACTTGAATTTTCTACACATTGAATCCATTCACCAAATCATATTCTATCTCATAGTAGCTCAGATGTCCTCCCCAGGGCTTGTCATTTTAAAGAGGGCTGGATGACTGGATACTACACCCTGACACATACTAGTGTGCACATAAACTGATAGTTTATTCATGTGATTTGTTGATTCAGTTCTTTGTGCTGGTGTCCCAATGTACAGATCATTTGTCTATGAAAACCATTGAGCAAAGGGGAAAATAATTTTTAAAAATATTTAAATTAGTTTAAATTGGTGCTTATAATAAAGAGTTGAGCCAGGCTATAGGCAAAGCAGAAACATGTCTGTCTGTCTCTCCTTCTTACGTCTGTGTTAGACAGTAAGATAAGTAAGAAAGTAAGAGGTTAGAGATGCCTGGTTTAGACTATAAGCTATGAGAGAACGGAGAGTAAGTAACTCTTAAAAATGTGTTGCATAATGTTTAGAATGTTGAGAAAATGTTTCCCTTAAATAACACCAATTACCCAAACAGAGGTTTTACTAAGGCAGTGATCTCTAACCCTTGTTAATTGTATATCATTGTTTTGAACATACAGTCCCAATAAACATATATTTATATGGATTATTCACATGTATTTCTTTTGTTATATTATATGCATTATAAAGCACAAAATCACAGTTAAAAAGGAATTAAATTTAAACAATTTTAATGAAATCATTTCTTTCCACAACCTGTTGTACATGTACCCAATAATGAAGGCAACTGCAGACTCTTCATTTTCTTTCAAAGATCACATCTAAGGAATGACTAAGTCCTATCCATTTCATCCGTATATTTGTCTCCGTTACCACTTCTCCCGCATTCCCACCACAGCCTAAGGTTAGAATCTCATAAACTCTTACCCAGACTCTCTTACTAGTCTCTTTGCTTTCTTTAGCTCTTTTTCTCCAGTGAGAGCTTTATCTAGTGGCCAGGATGCTCTTTCCAAAATTCAATACTGATTGTGTCTCCCCTCTGCTCAGGCCCTTCAGTGGTTTAACATTGCCTGCAAGACAGAGTTGAAATTCCTGAGCACAACACAAATCTGCTCTTGCTTAACTTCCCAGGTTTACCTTCCTCTTTTCCCACCTGACTCCAGCTGTAGCAAACCGATTGCCATGTTATGAAGACACCAATATCTTTCTTTTATTTTCACCTTTGTATGTGATATTTTCTCTACCAGAAATGGCCTTTTCTTCTTATCTACCTGGAAAATCTTAACATTCAACTTAAATATCACTTCCCTTTGCAGAATTAAGCACTTGCCTTTCTGTTCCCTTAACATTCTGTCTCTATTGAATTAGAGCATTTGTCATATGGCTCAGATCATTTATGTCCATGCCTCAGAGGTCCTAAGTGACAGAAGCTCTGCTCTGTCCCCTTCTGGATCATCACTGTCTATCACAGGCCAGACATGGGGTCAATGCTTGCTCTTTCCTAATAAGTAGGGTGGGCAGATAAATATTAATTGACCAAGTATGTAGTTTTGGTGGCAGCGAAGAAAACCTTCATGTAGGCAACCTACAATAAACAAACAAAAATGTTTCAACAACATAAAAGGGAAAAATGCCTCTTCCCTTAAGTTTTTAATATTTTCTCACAGTTCAACAGAGTTAAGGGTTACTTTCAAAGTCTTGCCTCTTGGATTGCCTGGTCAATATAACTAATGATGATAATAATAAATGACCTTAATGAGCATTCACTGTGTGTGCAGCACGGTGATGAGCAGCTCACTGTAATGTCTAACTTAACCGTCACACAGCCCTATGAAGCAAGGACTACTATTCCCTCCATCTTACATGGGACAGTCAATGAGGTTCTGAAGGGTACAGAGTTGTTCTTTCTAAGTACCTGAAAACAGCACAATTTAAAAGCATATCTCCGACGGCAGGCTCTTAACCTAATGCTCGGCTGCCTTCAGGCCATGTATCTCCAGATCTTTTTCAGAAAGTCCACCCTGACATGTAGTCCTTTCACTGCTAGACTGGGACATTTTCAGTGTTATGGCAGCTGCAAGTAAAATGTGATATAATTAATATGATGGCTTTACATATTGTATGACTCATAAAGTTTCTAAGACCCAGGGACTCTTTGGAAGTCTCTAGACCATACTGTTTATTTGTTTAAGTCAAATGATTTGTTTCACCACGTGGCTTGGCTTTGCTGATTTTTCCTTTCCCCATCACCACCCCTTGTGTGGCAGTCTCCTTTGCCATGGTTGAAATATATGCTCCTGCAAATGAAATCTTTTTATTTGTTCATAGTTGCTTTAGCTAATTCTTACTACACCAACAACCTCAGCTGAAATTCATACTAAATTCTTTACTTGCCTGATCATTTTTCATGGATGCCATACAATAAATAGGTGGGCAGGGAGATAGCTTTAAAATGGTGTGTGCTTTGTATTATCTTGAAATGTGTTTGCTAATTTTTTTATTACAAAGTTATAGTCCATATGATGTTCATTAAAAATATGCAGCAAAGATGGGGAAGGGCAGTAGAACTGAATGATATCTAATAAATTTAAAAATGTGGAAAAAATCTATCAGTTTCCTCAATTGCATACAAATACACAGGTGTCACAGTGGTTTTTCCTGCTGATTTGGAATAAGTTGTTACCTGAAAAAGTAGGTAAGTATCTGTTTAGTAGGTATATAGTACTCCCTTATCCTCAGATGATATGTTTCAAGATGCCCAGTGGATGTTTGAAACCAGAGATAGTACTGAACCCTATATATACTATGCTTTTCCTATATATGCACACCTATGATACAGTTTAATTTATAAATGAGGCATACCTAATAATATGATAGAACTATTATTACAATATACTCTAAAAAAGTGTTATATGAATGTTGTCACTCATTTCAGGGGATCCTCTGCTGAAGTCTTTGTATAGGTTGAATACTTTCTGGCACTCTGGTTGCTGTCAATCAAAACCGTTTTTTGTTCATGTCTCTCACTCACAAATGTAATGCCTTTCCATCTTAACTAAGCCCTTGTCACTCACTGTGCCCTTAACTTTCACAGTATAAAGTGTAACAGCAAAGCTAGTATGCATTTCTTTTTCCTTCTTCACAATTTCACTGATAGAAGATTTGTTCTTACTGTAGAGGTTAGCAACCTCAGCTTATAATTTTTTTCTTTCCTTATTAAATCAAGAACCTTCACCTTTTCACTTAAAAGAAGCACTTCACAGCTTGTGAGCATCGCTACCCTTGCTCTTTAGGGCCATTATTAAGTAAAATATGGGTTACTTGAACATAAGCACGGTGATAGCAACACAGTCAATCTAATACCTAGCCAGCTACTAAGTCACTAACAGTGGTAGTGTATACAGTGTGGAGACTGGACACAGGGATGATTCATATCTCAGAGCAGGACTGAGAGGAAAAACGCAAGATTTCATCATGTGACTTAGAATGGCCACAATTTAAATACTTATGAATTGTTTATTTCTAGACTGTTCCATTTAATATTTTCAAACCACAGTTAACCATGGGTCACTGAAACAATGAAAAGCAAAACTGTGGATAAGGGGGGACTACTGTAACCTAAACCTAAAAATGATTCTGTTCCTCTAAGCATGGGAATAAAAAAGACTTTTTATTTTATAAAATTTTAATAGAAACTATAAACAACTCAAAATAAAAGCATAATAAAAGCAACTTGGATTTTACATGTGATAAAGAAAATATTTTAAGGTCCTTTTGAAAATGTAAGCTACTTACTTAGATTCATTTATCATTGTCTCTATTAAATAACATTTGTTACATGTCCTCATACACAAGACTCTACTAGTCTCCTCAAAGCAAATTAAAGAAGTCTTGTAGGATCACAACAGGCACCACTGAATATATACCCAGAGTGGGATATAAGTACCAAATTAAAGCATCTTAAGACATGATATATGGGTAATTAGTGATTATCCTGCATTTAGACTTTGCTATCTTGGTATTTGTGGTCTAGTGACCACATAGTCAAGACTTCAATGGGAGTTACCACTTGTACTTTCTTCACATATAACCTGGAAAAACTTTATGGGTAAAAAAGATTTTCAAGAGAATCCTAGTACAAATGAATGGAGCTAGGCATAGGTGAAAAAAGATAAGTAATTAGTAAAGAGGAAACTTGAAAAGGATCCCATCTTGTTTAGATTTATGCCAATAACTCATAAGTGTATACCTGTATCTCGACCTATCTCTCAAATTTCAGATTTGTGTATGTGCTTCTCTACCTGGCCTCTCCACCTTGATATCTAAGAGTGCTCTCAAATGTATATGTTCAAGATTAAACTCTTGATTTCAACTCCCCATCCCCCACCTCATTACTTCCCCAGTAAATGGCACCACTACCCACCCAATCATAAGTCCTCTGGAATCCGACTCCAAAGCATGTTTGGATCCATTCACTTTCTCTTTCTCTATGCAACCACCATTTGTTGTTCAAGCCACCATCATCTCTTGCCCAGACTATTCATCCGCCTTCCACCAGCCTGCCATCTCTCAGTAGTCATCATCACATTTTCCAACTTAACTCAGATCATAGCCCATCACTACTTAAAATGCTCCAGTGGCTTCCAATTTGCACTAAAGTAGAACTCAAACTCCTTAACAAGATGTCAGAGAACTACATGATCTGGTTCCTATTTCCTCCACCTCATTTTCTAATTTTATATCACTCTCCACTTAAAATCCTGCCTCAAAAGCTATATATATATTTCCCTCCAATTTTTCTTGCTTTTGGTTCTTTGAACATATTGTAGTTCCCTACACTGCAATTCTTTCTTCTTATCTTCACATGGCTTCCTCTTACTAGTCATTAGGTGTCACCTTTTCAAAGAGAGTTATCACTTCTTCAGCACAACCTTCTCTGACCATCCCATCTAAAGTAGCCCCCTTGCCATCACCTGAAGGCATTTTCTGTAAAATCAACTTGTTTTATTGTCTCCCTAGCACTTAACACTAACTAAAAAATCATTGTATTTAGTTAGCGCTTTATTAGTGGAACCTTGGTTCTCAAACTTCATTCATTCCAGAAGGCTATTCAAAACCAATTCATTTTTTCCCATTAAAAATGAATTAATCCATTCCAGACCCCCAAATGATTCCATGATTTAACCTCTCATATATATATAGTACATGTCTAATTTACCTTTTAATCTATAAGTAAACACTTTAAAAATAAAAATGACTTAAAATGTAAATTAAAATTTAATAAAAGAAAATAAAATGTACAGTAAAAAAATAAAAATTAATAGTAATAAGCCACCTACAGAAGCAAAAAAACATGAAAATATTCACAGCACAATTTCCTGATATGTTAATAATAGGAGGTTAAATTGACTTATACTTGCTCATTCTGCCCTTTGTCATCTGAGAGACTAGTGACTGATCATGAAAGGGTTGTGGGGTGGAGAAGCAAATTGTTTGAGATGGGAAGTGTTTGACAACTGAGGCTGGACTGTAGTTCACTGCACACCCTCACCAGTTTGTAAACCACCTCAGAGGAGGGTTCTAGAACCACTTGTTTGCTTCTGTATCACCCATATTGACAACAGTCCCTGGCTCCTAATAGAACCTCAATAAATGGCAGTCAAATAAACAAAAGAGATACTCATAGAGTCACTGATTTCCCAGGAGTTGGAATAGGAAATGAAGTTTAGTAAACTTGATGTCCAATGATGTATGGTTCTAAGACATGGAAAGAAATATCTGAGACCATCTGTGCATCAATAGGGGTAAGTGTCCACACTCACTCATTGACTAGGTTTAACCTATCACTGTCAAAGAAACTCAATCAAGTCTGATCTAAATAATATCGATAACGCCTGGCTGGTGTGGCTCAGCTGTTGAGCACTGACCTAGGAACCAAGAGATCAGCTATTCAATTCTGGGTCAGGGGCACATGCCCTGGTTTTGGGTTTGATACCCAGTAAGGTGCATGCAGGAGTCAGCTGATCTCTCTCATCAATGTTTCTAAGTCTCTATCCCTCTCCTTTCCCTTCTCTCTCTAAAAATCAATAAAAACATATTTACAAATAGCATTGATAAAAGGCTAGGCATTCTGTTTTAATATGCATTTAGCAAAATAAGGACAGAGCTACAGAATTGCTACTTGGATTTTTCTGCTTTCTGTACAATTTATAAAACAGGTGAAGCTTTCGGGTGGCCTGCTACTTAGCCAAGGGACTAACTTATTATTACTCACTAAAGTAGGGTCTCAAGTTCCATTGTCTTTGCAATTACTTCAGAGATGAGAGATGAGAACATAAAACTAAACTGTTAAAGTAAGCCAACTACAGCTGGAGATCGTTAACAGCAAAATTGGGTATCCAGAAAATAGCAGTGGGAGACTGAAGTTATCTCAACTGGAGGAGCCACATGAAGGCTTACAAAACTGCACTGAAATCCTGATCCACAAAGAATACCAGTGATGCTTTTTAATGTATTCTTTCTGCCTCTAAGCTTCACAAAGCACTTCATTTGTTATTTCATTTATTCTAACAGGTTTGTGTATGTCTGTAAATTAGAAAATATAAGGCAAAATAGGAGGTGCCGTTGGAACCAGGACAAGATATTAAAACATCTCAAACACTGAAGCCAATGCACACCAACACACAGGGCAGGGGTGAGCCTTATGCAGAAGGAAGTGAGGCTCCTGGAATGATTTGTAAAGGTTTTCCTGCGAGGAGTAAGGTATCTCCTAAATTATATCAAAGCTAAGGTATCTCCTAATATTAAGGGAATTCCCTTCTGGGAAATATTAAGCTAAAATAAGACAAAATATAGCCAAAGCCAAGTAATGTTTACCAAGAGAATGTGTTCAAGCTAGAAAGTCCCTGCATGGGGTGGCATATTGGGAGGAGAGGGTTGATGTAAAAGTGTGTGACTGGGTCATCTGGCCTTTGAAATGGACACCAATCAGGTTAGCAGCAGCCAGACTCTAAACATTACCCCTCCTACCTGCAAAATCCCATGTGAAAGAGGCAGGTGCGCCTTCTTACAAGTTAGGAGCAGAAATCTTATTCCCTAAAGACACAGAACACTATTTCGGTCACTACTACACAAAAATCCTCCTTTAGGACATGTCCATGATAAAGGAACAAGAACATTAATTTTAAAAAAGTGCTTACCCTTCTCTGAAGATTTTATTGATTTACTAGTGGCCTGGTGCATAAAATTCATGCAGGGGGTGGGGTGGTCCCTCAGGCCTGTATCCTCTCCAATCTGGAACCCCTCGGGGGATGTCTGACTGCAGGTTTAGGCCCGATCCTGCTGGCTCCTAATGGCTCCCCTGCCTGCCTGCCTGATTGCCCCTAACCACTCTGCATGCCAGCTTTCTTGCCCCCTACTGCCCCCCCCACCACTGGCCTGCTCACCCCCAACTTCCCCCCACTGCTGGCCTGCTTGCCCCCAACTGCTCACCCCTGCCAGCCTGCTCGACCCCCACTGCCCCCCCTGCCAGCCTGCTCACCCCCAACTGCCCAAATATTTTAATTAAACATTAAAATCTTGGCATAAACAACTCATCCCTCTCAGGCTCCTAGAAGATATGCTGTCCTTCCTTCCCCTTGGGTAACTGCAATCCCAAAACAAACCTTGGAGATGCTGAGGCATATCAGATGTTTAGTTTCTTTCCCCCACTTGTAAAGCCTAGCTTGCCCATAGCTTGCTATTACTGGCAACTGGAAACTTCACTATCTGGTTAAAATATATCTTTTCTAAAAAGAACTGTACTTGGAAATCAAATTACCAACCTTTTGATAATACATTATGATAGAAAATTATTATCCAAATGGTATAATAATACTTCAGTTATTTATGTAAGTCAAAGAATAAGATTCTTTTGTCAATAATAACTTTAGTAAGGGAGCTTTTTTTTTGTTTGAAATTTTGGTGGGGGGTTTAGTAAGTCAATTACTAGTGGTAGCCACTTTCCACCATTCCTTGATTGTAGTTCACTGCACACCCTCACCAGTTTGGTGATATAATCCTATATAATAAAAGCCTAATATGCCAAGAGTCCAGTCATCTGGTCATCCGTTAAACCAATCAAAGAGTAATATGCCAATGATATACTAAGGCTGCTCAACTGCTTGCTATGACGTGCACTGACCACCAGGGGGCAGACACTCAGACTGGTAGGTTAGCTTGCTGCTAGAGTACGGCTGATTAGGACTGAGTGAGATGGGCCAAACACTCCCTGGAGTCCTCCCGTAGTCCCTCCCCGACTGGTCAACCTCCTGCGTCCCTCCCTGGCCCTGATTGTGTGCTGGTGGGGTCCTTTGGTCTGGCCTGTGCCCTTATGCAATCTGGGACCCCTCGGGGATGTCAGAGAGCCAGTTTCAACCCGATCCTGCAGGCCAGGCCGAGGGACCACACTTGTGCATGAATTCGTGCACCGGGCCTCTAGTTACATATAAACTGGATTCACTTAACTTCTGTAGAAAGAAGCATCCTTATAATAAAATCATTAAACCATAATGACAGATAAAATGAGAAAGTTGCAGAAGGAAACAGGTGTTTGAAAGACATTTATGAAGCTTTGTAGAAATGTTGGTGGCAGTTGCTACGTTACAATTAGCTAGAGGGTCTTATTATGCCTCCAATTTAATACCTAGTGATATGTTTCTCTCAGTCATGCACAGGCAAAAAAGAAAAGTGGGGCAATGGAGCCTGGGAAGTTCTGGGAGTGGTTTCATCTGAAAGGCTGTATACATGTATCTGACTCTGTGTGTGTGTGTGTGTGTGTGTGTGTGTGTGTGTGTGTGTGTGTCTGCTTTTGTCCATACCTCCAGTATGGACAAGCCAGACAGTGAGACCTGATAACTAAATGCACATCAGGGTGTATGTTTTCTTAGTTTCAGCATTAGGGAACAGAGAGCATGTTTTCCACTAGCTCCTGCCCTGTGATGTCATTTAGGCTTTAAATCATTCCCTTTACATTTTTATTTGAAAGCAGAGGAGCCTAAGAATGATAATGCATCAATGACTTCACCATTAGACTTCAGGGATTTGGCTGCTATAATGCCATATGCCTTTTCCAAAGAATGAAGTGGGTTTTTTCTCTTCTTTTCTTTTTACTTGGATAGTTCCATTAAACTGGGGCTGCTTTATTGAAAGGGATTCAAGTTTTTGTGTTGTTTTTTTTTAAAGAAACAGTACTTAGGGACATAAGACTATCACAATAAGAGGCTGATTTCCCCTAAAGATAGAATGGCGATGAGATGAAAAAAGAAACAGTGGTGATGTAGAGAATAAAAAGCTCAAGTTAAAAGGGCAAAGCTAGCCCATGCTTCTTAAGATGAAAGTGACTGTAGGAGGATGGCTATTTTGACCTAATGGGAACTGCAAAGGGAACAATGAGGTTACCTGACCCCTCACTAGTTTGTAAATGACTACTTTCTTAGAGAACAATTCCATTTTCAGCAGTTGTCTACAAATTACATTCTCAAAAACACACATACAACACACACACACACACACACACACACACAGAGTGGCTGTACCTCTCTTCTTTTCTAAATCCAGAAATACTTGATTTCCTCTCAAGTGCTGTTTCAATGGGTTTAGAAGAAGTTAATTCAAAATAATCCTACATTATTCAGCCAGAGGTTTTGCCTTTCTCTTTAATTATCCTTGTGCAAGCTCCTATCAAAGCATGTCTAATGTAGGCATTTGTCTTTCCTTTGCTGCTTTATGCAAATTTTAAAAAGACATGCGGGTACAGAAACTTGAGCCACTATTTTGTCTCTTTAGGGACCCACTTGGGCAGAGATAAAAAACTGTTCGTGCATTACAAATGCCAGCCGAAGCAGATTTTAACCATGCAGCCCTGTCAGAGAGATCCCTCTTACTTGTGCAAAGCAAACAGCTTTCTGTCTTGCCTGTCACCATTTGATCAATGTCTTGGTGACAACACAATAGCGTTATGAAAACAGTACAAGGAAATATGAAGATGATTAACACAAATGAGAACTCTGCAACCTGAAATGGGGCTGAAAAGTGGGGTAAAGTAAGAGGATGGGGGGAGAGGAAGAGAGGAAACCAAATGGATGCTACTCTGTATACTCTTTGATTGGCTTTATTGATTCCTCACCCTCTCATCACTTCTACCTCCAAAACAGTCAGCCAGCTCAAGACTTAATTATTTTCTTTCTAAGAAAAAGAGAGGGAGAGAGCGAGAGAAAAGAGGCTGAATCTGTTCAGAAGGGAAGCAGTCCTTGCTGCTCATGGTTTTTAAAGCACTTAAGGGTCATTAGTCTAACACTGCAGCAAATGTATTATTCATTTTGCCGTAGCCCAATTTCTCAGCTAAGAATTTTGCAAGAAAACGATACACAGTTCAGTAGAGAGGTGATTGATCAAGCCAGAAGGAACAGAATTTGGGCATCCTGATAAAATTTTTTCTCAGTCTTCTCAGTTAGCATAAATCAATTTTATTTATGTAGTAACACTTGAATACTAACTACCCAATGCCATCCGTCAGGACAAAATTGATGACTATACCTTGAGGTTAATATTACTTGAACATTTCATTCTGAATAATTTATACACATTTCTGTCTGACTGTCAATTTGAGATTGTTTATTTGGTTTGAGCAAGTGTAGCTGAACCACGGCTTTCATTAGGAAAAGGTTCTCATCTCTGTTTATTTTGTGCATTAAAGGAACTTGTCCTATTTATGGGGCCTTGATATTATTCCATAGGAAATGAAACATGGGACAATGCTGGACCTAATCTAGGATTGCCTATAGCTTCTTTTTTAAGGGCCTTTTTCCCCAAATGCTTTGTAGTTTTCAGTGGTGAAAACATCTAGGATTATACATAACCAGACAAAAAACAGAGGCGAGCAGATATTTAATAACAAGACATACATGTTGTTTGTGAAGAGGGTGTGAGTACATAGCATTAACAGCCCCGATTACCATTTTCACTCTTCGGCAAATAATCTGATCTGCCCACCAAGACTGCTGCTAACACCACTCTCTCCTTTGGGGTGACTTTCAATGTGTGTATTATTATTCATCTCATAAAGAATATGATGCATTTTATAATCACTCTATTTACTTTTTCTGTAGTTTTATGGTAATCACCTTCCTGCTGGGCAGATAACACGGAAATGTGTGCATGTTAAGACTGTGACTGAAATGAATGGTCGGTTATGAAATGCTAGTAAGTTTTATGCAATAAGAAGACAGAAAGTCTTCTTCAACATAATTACTGAGGTTCTTGACTTCAGGCAACTTTGTGTCAGATGGTGATCCTTCTTATCAGAAATGCACCCATAATATCAGTACTGTGTGAATGCAGCTCACAGGTTTTGCTTAATTGTGTATTTTTACAGTAAACAAAGAGAGTCTTCCATTTGATTAGAAAGATTCTGCTAGGTAAGTTCTCTCTTGTTCTCCACCTTCTCCCCACTCTCTTTTACGCACACATTCCTCTGCTTTTGGGAAACTTTCTCTCAACAGTTATCAGAGAGTTCAGTTTCATGAGAATGTCTGACAGTCAGTGGGAAGAAGCAGCATCTTACAAAAGGCAATGCCTTCAACAGTAGAGGAAAAGAATCAAAACACGGCATGAATTCCAAATAAATCACTCTCCAGTGTGATTTATAGGAACACCATTTCTTCTGTATTCAGAGCCCTCATTAGCAGAAACCAGCAGAGCTGCTGGACTTTATAGATGTGCACAGACACACCAAACACACACACACACACACACACACACACACACACACACACACACACTTTTGGAAGTGAATCAGGGCTGCCGTTAGGAAGCATGCCTCAGATGCAATTATGATGTTAAAGGAATCATAAAATCTACCCATGAAAGACACATGTATTTAGGCACTGATTAAATAGTAGCCAGTGCTTAGCTCTGCTTGGACAGTCACATGTGTAGGTAGCTTTATCTCTTAAACTAGAGGCCCAATGCACAAAACTCATTCACTTTTAGGGTCCCTAGTGGCTGCCGGCTGCTGGCCAGGTGCTCCTTCCCTTCCTTTGGCCAGCCCCGTCTCCTGGCCGAACTCCTGGTCAAGGGAACAATTTGCATACTACACTTTTATTATATAGGATACTTTGAATCATTTATTCAACTCAATAACTATTTGTTGAACTCCAATTGTTTGGAAGACACTCTTCTAGAAACCATACAGTTGCCAAGCAGAGTAAGTCTGAACCCCTAAATGACCTTTAAGAAAGGTTGAGAGTACAGTTGCCAAGCAGAGTAAGTCTGAACCCCTAAATGACCTTTAAGAAAGGTTGAGAGTAGAGTATTACGATAAATATATTGTATAAATAAAACAAAGCCAAATTTCATAAGAACAACATAAAATACTTTTGAATTACTATCGCTTGATATATTTTAGTGGAAACATTTATTTTGGTTGTACTATATCCATTATGCATAATGCTGTGTTGTTTACATAACAAGATTTTAATTAAGAAATTTTAAAAACTACTTTGTATATTCTGTATTGCTATGCAAGGATTATCAGTTATTAGTGTGACGTGAGCTTATTGGCCAAGGGAAGAAAGGTACTGTGCTGTGCATTTTTAAGGGCTCAATTGAGACAGACTCCTAAAGTATCGTGATAAAACTATACCAGCTGGCCCTAGCTGGTTTGGCTCAGTGGATAGAGCGTCAGTCTGCGGACTAAAGGGTCTCAGGTTGATTCTGGTCAAGGGCACATGCCTGGGTTGCAGGTTCGATCCCCAGTAGGGGGTGTGCAGGAGGCAGCCGATCAATGATTCTCTCTCATCATTGATGTTTCTCTCTCTCTCTCTATCCCTCTCCCTTCCTATCTGAAATCAATAAAAAATTATTTAAAACAAACAAAAAAACTATACCAGCTGTACATAACATCTAATAATTTCAAACACTCTGTTGTTATTTATTGCTTAAAAGGTGAGTTTCATTACTTTTTGCATAGATCAGTTATCCACTCATTACCTATACAATCTACATCTTATTAATATTATAATATCATATCAGTAAAAATCTATTTATTGTTAATATTAGCAATATTGCTTCATGGCATTAATTTGCCTCTGTCTTGTTAAATTAAACATGCCTAAAAAAAGCATACAATTATTATTAATAGGTGTGATTATACATTAATTGCTTGTATAGTTTTACTAAAGGGATAGCCCTATATACAATACTTGTTAATGTTCAACAATATTCTTTTTTAAATTATGTTTTTATTTATTTTTAGAGAGAGAAGAAGGGGGAGGGAGAGGGAGATGGAGAGGGAGAGAGAGAGAGAGAGAGAGAGAGAGAGAGAGAGAGAGAGAGAGAGACATTGATGAGAAAGAAACATTGACTGGCTGCCTCCTACACACCCCCTCCTGGGGATGGAGTCCAATCAAAAAATGGGCCAAGGACCTAAATAGAATCTTTTCAAAAGAGGACATTCAGAAAGCCAAGAGACACATGAAAACATGCTCAAAGTTACTAATCATCCGAGAGATGCAAATCAAAACGACAATGAGGTATAACCTCACACCTGTTAGAATGGCTGTCATCAGCAAATCAACAAATAAGAAGTGCTGGAGAGGATGGGAGATAAGGAACCCTCATGCATTGGTGGTGGGAATGCAGACTGGTGCAGCCAGTGTAGAGAAATTTTCCTCAAAAATTTAAAAATGGAACTGCCATTTGACCCAGTAATACCACTTCTAGGAATATATCCCAAGAAAACAGAAACACCAATCAGAAAGGATATATGCATCCCTATGTTCATAGCAGCACAATTTACAGTAGTTAAGATTTGGAAAGAGCCTAAATGCCCATCAGCAGATGAGTGGATTAGAAAACTATGGTACATCTACATAATGGAATACTACACTGCTATAAAAAAGGAATTCTTACCATTTCCAGCAGCATGGATGTAACTGGAGAGCATTTTGCTAAGTGAAATAAGCCAGGCAGTGAAAGAAAAATACTACATGATCTCACTCATTTATGGATAATAAAAAACATTATAACCTGATGAACAAAAAGATAGATACAGAGGCATAAAAGCATCAAACAAACTGTCAATTTACAGTGAGAAGCCTGGGGAGTGCTGGGGGGGAGGGGGGTAAGAGATCAACCGAAGGACTTATATGCATGCATATAAGCATAACCAATGGACACAAGACATTGTGGGGGCGGGCGGTGAGGGCATGTGCCGGGGGGTAGGGGAGGCCAGGGAAAGGTCAATGGGGGAAAAAAGGAGACATGTGTACTATTTGTAATACTTTAAACAATAAAATAAAATTTAAAAAAGAAGTGTTTATTGAGTTTCTCAAAACTAAAATATTGCTGATATAAATATGGTTAATGTTTTCAGATGAATCTATATTGCAGAGACGTATGGGTTTATTTATGGACTAGTGAGTATCAAGGTAAACTAATGACACAAGTAGCTGAGGGTGACCATTTTCAACTTTTTGTTGCTGAGTGGGCTTGGCATGGGACTGCTATAGGGTTCTTTGGCTACCATGTGTTCTTGCAACCTAGGGAGTGCAGAGAACAAGAGCACAAATCTTAAAATTCACACTCATTGTCCAAGGATCTTCAAAGCTTCTCAGGGTTATGTAAACGCTTACAATAAACCCATGAGATATGCCACCACTTCCATGTTATAGGACGAGAAATCGAAGCTCAGAAGCTACATATGTAATAAACAGTGCACCCTGAATTAGAATCTAGACTCCTCTAAATGACAGGGCTTTGGTCTAGCCAGTGCAGAGAGCTACATACTAATTGAGAAAAAATCCAGAATTTTTCAAGTTGCATCCCAATTAGAGACTATTCCTATATTGGTCCACCATTAAAATGAACACCTGAGAATGGTTGGTTAGGGGCAAAAGATATAATAAGAAGAAATTAGGTAGGCTTTAATCTTGTCCTATATAATAAAGAGGTAATATGAAAATTGACCATCACTCCAACACACAAGATGGCCGCCCCCATGTGGTCAAAGATGGCCATCACAAGATTGCCAGCAGGGGAGGGCAGTTGTGGGCAATCAGGCCAGCAGGGGAGGGCAGTTGGGAGGGGCCAGGCCTGCAGGGGAGGGCATTGGGAGAGGCCAGGCTTGCAGGGGAGGTTAGTTAGGGGTTACCGGGCCAGCAGGGGAGGGCAGTTAGGGGAAACCAGGCTGGCAAGGAGGGCAGTTAGGGGCAATTAGGCCAGCAACGGAGCAGCTAGGCATCAATCAGGCTGGCAGGGGAGTGGTTAAGGGCAATCAGGCAGGCAGGCAGGCAAGCAGTTGGGAGCCAGCAGTCCTGGATTGTGAGAGGGATGTCCCAGATTGGAGAGGGTGCAGGCTTGGCTGATGGATACTCCCCTTCCCCGGTGCATGAATTTCGTGCACCGGGCCTCTAGTAAGCAATAAGTGGCCTAATTGATTGTACTGTCCATCACTTGAAGTGGTCATATAATGTTAAAACAAAAGGGGATTGGGAATATAATGAAACCCACCCCTTCTTATAAGTGGTTCCCACAGTCATCTTAAAATAAAACTGTGAGAAATCATGTTTGTTTGCTTTTCCCATATTTCTTTTTGCCAGTGCTGATTTAGAAAAGGAAAATACTGTCTCGTTAAACTTTTACAAATGAGTAAGAGAAAACAGAAAGATATCTGGCATTTTACATTAATCTGGGAGACATTCATATTGTTAAAATGTGAAATCCTTCAAGCATAAAGTAACCAATCTAAGATGATTTGTAAGGTCTAATAATTTCTGGCAGTGGGAGGTACTGCTCATCTTGTCTACTCTCTCTGGTATGAGAATTCGCTTTACACTTCTCCCTTTGAAATACCTGAGAGAGCTATCTTCAACAGTACCTAAAGGAATTCTTTAACAGGTGTTTTTTTTTAAGACAATACATATGAAATAAACTGTATACAGTTCACCTAGCATAGTAAACTAATATGTCTTTAGTTACATATGAACTAATATGTATATGTTTACTGAATTATATTCCACAAATAAATTTAACGTTCTATTATTCACCTCTTCCCATCCATTCAGTTTTTTATTAATTTAGCATGTATTCAACATATCTGTTATGTATCTACTAGACACCAGAGAGACAATGATGAAAAATACATCTGACCTACATTTATTAAAATATACTATTATGGAGAATTCTTAAAACAATCAGCAGCACCATGTAGAAATGACACAGCTGGAAATAGGACAGACAGTAAAACGTGATAACTAATTTTAAGTAAAATATACCTAAGTTCCTTGTCCTTGGTAAGATATAACCTGCATCTTTGCACTGAGGGAAAACTTGAAATACCTGGAAAATCCCTACTTAAAGACCCTTGGTTTAGATATGCTTGTTTGCTCATTTGGTATACATGTCTCTTTTACTAAATTGGGCAGAAAATTATTACTTTGCAATTAATAAGTCCAAAAAAAGTTATCAGTGGATGTTAACACAAATCCATAATTCCCACAGTAAGGGAGTTGTCAGAGAGAGACACAACCTTCCCACTCCCCCACTCCACCACCTACCTGGAATAGTCCTAGCTTTACTACAGGCTACGGGGAAATTGTCCTGTATGCTAGTTTTGGGGTAAAGGGCTTTGAGGAGAATATTTAGTAAGTTATATTAGGCATAAATTATAGAAATATCCTCTCACCATGAGAGTTTTGAACATAATAGCACCCTTCACAGCTCTCTCCATCAACCTAATGCTTTCAGTTGCCATGTCTTTTCTGAAGTCACTTTTATACAAAAGCTTCAGCATTAAAAAAAAAATGTAATCATACTATAGACATTTTGTCAATTAAATTTTAATATCGTTGTTGTCTTTTTATATCAGCACATATAAGTCTATGTCATTATTTTAATGGTGAAATGTTATTATTAGAAATATTTGAATGTATTTAACCCCCACTGATATATTTTTATAATTTTTCCAATTCTTTGCCAATGTGAGTGGTTTCTGAATATACAAGGGATGTCACCTGAATAGCCTTGTGGATATGCTCATAGTGCATGGTTTTCCATAGAGGAGGTTGTTAGAAGAAAAATTTCTGGGTCAGGATCTCCAACTGTTAATAGATACCACTGATTTTCTTCTAAAATGGCTCTGTTAATTGTATCTAAAGAGATGTGGAGCTGCCTGTTGTCTCACATTATCATTAGCTCATGATTCCATCAATCAATATGATAGTGGTCATTAACTCATTATTGTTTTAATTTGCATTTCAGTGATTACTAGAAACAATGGCACTTCCCTATCCTTATATTTCTGTTTTTAGCTATATGTTAGAAGCTAACAGAAACCATATATTTAACAATAACAATAAAATTTATAGAACATGAGGCACTATTCTAAGATAGATACAGATATTAATTTAGAATATATAAACATATAATATATATTCAATTAAATGTGTATATTTTATAGGAGGCAATATATACATATGTAATATATATGTATAGGTAAACATATTTAATAACATATAGTCACATAGTCCTCACAATAGTTGGATGAAGTTGGTATTATTTTTTAAAATATATTTTTATTGATTTCAGAGAGGAAGGGAGAAGTAGAGAGAGATGGAAACATCAATGATGAGAGAGAATCATTGATCGGCTGCCTCCTGCACGCCCCCCACTGGGAATCGAACCCACAACCCAGGCATGCACCCTTGACTCACACTCAAACCCAGGACCCTTCAGGCCAACGCTGTATCCACTGAGCCAAACCAGCCAGGGCTGAAGTTGGTATTATTACCCAATATTACAGATGAGAAACCCAGGTAGAGAGAGTTAAATAACAGACTCCACATCAAAAGCTAGTGGCAGCAGATTCTGGATCTGAGCTCAATCAGGTTGGCTGTCAAGTTCATACTTAGCCACACTATTCACTGTTTTTAAATCTGCTGTCTTGATGATGACATTTGTTTTAATTTTAAAAGCCATTACACTATCACATGTAAGATACTGTAGTGCTGTGTGATAGGAAGAGAAGCCAGGAACTTAAAGATCGAAACCTTCCAAGCTGCATTTTCAATCAGATGTGTACAGAGTTCTGTTGAACTCAAGCTGAGAACATTTGGAATATCTCATAACTTAAAAAGGTGGGCTGCATTCTTAATTAAGTGATTATTATGGGAAGTATTTATCAATGTCTCAGACGTAAGCTGTCTGTATCCTTATTGATAGAATGCCGATGTGAGTCATTATTGGCTAAAGGAGTGACATTATTCAGCAATGATTACAAAACCTTGTGGTGCAGCCTTGGCCTTGAACCTGATTGAAATGACAGATGTTAAAATGACATTATTCTGATTACTCTGGGATATGCATGTGAAAGATGTCAGCAGTCCAGACAATTTTAACTTTCATCATCATTAATGGGTTTATAGAAATGCCTTCAGACATATTCAAAAGAATTAACATGGGTCTGCATGAATTCCCTCAACTTTAGATTATATTGGCTTTTTTTTTTTTTTTTTGTCTTTGGCAAGAAAATGGGTAGGACAGTAGGTATAGGGTGGGAATGCAATTCCAAATGCAGGTCCAAAGTACTTTATTTTTTAAAAAATATATTTTATTGATTTTTCACAGAGTGGAAGGGAGAGGGATAGAGAGTTAGAAACATCAATGAGAGAGGAACATCGATCAGCTGCCTCCTGCACACCTCCTACTGGGGATGTGCCCGCAACCAAGGTACATGCCCTTGGCCAGAGTCAAACCTGGGACCTTTCAGTCTGCAGGCTAACGCTCTATCCACTGAGCCAAACCGGTTAGGGCCAAAATACTTTATATTTTGAAAAAATTTTAGCTTGGAAAGTGGCAAGCTGCTACTTGTGGAGTCCAAAGGCAGTACTCTAATCACTTTACAGTTTTTGTTGTTGTTTGTAATTCAAGAGCGCAGAATAAATAATTATCATTCTTAATTCACAACATATTCTTATTGTATGAGCCTGGACATGGCTGGCTTTTACCTATTTGATGGGTTATTTACTTTTAATAATAAAATAAGCACCAGTAACTCCACTATTCAAAACAAAAGTGAATTTCTGGACAATAACAATAACAAAAAATAGCTATGTGATCTCCTAGCTCATTACCCTAATTCCCTGAAACCAAGGTAAACATCACCTTTAACTCTTTGATCATCAGTCCCTCAATTTCCCATTGTATGATTTTTATTCCAACCTTATTTCTTAAAAAAATAGTATTTTTATATTTTGGTTTTCACATTATGAACAAATATCATGGTGTATGTAATCTTTTGGAACTTGTTCTACCTAACGTATTACTAAAATATGTTTTTATTTTTTCTGTTGAACATATACTTCTTGTCATCATGTTGTAGTATATCACTATATTATAAAATGAATTTATTACAAGGTTGTTTCCTTGTAAATAGCAAGAAAACAGCTCTTCCAATGATAACTTCAAGTCCAACAAATAAATCAGATCTGTATAATGCTAGCTGTCTGTTTTTTCCAATAACTCAGTAAGGGAGATATTATTTTGCCCAAGTTAGAGGTGAAGAATTGAGGTTAAGATAATTCAAGTGACTTGCTCATGGTTACCCAGTGAGTAAATAGCAAAAATTAGTATTTTAACTTGTATTTTCCTGGTCCTAATGCTCGTACTTCTTCAACTGAAGTATCCCCCCCAGTGTGTCCGGGGTAGTTTTTACTTCTGAATCTATAGTTACCACTGCTAACATTTACTGAAAGTTTTTAAAAAATATGCCAACACTGTGACAAGTCCTTTGCATGCAGTATCTTATGTCATCCTTATTAAATGATTTAACACTAAATTTTTAATATTGATTTTATACTAGCCCATTATACACATAAAGAAATTATAGCTTGTAGAGGTCAAAGTCACATAGCTAATATTTCACTGAATCAAAAATCATGCAGGAGCATCAAAGCTGGTGCCCTGGGCACCCCACCTCACTGCCTTCCACCTGATCACATAAACATACAGTGGGTGAGGAACTCCTCTGGGGAAATTGCAGACATTTCCTTCAAAATACCGGCCTTGTAATTGCCTGGCAATGGGTTGTTATCATAGACCTTGTCACCGGTCACGTTTTTCTGCAATGTATACTTTTCCTCCAGAGCGATAAAAATATCTTGTGTTTTAATGTCCTTGATTTCCTTAATCCAGGATAGTCCTTTTTCAAAAATATTGCTACTATTTCCTCTGAAGGGCAGAAAGAAACTGCTTTCTGAGAGATGATCATTTCTGGCATGATTGTCAAAAATACTGCTGAAAAGAAATATGCAAAAATTTGCTTTGAGAGAAGGTGTGCTTGTTTGAATGAATTGAGAGGCATACATAACCACCTGCTTTTCTCCTTCCCTTCCTCCCTCCCTATCTTCTTCTTTCCCCTCCTCCCTCCCTCCCTCCTTCCTTCTATCCATCCCTAGCTCACTCAATCACTCACCATGCTTTTTCCCCCTCATTTATGTAAAACTTAGTGGGTGACTACTATGTGCTAAGCATTGAATTTAAATAAAAAGATAACTATAGTGTGGTAACTGTTTGTAAAAAGTATACAGGAAAACAAAGAGAGGTAAGTATAAGAACAAGTAAATACATTAAAGTCTTGTTACCCAATGTGTGGCTCACCTTGTTAAAAATGCAGATGGCAGGCACCACCCCAGACCTACTGAATCTCAATCTGAATTTATCAAGTGTGCATTTGTGCGCTCACTAAAGCTTGAGCAACCCTGCAATATATTGTCATAGATGTGGAGCCAGCCAGTATCATCATGGGATACAAAGGTAGCAGAGGTCACTGCTCAGGAGTGAGAGCAGGTTTCTCAGAAATGCTTCATAGGGGAGGAGCTAGGTCTTATGACAGGGGTGGGCAGCCCCTGGCACGCGTGCCAAACATGGCGTACCAGTAACTTTTGCTGGCACGCAAAACCCTCTCTTATAATCTTCCATTTACAATTTTTTTCTTAATATCGACTTTTTTATTTTTCAGATAAATTCAGTGTAGGCGCATCTTAGATAAATAATTTTACATAACAAGTTATCTTAAAGACCATAGACGACATAGATTGACGAGAGAGGGGAAGAGCAATTTCTATGCCTCTGCCTTAACTCTCCCTGACTTCCTAGATCTGACCAGTGTTTTGGTTTCATCCACATACGCTTGTGAATCTTTGTTCTCAGTGATGAATTTTGTTAAGTCACATAATAGGAGTAGCCTGACGGATGAAAGTAGTAGCTCGTGTATATCTCTGAAGGTCACGAAATATAAACTTGATGTAAAATCTCTGTCATCAGTGATGCAGCAGCAAAAGTCCCACTGATAATATCAAACAGAGTCATAAAGTTTTCTTTCGGACTATCAGTGTACATGTATACATTAAAAAATAAATGTATTTTTCATCATCATATACTGTGTTTTTGTCGCTCGAATGAATTTTATCTTCAAGGTTCTGCACATACATACACCTTAAGAGATATCAAGTAGGCGTAACCTGTTCTAAAAAAATTAGGTTGGCATGCAGAAGAATTTTGAGTCAGAGATTTTGCTGGTTTTGGCACGCACTCACAAAAAGGTTGCCCACCCCTGTCTTATGACATGTATTGATGTTAGCAAGGGAGACAAGAAGTAAAGGTAATACAGAGACAAGGGAAGCATGAACTGTGACCTGGCTAGAGGCCTGAAACAATGTGGTGCTCCTGGGAACCACAGGGAAGTCAGTGTGGGTGAGAGCAATCCCAAGACAATATTAGAACCTATGTGTGGGTGAGCCTGGCCAATCAGTAGGTCAGTTAAGAAATTGGGAGTCAATTTCATGGGCCAGTGATTTAGCCCTGGCTGAAAATTAGAATAACTTTGAACACTTAATACAGATACCTAAACTCCATCCTTAGGGATTCTAATTTAATTGGTCTGGGTGAGATTTTTTAAAAGTTCCTCATATAATTCAGATGGGCAGAGTGGGTTGAGATGATTGTTTAGGGCACTGGAAAGCCTACAGCAGGTTTTAAATAGGAGAGTAGGGTGACCTGATCACTTTGTTGGTGTCCAGAAGTCTATTTAAGAGACCGTTCAGGGATAGTGTGAGTATAAGCCCGGGGAAACGTAAAGAAACCAGGGAGATGACATCATTGCAGGTAGTGGGCTGGGGACACTCAACAAGGAGCGACCGGGCCAGTGGCAAGCTGGAGAGTATATGCCCACCTGAATGCATTGCACCCAAATTTTAAAATGAACTTGTCTATGAGCCAGATCTAGCTAGAGGGTCACCAGTTTACCTCCCCTGGATAATAAAGCAGTAGTGAAATTAAAATATTCAGGAATTAGAATCAATGGATTTTTTTGTGTAGCATATGAGAAAAAACAAATAAGTTAAATGAATACTGCTCCCATTCACAAAAAAAGGAACCCAGATAAGGAGAGAAATTCTAGGGAGACATGAAAGTTTACTTTATGGTATGTTGAGTTTGAGGAGCTTGTGAGACATGCAAGTAAAGACTTGAAATAGTTAAATATCTATCTTGTGCTTTGCTGGATATTTGGGGTTGGGATTAGGTTAAAGAGTTGCCAATGTGTAAGTGTCAGCTGAAGCCAGAAGGATGGCTGAGAATCTATTGAAGTAGGCGGGATATTGAACAGAGGGGACAGCATTTCAGAGGCTGGAAGAACCCCACTAATGGCTGAAACAGGAAGATCAATGGGTCGAAGAGACACAGAGGGCTGTGATGGAAGATCGGCCAACAAGGGGAAGGGAGAGAGGGTCCACTTTATTCTTCTTTTGTAAGTACTTTCTTTGATATTCACTTTCTTAATATCATTCTTAAAGTGAAAGATACAGACTAATTGGTTGATTATATACCCTCCAATTTTCAATATTCTAAAACAATAGAATCTTAGAGTGGGAAAGCTCAGAAATTAATCTACCTTAAACTTCTCTAATCCACCCCATGTTGCTTAGAAGTGGATGTCAGATTCTAATTTAACAGAACTGATGAGATGCTGCTTCCTTATAAGAGAGCTCTTATACTAGTATTATGCAAAAGTCTGCAGACCTAAAAATTTCAATAGTTACTAAACACAAACTCACATACTACACTAGACTCTGTGAATAGGAAACCTGATTCATTTCAACACTCACTTCGTAACTCCACATACTCGGCACTGGAGATACAGAAAGGAATAAAACTGGGTTCCAGGGCCTTAAAGAGTGGTATCACCTAATGGTGGAGACAGATCTATGGCCAGGTACCTTCGATATAATGTGTCAAGTGCAGCCAATGGCATGCACTTGTGCGATGAAAGCTGCTTAACCTGACCTCACATGACCTGGACTGGAGTTCTGGGAGAGGTAAACAGCAAAAGCTTTCTAGAAGACATATCCAAGCTGGGCAATGAAGAGGAGTAGAAATTAAGCAAAGAAAAACAGTAAGGGTCTTCTAGGCAGTGAAATGAGAATGTGTAAACTGTCTTGTGGGCTGTGTGTGGAATTACAGGCAATTTGTATAGGTGGGAGGCTCACTTGTCTAGCTAGGCAATTTGGTGTGCCATTTCAAGAAGATGGGATTATAAAGTGCCTTGAGCTCAACAACCATTGTTCACACAAAAGCTAATGCAGAAATCCATTAAGTAAAAACAAATATTGAATGTTCAAGTAATTGCAATCCATAGGTGTATTTTATAATTTGCATCATAGATCAGTGTCTGGGGTATCTGTGGAAGATGAGCTTCAACAGAAGCAAGGGAATCATTCAGGATGAGAAAAATGATGAATTACTTCACTAGAATGGTTGTTGTAAGAATGAAAGGGGAGAGAGAAGGTGGCCAATTATTTTTTTTTTAATTTTTTTTAATGAGCAGAACTTTGCGATTGGATATAGGAACCGAGAAGCAAAGAAGAGTCCAAAAGGATTCCAGGTTTGACTCAAGTAAGTAGCTAGATATAAGAACCATTGCCACGGTTCCTGCCTTAGAGAAACTTTGAGTTAAGTCAGTAACATCAATATTCATAGAAATAACACAAAGCAGTATGCTAGTACCGCAGGACAAAGGTGACAAAAGTGAGGAGAGAATCATTTCCCTCCATGAACAAAAATAGAAATACTCTTCATTTGCTCAGAAGGCCTGAATAAAAGCAAAATAAAAATCTCTGTAACAGAGTTCTCTAGTTTTATTTTACAATTATGCAGTTATCAAACTCTACACTCTAATGAAGAGGGTGAAATAGGTTCAAATACTGAGACTGTTGGCTTGAAACTGTCATGTGAAAACTTTCATTTTGATTAATATAATTGAAGTGTTAAATGTGTATCTGCTAAACTGCAATCAAATCAGTCAAATGTTATTCATTTTTTAAATGAGTCTGTCAGAAGTCCTATGGGTATCCTGCCAACAGTGAATTGGATTTGCACAGCTAAACTGCAGATAATACTATTTTATAAATGGGTAAACTGAGACATTGAAAATTCAAGCCCTTGATGAGGTAGAGTCAATAGTTGACTTGCAAATAGACCACCAAGGTTCCCAATAAACCAAATGAATGGTGTCCCTGGTGAGTCCTTTGCAAAGTGGAACAGATTTAATTAAGGTTCTAAATCAATGTATTGAGAGGCACCCAGGTAGGTAATGAAAAATTCACCAACTCCATTCTATCCTGATTCACCACAGACATACCATCTCTGAAAGTCTTGGAGACTCTCCACAGGGTTCATTGTGCAGAGTATAAAACATGGTTTCCAGCACAATAAATTAATAAATAATTCATGCCCATGTCTCTATTTTTCTAAGTTAGACACATCAGCATGAGCTGCCCCCACCCTCTTCCCCCCATGGCTGCCACTGCAGGTGCTCCTCCTCTCCTCCCCATCCCATCCCCAGCGTCACCTCTCCTTCACTCTCTTTGGTATCCGGTCTTTGGATATCCTCACACAAAAAATATTTGAAGACATGAGGAAGTACTTAGACCCCTTTGAGAAAAATGCACTGATAGAGTGATTCAACAATAAACGTCAATAAGTAGTTATGCCAGGAAGATGACAGTGAAAGACAGTCATGCTCCTGCCTTTGTGGAGCTTGCAGTCTACTGTGGGGATAAACAACCACAGTAAATGTAACACCTGCTACGGAAGGGCAGGTGCAGGGTCCTAGAAAAGCACAGAGCACAGGTATCTAGCCATTCCCATTGGGAGGGGAGTGTGAAAGGGGACATCGATTATCTGGGAAGCAAGAGATATAAGAGAGTTTAATCAGCTACAAACATATATGGCAGTGTTCCAATCCGGGCTATGCACCAGAAACTTCTGAAGAGCTTTTAAATCTTACAATGCCCTGGTTCCATACCATTTATATCAGAATCCCTGGGGAGAGTGCTCAGGCATCAGTATTCTTCAAAAGGCCCCTAGGTGACTCTAATGTGCAGCCAAGGTTGACATCTACAGTGGATCCATATGTACAGATCAATACTGAAGCAAATAAGAAGCTCTAAATAAAGTATTGCCACCCACTCACTCTTGTATTATCTTTCCTCTTCAGAATGCTGCTAGAATTATCTAAAATTTCCAAATTCTTCAGACATATAAAATACACAACAGAGAGAGGGGAGATAGTGGAGGAGACAGTGAGAGAGGTTCAGGGAGGAGGAGGAGGAGGAGGAGGAGAGAGAGAGAGAGAGAGAGAGAGAGAGAGAGAGAGAGAGAGAGAGAGAGAGAGAGAGAGAGAGAGGAAGAGAGAAAGGAAAGAGAGAGAGAGAGCGGAATGAAGAGAGAAAGAGAGAGAGAGAGCGAGCCCAAGGACTCTACCTCATGTGGAGCAACACATATAAAGTTCACACACAAAAATAGAATAAAATTTCATTGTTTTATTGCTACGGTGTATCTTTCTTCACTACTCATATAAGTTTTTGACTCTATTGTGCTAACTAGTTCACATTTCTAATGGAAGAGATTAGTTATATTATCAAACCTGAACACTTTCTCCACAAATTTGATGACACTCTCAAGAGAGGCTTTTTGAGTTTTGTTTTTTGATAATTTAGTTCTTAATTAAAATCTCTTCACAACAGAATCACAGTATTAGGTGTAAGTCAAGTTGCTGAGGAGTTAGTTTGAGCACCTACTATGTGCCAGAAATGTAGAAGGTAGATTTTAAAAATATGTTACTTAATTCAGTCCTCACAACTCCCTGAGGTGCATATTATTATCCCCATTTACAGATTAAGAAACCAAGGCTCAGAGGGTAAAGTGATTGGAACTTGTTCACAGGGCTGTGTGCCTTGGTTCGCCTGGGCATGACGGGGGTGCGCGCTTCTGGTGAGGAGTGTTGTAACCATCCCCATGACGAGTCAGGTGGAATTAGACTAAATGACAATCTTCGCAAAAGGTTGCTTCTTCAGAGTTGAGTAATTTTTCCATAAGTCAATACAACTTTTAACTGACAGCTCCTTAAACACAAGGCAACAGTTGCCCAAGTCCTGGCAACTGTCATCTTTAAGTTATGGGATTCTGAGGCGGCGAAGGCTGTGTTAATCAATTAGACTCTCCAAAACCTCAGAGAGAGCTAACCAAATGGGACGGAATGACTGTGAAAGAACAGTAGGACAACACATTTTAATTCATGATTCCTAAAGTTATTTCTAGGTACTACCATTAAATCATCAAATAGTTTAGAAAGCTAAAGATTACAGGGCTGAAAAATGCTCAGACAATGTTGAGGGCTGGTAGTGATTAGATATCTAGTTGTAGGGGAGAGAAAACAAATTGCCCAGTCTATTTAAGGAAACGTCTATTACTCTTCAAATTGATTTTGATAGGTTAATATATATATCACGCTCTGCCTTGTTCTATAAGAGCGACTTGCAGAACTCACGGCTCACTTCTAGTAAATATCAGATTTCTTGGCATATAATTTGTGTCCCAATTTCATGCCTGTGTACATTTTTCCTTAAGTTCATTTTTCTTATTTCAAATTAATTTTATTTTTATGGAGTGTATGCATCTTTTCTGTCACAATGGGAGTATATAGAAATAAAATTATTTTATATAGAGCATCACTTGGGTGCCATTGTAAATAAGATATTCCAGCCAAATTTGGGGTAAATATTTTCTAACTAATCAACCCCGAAAAAAAGAATTATTTTCTATTAATGACATACTCTAGTGTCTATGGGGACATCGAATTAAATCTCTCTATTACAGCGTCCAAAAACAATATGTGGCTTTCAGTGGAAAAAAATACAGAAGTTTCTCTCTCATATATGGGAGGTGAGGGAGGCAGTGAGGAATAACTTTCTTGGAAATCTCTGTGACTGGCACAGAAAGACAGCCTTCTGTCTCCTTCTGTGCAGATGTTCCTCCTACTCCCCAAAGACTTGCAAGAACAGGGCTGGGCCCAGGAGGAAAGAGGCAATAAGCAGGCAGCGTAGGCCTGTCTTCAGTTAATTATCAGCCAGAATTCTTGGGGGCAAGATCACAAACTTAACATAACTGGTTATCTTAAGAGCAAAGGATTTTATTAAGGAAGTGTCAGGATTTACAGAGTGGATGGGCAGGGAGAAACAAGATTGGAAAACGGCAGGAATGAAGGCAGCTGTGGAGAACCAAGAGGCAGGAAACACTGAGATGGTTTTTTTCAACAAGAATAGGTTGGCCTGGACAGACAGATGTTGGGCCTGGTACAGTGGCTGCAGGATCACTGTCCACCACTGGATACGATCCCCACTGGACACTGAGGCTATGCTTGGATAAATCTGAACTAGCCCTCTGCCTTTTTATCATGCACTCCAAACAGAAAGTGCTGGGCAGGAAGACCCAGGTGGCTGACCAAAATCATGTACTCACTTTCCAGTGGCCTCATGTGGGAGAAGTGGGGAGCCCCTGCCCCAAGGCTGGACTCTTGCCATGAACACTGGTGCAGCAGACAGCCAGGGTGTTTTTGCACTAGGTTGCTGCCTGTGCTATATGAGTTGGTTAGCATTTTGAATATTACCCCGGAATTCCAACTCCCTTTTACTGGAGTCAGCATTCTGAATTGCATTAAAACCCACCCATGATAACATTCTCTCAAATAGATTTTGACTGCTGGGCAGTCAAAAGTTGACAAATATCACTGCAAGACTTGAATGAGATAAGCCAAAAAGAGTCCTCTTAGCTTACATATAATCCAGCCTAAATCGGCAGGATAGGCGATTTATCATTCTTTTTACATTAGACTCTCTTAAAACATTTTCTCCCTTAACTTGGAAGAAGCTATGGTCAAAACTACTGTAGAAACGAGTTTTAACTCCAAAAATGGGTTATTTTTGCAACATCTAAGATTCAGGAAATATGAATTAAGCCTCGTCATTTTGAAGGGGAAAGAAAGAATACATAAAACGCATTTAACTTTTTCTATTCCTGTACCGCTAGTGTGATTTGATCAAAAAGGTCTCCCTTAAAACACCTTCTAAAGGAGAGTTTCAATGCCTTCATCTATGATGAAACATGTTTGCAGTTGCTTTAAAATGGGAAAATTCTATGGTCTTCTCTTAGGACCACTGAGGGCTTTTTTCTGAGTGTCATCTGAGGACATGAGACCAGAGTGGCTGCTATATTTGAAGGTTGCTGTCCATTACTGAGCAATGGGTTATGACCTAAGAGCAGTATAGCTTCTATGTCAGAAAGTTGCTGTCCAGTACTGAGTAATAACAGACCCTGGGAAAGTGTTCAAGGGAATCACTGTTCTTGGGTGTTAAGTTTGGAGTATGCATATAGTAACTGTAACTTACAAACAATAAAGGCCAGACCCAACATGGCCGTCTTAGGAGACATGTATACATTTTATGAGTCTCTTTTATACTCACTGCAAAGAAGCCCAGAGCCTCTACCTGGAAGTTGGATTGGCATAAGTCCAGCGACATTTGCAAGAAACAAAGGCCAACTGATAAGCATTAAATGCAGAAGGGTCACCCTGGATGTTTACCTCCAACTGTGTATTCTTTTTGTCAACATATAAATTATTCATCTAATAGTGCTTTCATTGTTTCATTTAGGAAAAGGGAAAACTTGAAATAAATCCTAATTCAACTATTTCAGGGTTTAGGATTCAGAAAGGATTTGCAAATTTTAGAAAATTTGTTCTACATTATTAATGTCTCCTTAATATCATAGAACATAAAACCTCCACATTCTTAGGACACACAGAAGGAATAAAAGGAAAGAAAAAAGAAACACAACTAGGCTGAAGCCATCTTATGTCTGGCAGACCAGGTACAACAAATATAATGGAAAATCCTGGTTAAAAATCTGTTTCCAGCAATGATCCTGTCTTTCAACTTCCAAAAATAAAATTTTTAAAAATCTTCCAAGGTAGTTCACCTGAAGGGATTCCATGAGAGAAGAAATCCATTTACCAATTCTAAAACGGTAATAAGAAATGTCCAATTGTAGTTGGAATAGACTTTCCAGCTTCTCTACATACCTTTTATGTATAATCAAAAATAAATTAAGAAAGGAATATCATACGAAAACTGAGTATGTTCACAAGGACAAGAATGATTTTTTTAATGTAGAAGAACATATTAACGAAGAATAGAGGCCTTGGAGTTAAAATTCCTGGATTCGAATTTAGCGCTAATACAATGGTCCTCAACTGTGGTCCAGAACAGGAGCAACAGCAACATCGGGGAACTTGCTTAAAATGCAAACTCTCAAGCCTGACCCCAAACCTACAAAATTAGAAAGCCTGAGAACGGGCCCAGTAATCAATGCTTTAACAAACCTCCAGCTGATTCCCAGTGCGTATGAAAGTTTAAGAACCACTGTTCTAGCATTAACCACCTGTATGACCTTGACTAGGCTAATTTTGAGTCTTTGTTTTCTCATCTGTAAAATGGAGGGAAGGAGGGAATAACAGTCTCTCTCCCTTTCAAAGCGTTTTTGAAAAGCTTTTTAAAAAGCAATTCAAATGCATGTAAAGTCCTTAGAAGCGTGCTCGGCATAGCATAAGTGGCCAGTGAGGGTTAGTTCTTGGTAAGTTATTCTAGGTCTAAGGTAATGATGCTGTGGAATGATTAGTTACTTTGTGTGGTTTGGTGTGATAACATATTCCTTTTCTGCTCTTGCAAAGTGATTTCACATACATTGTGTCGTTTCATTCTCACAGGATGCCCTTGAGATAAGAGGGGCAGGAATTATAGTACTCTTTCTATCTCTATCTAATAAATATGTATTAGTTGCCTTGCTCCCATGTTCTCAGCCCTGTGCTCAGATGCTGGGATAGAATGTGACCAAGATGAAGAAGGTCCCCGTTCTCCAGGAGCTGACATTCTCACTTAATTCAACTCAACCAGTGAGGTATACGGTCCCCCATGAAACATATAATATCAGTGAGAAGGCTTATTGAAAATATAGATTCTTTGGCCAGACTCCTAAGAGTTTGATTCACTAGTATTGGGTTGGGGCCCTGGGATCTAATTTTTTATAACCTTCCAAGATGATACAGATACAGGTGGTCCAGAGAAAAACACAGAGAAAAGCCAACAAGACCACATATCCATGTGTGTAAGAACGAGTCCTTACAATACAGTGTGAGTCTCCTGATAGGAGCTCAGGATGTGGGGGCAAAGGGGACCATGCCTTGACTAAGGGATCTCTATCAGGCTGATCTCCAAGGATTAGATTTCAGTGATTTAAAAATAGCAAACATTTCTTTCTTTCTTTTTCCCTCCTCCAGAGAAGTCCTGATTACTCCCTAAACCAGCCGTGGGCAAACTACGGCCTGCGGGCCGGATCCGGCCCGTTTGAAATGAATAAAACTAAAAAAAAAAAAAGACCGTACCCTTTTATGTAATGATGTTTACTTTGAATTTATATTAGTTCACACAAACACTCCATCCATGCTTTTGTTCCGGCCCTCTGGTCCAGTTTAAGAACCCATTGTGGCCCTGGAGTCAAAAAGTTTGCCCACCCCTGCCCTAAACCAATGATTCCCTGTGCTAGTCCCTAGGGTTTCCTCAGATGATTTAGGGGTATTCTAAAAATCGCTCTATTAACATAACAAAAGACGCTTTGACTGTTCTCACTCAGAAATTCCAAGGGTTTTAAGAGCTCTGTGCCTGAAATGGGGACAAAGGCGAAATACGTATTTCTTATTATAAGTCACAATATCACAACTTTCAACATATAAATGTTAGGAACATATAAATGTTGAAGGGACACAATTCAGTCCATAGCACTCAGGGGTAACAAGCAAAGGATGTTTCAGCTCAACTAGAGTGTGATGGTTGGGAGCCCAGACTCTGGGTCTAGAGAGCCTGGGTTTAAATCCTGGCCCTGTCACTTTTTAGTTAGTTAACCTTGAGCAAGTCATCTTTATTTTGCCTCAGTAGGCCTTAAACCAAAATTAATTTTAGCCTGTAAGAACGAATAATAAGCATTTATTTGAGCAGAAGGAGCCGCTGCCTGGGAGATGCAGATACAAGTAGCAACCTAAACTGTGCTCCCCAAAGATTTATTTCTCGCTCCTGCTGCATGTGCATTGTGGGTAACAGAAAGTGGTTATTTTATTTATTCAGAGCCCCAGATCTGAATGCTACCAGTCACTGTGACAGAAGAGAGGGAAAGCTTTGAGGGTTTTGCATCAACAATTAAATGCTTTGGGGGTTTTGCTCCAACAATAAAATGGAAACAACGCATGCACCTTCCTTTCACAGATTGTTCGTTGTCCAGAATTCGTCACATGACTCCACTGACCTACACAGGGGCTAATAAGTACAATTATACCCATAGAATTAGAGAAGAATTGGAAAAGCAGTGAACAACAACAATCATTATCCTGAAATTATTTTACACGTGATTAAACTGAACTTTAGCAATAAATAACGTGCACAAACTAACAGAATCAGTTAAGTACCCCAAGAAAAATAAATCCTCCAGTTTTCCTGTGGCATCCATTAAAAATGAGAATAGAATGCCAGCCCCATCTCTAAGTGCTCTTTTAGAAACCTGAACTAATTCAATACAGTTGCTTTTGGTGAGCCCTGCTTGGTGAAGACATCAATCCTGTCTCCGAAGAGGTCATACTCCACTGGAAGGGACAGTCATGGCACAGTGAGTAGAAGACAGCTCCGACTGTGATACGTTGTGGACCAGAGGGATGAACAAAGGAATGAAGTGATATCCAACTGCAGGAGGGGAAAGTCATCTGCAGGGTGAGCAAGGAAAGGTTCCAGAAGAGACAATATTTGAGGGAAACCTGGAAGAAGCAGAGTTTTGCTTGTAGGAAATAAACAGAAGAACAGTCCAGGCAGAGCCTAAAGAATGGACGTACAGCTAAGGGCCTTATCTGGGAAACTGAGAAGCCCAGCACAGTTTGTCCCTAAGGGTTCCTAAAGTCAAGAGTGTCAGAAAATTACAGAGTACATTGGAATTTGAGAGTGAAGGACTTAGAATGACCTGCCAAGAATTTTCTCATTTTCTTTTCCCAAGTTGAGATGCTGATTAAAGTTTTTGGGTAGAATAATAATATTTGGGTTAGAGAGAAAATTGAGACAGTATGGAAAGAATGGAGCCAGAAAGAAGAATAAAAATGTTTCCAGGCTAGATCAACTAATCAGAGCAAAGAATGGCAACTATGGTTATGTTGGCCACTCATCCTAAAATCTTAAAATTACAATTGATCTTCCAGGTTGGAAATTAACATCAACCAAAAAGACCATGAAAATGGTTAGTTAGGGATATAATGGGCCAATTCAGCTACCAGTTGCACAAATGTTTGAGGACAAAGATGATTACACATGAGCATAAACAAGAGCAGGTAGGTTGGTCTACAATATTCATGAGGTCATTAGAATGTTCCAACTATCCTCCACATTTGAGACTTTGCATTGGACAACATCCAGACCGGAAGGGTCTTTTGAACAAAACCCATCATGTGACAGACAAAAACACAAACAGAAAGGGTGTGTAAGAACCCAATTCACACAGTTTTCAGCAGACCCAGCTCTAAAATCCAGGTCCAATAATAACTATCATAAACTGGGCTTGGTGTATGTAAAAGTGACTCTTAATGTTCTCATACAGCATTAACTAGTTCTTTTGATGCCCTTGGCCTCCACTCATAAAGAATCTGCTCCCTGTGACCAATGAGACGTTCTCTATTTGCTTCTGCAAAAAGTAGTTTACAGGATCCTCATAGGAGCCTTCACCTTCGTGTGAGTCTGTGTACAGAAGAGAGTGTATGTACTGAAAAGCTCAGAGAATAAGAATTATGAATGGGTAATGATGTATAAAATCCTTAATATTTGCTTATACAGTCACCTCTTGATTATCCTGTAATGGATTATATAATTTTCAGATTATCCATGCTCTCTGTTTCTGTTTTATAAAGAAGGATGCAGCAGCGAGGAAAAGAGATACTTTTTTTCCTAGTCAATTCTTTAATGTTAGCAGTTCTCACATTGTATGAAATAGGACCCTTGCGTATACTAGTTTCTAAATCCCACATTTAAAAGGTCTTATGGCAGCCGTGGCATCTAAATGCTTCCTCTTCTTCATTGAAATGGAAGACCAAAGTATAAAAATATGTATTTTGATAAAATACATAAATAGTTTGGTGCTTTTTATAAAATACCAATAAAGCTATTAAGCTAGCAACAACTTAAGCAACTGGTAAAATTTAAAATGTAGTGCCAACAACTTAAGTAACTGGTAAAATTCAAAATGGAAACCTTATGTCTAACCCATGCAATGATCAGTACATTTAAATAGTAGGGGTTAAAAGTTGTCAGTAGTCTCTTTTTTAGGCTATTTCATCTATGGCCACAACTTTAATTACCACCTATACACAAGTGATTTAAAACATCATGTCTCTTTTGAGCTCAAGACCTGATTTGCTTTCGAATTTAAATGTAAATTTAAATAAAAGGAGAACTTCACCATCCAAAAGTCCTATGACTATCATAACTCAGTTTCTTTAAAATGACAGATTCTATTTTATGAGGTAAAAGCCATACTGTGAAAAATGCTCGAGGTAAGCAAGGGAAGACAGAGGGTTGTGAAACTCAAGTTGAAGAGAAAAATTTGATGAAACACAGTAGTGAAGGAAAGAAAGGATGAACTTACACATTAGCAAACTTCAAAAGAGCTACTTGAAAGGGGAGCTGATATGCATTTGAAAACATCCAAACGACTGGTCAAATATTAGGGTTTGTGTCCTTTGGAGAATTTTTCTTTATGTGCCTAGCATGTAGCTCTGTGTGTCATGCGGATCGATAGACTCCATTATTTTCCAACTGCCTCCTTGATATTTCTATGTGGATACTCCGAAGCTATCCATTTCCTCCAAAATCAAAGTCATGATCTTTATTTGAAAGCTTACTTTAGGTTTTCTATTATATCATAAAGATACCATACATATAGGTAACGAAGCAGAAATATCTCTCTCCATCATCTCCACATTGAATCCATCACCAAGTACTATCAGTATGTACCTACTTCCCGACCCAGGCTTAGAATCCTTTCAATACTTTCTCATTGCTATTAAAAGTCTAGTTTGGACTTTGCAAGGTCTTGACATGCCTATTGTTCAAATCTCAACTTTTGTCCTTCTGTCTAGAATCTCTATTCCATATTGCTCCCTTTCAATCCTTCCAATATACCATGTTACTTATTTCCCTCTCCTGGAATACTTCTATATAGAGGTGGATCTTGCAATCTGTAGCAATACCTAGAAGGGGCCTCCAACTCAGAATTTTATAAAGACAGCATCATTATTTAATAGTGATTAAATTATATCTTGAAAAGAGTAAACTACATCCATTTAATGAATAGTTAATATAAGTATGAATATAGGATACAGCTTTATTTGCCACTACTACCAATAATAGTAATCTCTCACCCAGCAAAGTGTTGCTACTTGTGGTTTTCAGATAATGTAGTTTTACAACAAAATTTTTAAATGTGCAAGTTATCCTATTTGTGAACACTTGAAGAAGTGGTTTAGCCTGCATAAAGCATAAAAGGGGAGAGGGCTGATGGCACCACAGTGCCACAGTTCCTGAACCGCTGAAGGAGAATGGGAGATTCACAACGCTCCAAAGCTCTTTGGTTTGGGATTAGATGCCTTCCAGGACCTTTGTATGTGTTTTTGTTTTTCTCTCAATCTACTAATTCTCTAAGAGAGCCTGAACTTGTCAAGGTGATTTTGCCAACCAGAATACTTTTCAGGGATATAATTCCTTAGACAGAAGCGTAGTGAAGCTGGCATACCTTTTCAAATGTAACAGCATGTTTTTCAAAATCAACGAAACAAAAATTAGACTAGGCAGATGTGATGTGAAGACTATGATAGCAAAAATACCACAAGGCAGAATCAAATGCACCATTGAAAGTTCAAATCTAAAGGCAATGCAAAGGATGGTGTCTTTTTTTATGCTCAGGTGCCTCCATAATGTCAAGCAAATGATACCGGCCCTCGTCCCTGATAGCTCTGTCACCCCACTCCCCACTGCCCAGTCTTACTCCCCCTGATATTGAGACAAAGCTAAATTTCTGCCCTGGTTGGCAAGAGACTGTTGGCAACAACGCCTTCTCGTTGTGGAAAAGATTCTTCCCTGCTATGACTAGGGGAATGTCTATCCCATGCCAGTGTTGTCTGTCATCCACTCATCATCAGCTTCTGTTGCACACCATCTGCCTTCCATGTACAAGCTCTACACTGGGAGGACTGAGGGCAACGAATTTGGTCTTTCCACCTGAAGTTGTTCTAAATTGACTCAAGGTCATAGTCTAAGGGACTGTGCTTTTAAGTAATGCTTTCTGCAGAGATTTCTGCAATGACAGCAGTTAAAAAGCTGAGTTTTATTTATTATCCCCTTAAAAATTCTGGCTGAGACTCCATGACCAGGGAAATGCCTCTTCAGTTTCATGATTTCTGGGCTCGGTATCTCTGAGTGACACAGGATCTATGAGAAAATCCTATCTTAAACTCTGGCTTTTAGATAAGGGTATAACTTCCTAGTTATTTATCCTGAAAGCCCCCCCAATTTCCCAGAATCATAAACTTTATACTACTTTTTTTCTAACATATTTAAACTGCATTTCCTCTTCTACTTTTATTCCACAACCATAATAACATACAAGTTTTTATTTTGGGTGTTTTGAACCATCCATACCCAGATCTGAACACTGGCATGCATAAGTCACTGAGATAACTGGATTTATAATATTTAACAATCTATCATTTGTCCTTAAGCTGTGCCTGGATCCAAAGCAAACGGGAATTCATAGCATTGCAGTGGTAGATATCCCTGTCTCCTTGGTTGCACAGATGGATAATTAACCAGGAATTTCTGGGTGGAAAGATATTGTTGTACTATCCATGAAATTTGTTTACCCCATCCCAGCTCTTCCTCTTAGCATGGATTTCTAAAACCTAGCATTTGTGAGAAGGGAAATCTGATATGGTGATGATAAGGTAATGGAAAAACCATTCTTCATGCTAACTCTCCTCTTACTAGTAAGCCATTTATTCACATTAAAGTTTAAGATGTATAATGTCATGTGAAAGGGATCAAAACCCTTTTTGGCCATAGGATTATGAATATAGCATTAAAAACTCATTACTGTTTGTCCATAATTTGCATTAGCAAATGATTCCCCTTGTTAAGCCTCTCAGATAAAACCTGCTTGTGATTAGGCTCCATGCCAATGTGAATGGATGACCTCCTAGAAAAGTAAAAGCTTTATAACAGAAAATAAGGAAGAGTCTGAATAATAATAGCCCAAGGAGTAGGTGTGTGATAAATCTAGTCCCAGAAACTGATAATCAACTCTGCCTCTGTAGTCATAACTGAGTCTTGCAACTGCCACTATGAGTCCAGGTCTCAGAATATCTGTAGGAGGATCATACGAAGAGGATCCAGTCGGAAGTTTGTATCACTGGTGCATTTCCCTGGAATCACCAAGGCAAGTCACTAATATAAGGGGGAGACAGACACCAGCACTTCAAGCCTTGTTTAGCTTGAATAGTCACAAAGGAGTATTTGTACTTTGTCTTCTAATAGGCTTTGCCCTGAAAATCTGCCACCATCACTCTGCCAAACCCTGGCTCATGCCATATGTCATGCGCAGCAATTACATCAGGTAATAAGCTCGTGTTCCTGTGATGTGCCCTCCCCCACCCCTAGTCACTGACATTGCCCACAGAGAATGGCTAGGCCCTTCTATTTGCTGAAAGGCCCTCTGCCCAGAAAGAAGATGATTCATGTAATTCCAGCAACTGGCTATTGCAGCTACAGAAACACATCTCTTGGGTTTTCCAAATACGCATGGCCCACCTTTACCTCTTCCTATTTAATCCAGGATAGAGAAGGTTAACTCTAAAAAAGAAAAGCCAATGAGTTCATATGAATAAACAAATAGATGTAATAGTACACGTGTATATACACATATACAGGCAGACATATATGATAACAGAAATGTTAGCCCTCTCCCTTAAGATGTGAGGAATATAAAAGAGAGAAATTGGAAACAAGTGAAAATCACTGGGAAAGTTGGGGCAGGGAGGGTTCACACATGAAGCTGCTGGTCCCAGGTGGCTATGCGTTCATGGAGTGGAGGCCCCACAACCCTCACCAATGGTGGGAGCTCCTGCATCGCCTGCTCTGGGCTGAGCGCAGGCTGCCTGCTAGCACTCCCCGGCCCGCGCCCGCCTGGCTGAAGACTGCAGTGGGCAGGGCCTTGTGGATTTTGTGTTCCCCTGAGTTTACTCAGGTGTAGGTATAAAACTGACGGCAGTTGGAAAAGGTCAACATTACATATTCATTTTATTTTAAATAATTGATGATGTTTCCTGTCTCTGCTTACATTAATTGCTCTCAGGTGTTAGAAAATGGCTCAGTGAGTTGCCTTTTAATGTGTTTCTTTGGAAAGACGGTGCGGCTGCTCTTTGGAATACTAAACGCAGCAAGTACTGCGCAGGACTTTCTAACTGGAGGTTAGTGAAGGGGGCTTGCACCTGCGCATGGAGGGGGCCTGCCATGTGGAGAAGAGGGATGCTGCTCACTATGCAGCCCAGGGCATGAGCAATGTCTTTATCCAATCTCAGAATAAGACTCCTGTTTACCCAGATTCTTCTGCGTGGATGTGGCGGTAGAAACCAATGGGATATTTTCTGGTAGTGACACTAATAATGGAGCATGAAATACAAAGTCATTTTTCACCATCCGTCCGTGGGGAGGTATTTTCTCTCAAGTACAACACATGAGGATCTTTTCAAAGAATGCGGAGCCTTCCAGAGGAATGAAATGTTATCTTTTAAAAAATCTGATCATACATATGGAGGAGCCAGTTTCTCAAAACAATGTTGATGCTGCTGCTTTTAAAAATATGAATTGCCTCACTCCCAGCCACATATAGAAAGGTTTGTTCTTTTTGTTCTGAACACTATTTTTAAGGAGAAGTTGGGCAAACAACACAGCTAGCTGATTCTAAGGCACTGCTCGATTTGTACCTTCCGCATTGGTGCTTCTAGGAATCTATTTACTAGTTACTAGTAAAGAGATTAAATAGTAAATAATGTATATTTACTTAGAGGAGATGAAGAAACTTACTTTTAGAACATGTTTCTGTGCTGCGTACTTCCAGAGGGGGACACTAATCAAATCCACACTGGATCAACTCCGAGGCAAGCTGAATCTTAGAAACAAAACAATTGGCTTGTGAGAAGGGGCTGGTGGCTTTGGGAAATATCTTCAGGGGGAAGCAGGCTGTACTTGGGGTATCGTCATCCAATCATTCTATGTCCAGCTGGCTAGGTCTGTCCTTAGCAAACCTCAGATCCCACTGCGAAGGAAGGACTTGTGGGTCCTCCATTTCCCTCTTGCCTCTTTTCAGTTTGTGAGTTACACAGAAGGAAGACCAAGAGAGCCCTAAATAATGGTCAAATTTAAGGTGTATCGTTTTTACATTTTCAGTAAAACAGTAACTTAAAGAGCTTTGTTCTCTGTCTAAATTTTGATTGATTAGGAAACAGATTTCCTAGCCATTGTAAGCAATAACCTGATCATTAACCTGATTGTTAACCTAATCATTCCATTAACATTGCCTGCAGACATGCACCAAATATTATGCGTGCAATATTCAAAGATACAGCTAGGTGTGTGACTGCACCTACACACACACACACACACACACACACACACACACACACACACACACACATCAATACAACAGCTGTTCAGCATTATTTACAATATATTGGCATCACTGCTGACCTAAAGAGCTGAAGAAAATAACAGGCCATATTTTCAGCTTAATAAAACCCTGCAGTAGGAAACCCTTTATGAACAATTACAAGCATTTGCTGGAAATACATTTGCTGATTTAACAAAGTGGAGAGGACAAATGTTTAACATGCTGTCATAATGATGTTCAGATGCTTTGCCTAGTATTCGTTGATCTGAGATAATGCGTTCTTGCCCAATCATTCTACAAAGCGGCAGCAGAAATAAATAAATAAATAGATGTAATGTGATGCGCTCTCACAAAAGCAGAGCTGCTGACTGCCCCTGACAGATGGAAAAAAAAAAAAGTCAATATGATGTCTGAGACAGCCCAGGCTCGGCGCTGCAGAATAAATTACATGATTCGCTGAATGCCTGGGCTTCGCTCAGACATACAAAAAAAAAAAATTGGAAAGATAAAAGCTTGCATTGGCTTCAGATGATATTTACTACTTGATGGATTTACTAGCAGCCCCAGTACAGTCATACTGTATTGAATTATTGGCCTCTATTTAGCTGTGTGTCCGTCGGAGCTTGAGTGTCCATTTAAGCGTAAGTGAGCTGGAGGCCCGCCAAGCCTCTCAGAGGCTCTGGGTACAGAGGAAGACGCGAGCTAATGGCCACCAGCGCCAAGGCAGGGAGCGTGAGGACACTGGGGGAGGCAACAAAGCCCAGCTACAAAGTACTTTCTTATCAATATTAATGCCAAAATAAATATTAATGGAGGCTGGCCTGCACACCATTTTCGAATGTGCCTTGTTTTCTTTGTATTTTAACACAAATGGCCAGAAATGACTGTGTGATTTTTCTGTCTTTCTTGCTCTGAATGGAAGATGGAATTAGGAAGAGACCATTAGTTTTACTACTACCCATTGTCACAGCAGCAGCGTTTCTTCTATAAGGCAGAGGAGGCTAATAAAATGCTGGCTTTAAGAGGTATATGGCTGCCAATAAAATATATGATTAGAATAGTAATGTAGAGTTCAACAGCTATTGTTATGGATCCTTTATCACATTGCACTATGGTGGGTCAATTGAGAAGTAGCATTTCATGTACCAGAAGCCCATGAGGGAAGTTGCATTATCTTAGCTTCAAAAAAGGAAGGTGGTGTGTGGGACGAAGGGTATGTGAGAATGCTCTGTACTTTCTGGTCAATTTTGCTGTGATTCTAAACTGCTCTAAAAAAATAAAGTTTATTAATTAAATGAACATACACACATAAAACAGAGGGAGAGATGTGTTGGGTGGAGGAGGGACAAAGAGAGCTAAGTGCATAGAGCATTAGATTGAGTCTAAAATGCAAGTGAACTGAAACTGCACAGTGTGTGTACAACAGGGAAGAGAGGGCACTGGGGGAGATGGAGCCGTAAAGACAGGCCAGGTCTGGGGCTATTATTCCCAGGTTAATGGCTATTGATGGAAGAGGTCAGGGGAGGGTTACTGAGCAGGGCTCCAGAGCTACATCCATGGTGAGAGATCTCAGACATCTGTGCATACCAGATGACTGTGCAAAGTCAGCCTTTTCAGGAGGAATTTTTCTAAAAGCCCTACATGGTTTGGTGGCGTGTCAAGGATGTACATTAGGACCAAACTGGCTAGATGTCCAGGACCAGCCCCACCGAGGGGTCACTTTCAGACTTTGAACAAGTTATTAAGCATTCCTGGGCCTCACTGTAGCCAACTTTAAGTAATGAGAATAACAGTACTTTGCTAATAAGGTTGTTATTAGGAATATTGCAATAATATGTTGAAGCACTTAGCCTATAGGCATCGATACCTGATGTTTATTATTATCATCAACATAGCAACAACACCATTGACTTCATAGCAGTGTAACTATAAGGCCTAGCAAGCTAGTCTCATGAAATAAGCAGACCAAGACGAAGAAAGTACTTTATTACTCCCAGTTAACTACCAAAATGATACTGTTAGTAGCCAGAATAATCTGCACACTACAGGCAAGTCAGAGCTGTAGACACATGTGGGGCAACGGTCACCCTTCCAAAAATTACTATGTTGCTGAGAGAAGGGCAGGAGTGACTTTGAATTTGGCAGTCACTGTCATTTGCCTGGGGAAGTGACCCTAAGAGACCCTTAGTTTCTTGACCAGGTGGCCTGGTTTGTTAATTTGCACCCGTTGTCATGTCAGGATTCAGCAAGCAGGGGCCTTTCTGCAGGGGAAACACATGGCTTTGTCATGACAGAAACCCACTGTGCGACCTGTGACTAGAGAATTTCATGTGGTAGCAGAAACGTATATACCATCCTTGGAATTGATAAGGAAAAGTGGTTTTGCGTTTTTTATTAATACATATATTTGTCCAGTCTATAATTTTGTGTTACTAATACTACAGTGAATGGCTTCTTAAAAAATGACAAATTGAACCACTTTAATAAACACTTGTAAAAAGTGAACTATTACATCTAAGTCCCACATTCTGACATCAAAACCAGCAACAACAAAGCTTTAATTTCATGTCCTTGTATCACTATCATGCATATATGTTTAGAGCCTTCAACTTTTTTCTTTAATACATTTTTATTGATTTCAGAGAGGAAGAGAGAGAGAGAGATGGAAACATCAATGATGAAAGAGAATCATTGATTGGCTGCCTCCTGCACACCCCCTACTGGGGATTGAGCCCACAACCCCAGCACATGCCCTTGACCGGAATTGAACCTGGGACCCTTCAGTCCACAGGCCAACGCTCTATCCACTGAGCCAAACCGGCTAGGGCGAACCTTCAGCTTTTTATCAGTAGCTGTGTGAAAGTTGACTGAGGATTAGAATCCTCAGCGTGTATGATGTATGTCCAATCAAATATATTAACATTTACTAATAGTCACTGATAGATAGGACAGCTCAGTTGAACTCTATCAGTAATTAGAGTTAACACTGGAGGTGTTAACAGGACCCAATTAATGGCTGTGCTAATTATTCTTCTCTGTGACAGACCCTGGCACTTGTTTGGTTTCTAGTTGGGACAAAGATAGATCAGAGAATATTAGAGCAAGGAGGTCATCCAGTCCAGCCCCCTCATTACACACAGGTATAGATTCACAAGATCCAAGAAAATCATGGAATTGCTGGACAACTGTTGATGAGAAATGCTAAGAATATAGTAAAATTAAACTAGTATGGTGTGAATATTTAAAAACTGAACATAGAATAATGGCGAGAACATAAAGAGTAAGAAAAAAATGGCTAACATCGATATTGAAGTGATTAATAGGAAAGCTCCCTTGGGATCAATCAATACTAGACCACTATTCTCCAATATATTTATTAACATCCCAGAAGATGGATGAGGTGAGAAGCAGTTGAATTTGTTGATGACAAAATTGAAAGAAGGTAGTGAACTATTGTAGGAAAAAAATTAAGGAAACCACTACTAAACTAAAGAACAAGCCAAAAAGATTGGAGTCTCTCTGAAAAAAAAGAAAAGGATGAGAGAAACTGTATTATTCAGGAAGAATCTTTTCTGAATATTCAAGAGCAGACTAAATTTGATTAAGGACTCAGACAATGGCTGTGAATAACTTTGCGAATAGATAAGCACAAACAGAACTAGTAGGCATTCGTTCTGTACAAGATGAAAGTAAATCAATTCCAGTCTTTGAGAACTGGTCCACCACATTGGACTTCCCTGAAACTCTTATTCTATTCCCCCCAGTTGGCTAATTTGTGCCTTAATGAGACACCCAGAACCAAGTGAAGCTAAAAATTGCCAAAGGGGTGCGCCGCCACTATGCCCTTCACATGCAAGACATGTTGAAGAAATTTGGGATCAGAATGGACCTCCTTCGCTCTGAATGATCAAGACAGGTAAGAAAACGTAAGTGTTTGGTGCACTGAATGTACAGCTGCCTTGCATTTTGAAAAATTTCTTGGAAAATTTAAGTTGTGAGTGAATGTGGAGCCTCCTGAAATTGCTCATATTCCCAGCAGTAGAATTTGCTAGCAGGGATGGAATTATTCCTTCCCTTTTTAGCCATAGTGACCACTGGGTCTCGAAGCCATCTTTCTCTCTTGGTCCCTCTGTTGTCACTGGTAACTATGACCCCCAGTCAATGGCTGCTGACACAGGACTGTGGGCTCTAGCAGCTCTCTTATATTTTAGGGAAGAGAGACATAGCACTAAGGGTCATTCAGGAGTGATTGAGAATTTCTTCCTGTAACTCATCCTGATTTGCAGGGAACTTTTGTGGCTTATGGGAAAATGACTTGATTCTGTCCCTCTCCATTGCTTCTTCAAATTTAGGGAACTAGTGCTCCCTACTGATATATTGATGCCCCAGAGAGCCTGTCGAGGCAGGGTTCCCACTTTTTTTCTGGAGAATACCTATCATTTTTTTGGATGGGAGCCCAAAAGATTAATGTCCATTAAGAAGGAGTCAGAAGATAATAGAATTTTAATACCCTCAGCTAGTCGTCTTCTGGCTATTACAAATATATATATATATATATATATATGTATATATATATATATATACACATACAAATGTATACATATGCATATGTACACAAATATACACATATATACAAATATATACATGTGTATATATGTATACCCACATATTTCTCTAGGAGGTGAGTAAGAAGGAAGCTTCTATAAATGCAGAGAGTTCACATAAACTTGAATCCTTCTAAAATAAGATTTATAAAATTTAATTCTACTAAAGGCCGTTGTAGAAATTAACTAGAGTTAGAGTCTAAATTTTTACAACAATAATTGATCTTTGGGGAAAATAATGAACTCTGAATGACAACCTGTTCTCTCATAGCCAACTTGCAGCACTTAAAGCCATGTGGATAAACCCTGGTATGCATGATGTTCAGTTCTGGCACCCAGGTTTCAACACTTTCACTAAACTCTGTGATATTCATCATGGACGCCCACAAGGTGTTAGGAAAACAAAATGGACCATAATCATAAAAATTGATTCTTCAACTTCATTATATCAAGGTATCCATAGCAGTAATATGCATATGCATGTCTGTTACTTAGAGAAAAAAAGAAGTGTTTTTACATCTCCTGATATTATGTTTCTAATTAAATGCCTCCGGATAAAGTTAGATATTGATCATTGTTGAAAATTACATAGAATGGCTTCACCACCTAAGAGCTTCTTTGACTTACTGAGTCTTCAAATATAGCTGACCTTGAAATTTCCACCTCTGTTAGATAGGAAATATAATTATTTTACAATCTTATTAGGAGAATAAAATGAGGAAACAGATACATGTAAACACTTGATAAGTTATAATATCCTATATATATATAAATACTATTTCTACATCCTTGTTAAAATTGTATGTGTAACAGTGGAAATTCAATATAACTACATCCTACTGAAAAAATTTTATCTGAAGAACTAAAGGGATTTTGCTAGGCAAGGAGACCCTGAGTGGGAGATCTCTACCTTATAAGAATCTCAAGAGTAACACTATAATGCGAGGCTCCAACATGAAAGGGAGAGCTATGATCATATGCAAGGCACACGTATATTTTAAATGGGATATTGTAAAGGGAGAAATATTCCCCAGTAGAATCATTCATACGTAGGGAACTAATAAGATCATCCGCCAAAGATAATGAATCCATTAGTTGAAAAAGAAATCAAATTGTAAATCTATGTCCTATATTTACACTCTTATGTATAAATATTGAATGAAATATGAACAAAAAAATACCTCATCTTATCACCCATGTGTCCAACTGAGCCATTTCCAAAGTAAATCAAAAATCTGATTGAAATTGTTTCTCGTTTTCATGATCTCACTGGGAAGAGAAAGGATTTTCTTCAATAGTCTGTTGTAACTCTGTCATTATGCTGTAGTGAGGTAATTTGCTAAAACAGCTGCCTCTAATGAGTAAACCTTTCCATCTGGCACATCCAATATAGACACAAACAACCTCATTAGTTAAGAAAAAAAGTAAAGAAGAACTCAATTTCATGAAGAATTCCATTTTAAGAAGTGTCTCCTTACAAAAGCTGAAATGCCTTTTGAGGGGTTGACCATCACTGTTTCTCTTGGTGGAGTCATTCTGTCTGTTCCCAGGCTAAGTACGTACAAACTTGGCCCAAACTTTTGCCATGTTGATAATGTGTTATCTCTGGATGGATTACGAAATAATTCAGGACATGTTTATAATAGAAACATCTAACCAAAAAAATAATTAGACAAAAAGAATGCTGTTATAATATGTTAACTCTGGAAACTGAAAGGAATAGATAAACATGTTTTCTTTATCTATATTTTTGTCTCCTTTTTATTCTGAGAAATGATTCATCTCTTAGTGATAAGTGTTATGGTCCATTCAGAAATCCATGACACCTCACACAGGACTTTTACTAACAGACACTCAAAGAGAACTTTGTCAGTTGAATAATTAGTGGAAAACTGCAGAATGCTACAATCTTCTCAACTGCTAATGGTTTTGGTTCAGTTCTTGTAAAATATTAACTATTTCCCTTTACCATGTATGCACTATTTTTTAGCAAATATCTAGGCTTAGATTTGAATGTCTCCATTGTCTATTTTACTTCATTTTTAACTATAGACATTTTGGCTGGTGAGTCAATGAAGCATAGGATACTCAGTTTTTCTATTTCATGAAGTTGACTTATTTAGTCTTAGAAATCCCATCATAGCTATTTCTCAATATCCCCAATGCTGTATGATTCCTCGGTAAAAATTAAATCTAGACATAAGAAATTGTGCAAAATAAGTCAGAATTTATTTTAGGGTCGATTTGATATCTCTGATCTCCTGAAGACATTTTCTGACCAAAGGCTAAATAAATGCTCATTAAAATGGAAGCCAGAGTTCTGGATATGAAAGGGGTTTTCAGTCCAAATGCTGGCATTTTGGTTGACAGATCATAATGAGATGAATGAGATAGGCATAGTCTTGGCAAGCCTGAGCCTCCTGCCAGAAGGTTATCAGTTCTTTTGGGGAGATAATAACAGAAGCTTTAATTTTCTCCCTGACTCCTGGGTATAATGTAAAATTAATGTGCACCATGTCAAGGTTATGGCAAGGCATTGTTGTCTAGAATAGAAAATGGTTTGCTCCCCACCCTCTAGACACTGCCACATACTGTGATAATGCATGATTGAAAAGCAAATTTCTTTGTCATTGTCAATAATGGCAAGCTGGTAAAGGTTATTTTTTAGCACTAATTATGCAGGAGGAAGTTAACAGTCCTCAAACTCCATCTGAAAGCAAAGAACATTGTTTATTCATAAAACAAAAATAGCTCCCCCTTATCTAACATTAATGTAGTAAAAGGAAATTCAAACAAAAACATTTGTTCGGCAAGTGTCCTGTGTATAGTATTGTTTCCAATATCAGGGGGTATAAGGGACAGTAAACAAATGCACCTGCCTTCCCAGAATGAAAATTTTAAATCAGTGATTCTTGGACTCTTATCTGACCCTTCAGTCCACTGACCAGTTCAGACATCTGTTTTTGGTGTGTGTGTTTTTATCAAGAACCTTGCAGATGAATTTTAAAATAAACAGTTAATAGACATTTATAGTTCTACTAAAAAAGATAAAGAAATGTTAACACCAAGAACATGTCACATATGCCATTATCATCCAAATTTCTCATAGGTGTGACTTTATATACAAACCCACAGGTGGAGAGAAATTCTGGTATTTGCATGACAATGTGACATGTTATTTGGGGACAGAATGTAGGGTTAACATTTTCCTAATGTAGGGGATCTAAAAAGATATTTCCCCCTACATAAGTACAGAAAGAAAGAACCAAAGGGAAATAAATGTTTGTTGAATGAATTTTAAAAGAACAGAATTTAAAAGTGGATTGCAAAGAGAAAATTATGGCAAAACAGTAGCTATAAAAACATGTGTCCAAAGTAAAAAATTTTAGCAGAGATGAAGGCAAAAGGATAGTAGGCCTTGTTATCTGATTTTAAATTTTGCGAGATGAATATAGATCCCTTTTCTTTAAAGTATTAAATGCAAATCCAAGTAGTCCTCCAAAGGTAAATTGATTTTAGCTGTCCACATTCTCTCTACTTCTCTGTTCAGTAATGGATAATGCATAATATTACATGTGGATTAGGCATAATACTAGAGTTCTGTACAAAGGACAGAACTCTAGGAATATGACATATAAGAGCCTGCTTGATCTTTATCTAGATATTTGAGAAAATAGGAATAAAAGGAGACATAAAATTGAGCTTAAAGAATTAGCTCAATGCATTAATAAGGAAAAGTCAGGGTAATTTTAAGAGCAGTTTCAGCTTGCCACATTTATATGTGCCAGGTGCTCAAGCTATGGATATTTTGGAGGAACCCCTCCCAGGGTCATTCTACCTTGCCTCCATATGGTAGCAAGAGTATATTAGTCTCTTCCAGCTGCCATGAAAAAAATAGCCCAGACTAGGTGACTTAAGCAATAAATACTTATTTTTACAAAACTAGGGGCCCGGTGCACGAAATTCGTGCACTGGGTGGGGGGGGGGGAGTGTCCCTCAGCCCAGCCTGCCCCTCTCACATACTGGGAGCCCTCAGGCGTTGACCCCCATCACCCTCCAATCGCAGGATCGGCCCCTTGCCCAGGCCTGATGCCTCTGACAGAGGCGTCAGGCCTGGGCAGGGGACCCTCATTTCCCCCCATCACTGGTTCTGCCCCTAGCCCAGGCCTGATGCCTCTGGCCTGGCATCAGGCCTGGGCAGGGGACCCCCAGACCCCTCCGATTGCTGGCTCTGCCCCTTGCCCAGGCCTGATGCCTCGGCCAGAGGCGTAGACCCCCATCATCCTCCGATCGCCTGATCGGCCCCTTGCCCAGGCCTGACGCCTCCGCCAGAGGTGTCAGGCTTGGACAGGGGACCCCCATCTCCCCCTGATCACTGGCTCTGGCCCCCGCCCAGGCCTGAGGCCTCTGGCCCAGGAATCATGCCTGGGCAGGGGACCCCCATCTCCCTCTGATCACTTACTCCACCCCCCGCCCAAGCCTGACGCCTCTGACCCAGGCTTCAGGCCTGGGCAAGGGGACCATCATATCCCCCCCAATCCCCGGCTCCGCCCCGCACCCAGGCCTGATGCCTCGGCCAGAGGAGTTGACCCTCATCACCCTCCGATCACCAATCACCGGATCGGCCCCTTGACCAGGCCTGAGGCCTCTGGCAGAGGTGTCAGGCCTGGGCAGGGGACCCCCAGCTCCCCGTGGTTGCAGGCTCCGTCCCTTCCCAGGCCTAATGCCTCTGGCTGAGGCGTCCGGCCCAGGCAGCGGGGACCCGCAGCTGCAGCGGCCCCGCGATCGTGGGCTTTGCTTTAGGCCCAGGCAAGGGACCCCTAGCTCCTGGGACTGCCAGCTTCGACCGTGCCCAGCTCCCATCGCTGGCTCCACCCCTACTTCCTGCTACCACTGGCCAGGGCGGAAAAGGCACCTGATTCTCCAATCATGGCTGGGGGGCAGGGCAAAGGCGGCCCCAGGGCCGCCTTTGCCCTGCCCCCCAGCTCTTAGCTCCCCCCTGGGTTTCTGATCACTGTCAGTGGCAGGGGGCTTCTTCCTGCTTTCCCTTTCGCCTCCCTGCATTGTGCCTACATATGCAAATTAACCGCCATCTTGTTGGCAGTTAACTGCCAATCTTAGTTGGCAGTTAATTTGCATATAGTCCTGATTAGCCAATGAAAAGGGTAGCTCGTACGCCAATTACCATTTTTCTCTTTTATTAGTGTTGATACTGGATGCTTGAAAGCCATGATCAAGATGCTAGTAAAGTAAGTTTCTGGTGACAAGTGTCTTCCTTGCTTGTAGATAAGTACCTTCTCATTGTATCCTCATATGGGTTTTTCTTTGTGCATGGAGAGAGAGAGAGAGGGAGAGAGAGAGAGAGAGAGAGAGAAGTGCTAACATTCTATTATGATAGAACTGTTGTCCTTATAGGCGAGAGAGAGAGAGAGAGAGAGAGAGAGAGAGAGAGAGAGAGAGAGAGAGATGAGAGATTTCGGATCTCTCCCTCTGCCTATAAGGACAAGAGCTCCATCATAATAGGGCCCCACTCTTATAACTTCATTTGACCTTAATTGCCTCCATAAAGGCCCTATCTACAAATGCAGTCTCATTTTGGTTGGGGCTTTAACATTACGAATTTTGGGGGGACACAATTCAATCCATCACAGGGTTAGGAAACCATTGAGGAAGGACCACATGTAGTCCATGGATCACCTGTACATGCATTAGAACAAGGCACTCCTTCATCGCAGCAGATGTGGTCTTAATGTTGTACATTAAGGTGGGCAGCCACCAAATTTGTGGAGTGAGACAGTTTCAATTACAGCCCCCCTTTGTTTTAATTTCTTTATTAAGTTATTAGATATGTGTCCTTATCCTCACATTACCCCCATCCCACCCCCCATTCATGCCCTTACCCCCCTGGTGTCTGTGTCCATTGGTTAGGCCTATATGCTTGCATATAAGTCCTTTGGTTGATCTCTCCCCCTTACCCCTACCCTCCCCTACCTTCTCTCTGAGGTTTGGTGGTCTGATCGATGCTTCTCTGTCTCTGGATCTGTTTTTGTTCATCAGTTTATGTTGTTCAATATATTCCATAAATGAGTGAGGTCATGTGATATTTATCTTTCTCTGACTGGCTTATTTCATTTAGCATAATGCTCTCCAGTTCCATCCATGCTGTTGCAAATGGTAAGAACTCCGTCTTTTTTACCACAGTGTCATATTCCATTGTGTAGATGTACCATTTTTTTTAATCCACTCATCTACTGATGGGCACTTAGGCTGTTTCCAAATCTTAACTATGGTGAATTGTGCTGCTATGAACATAGGGGTGCATATATCCTTTCTGATTGGTGTTTCTAGTTTCTTGGGGTATATTCCTAGAAGTACCTCTTAGTTTTCTACAGGGCACAATTTGTATAACCAAAAACTGGATATGAAGAATCTACAAGAGCCTGTGGCACCTTGGGACACCGGTAATAACAAGCGAGCCTCAGCAAAGATAATCAGAAGCTAACTTTCAAATACTGATACAATAAAAACCAACCTTAAAAAATCTAACTTTCATGTCAGACAGCTAGTGGGTAATCTGTCATGCTCTATGTTATATGTTCTATATAAACATAGAACTCAGATGACACCAGACTCAGGTTCGGATCAGAACAGGCCCCAAGCACCCGGATGTATGTCTGAGGGAATGCAGGAGCCTCCTTAAGGTAATCGAGAGTGTGCCTAGGATCCGAGCCAACTACACACATACCTTTAGATCATGGTAGCACAAAGTGTGCCTCCTCGTAAAGATTAATCTAGTCTCCAAGAAACGTTTGTCTTGAAAAATACTGGGGTTCAGGCTTGACTTTCAGGATTGCCCTGACTGGAGGCTTCCTGAGGAGGGGGCAGTAATGAATAATGGATAAGACTCCAGATGCTGAGGTCAATATATCTGGATTTGAATCTGGGGTCTACCCCTTTCTGGCTATATGACTTTGAACAGTTTACTCCCTATGCTTCATTTGTAAAATGGTCATAAGTATACTGCCTAGTTCAAAGATTGATTATGAGGATTAAATAAATTAGTACATGCATATAATCCTTCACCCAAAATACATGTATATAATCGGTCACCCAAAATTGTCAAAAAACCTGAAGAACTGTCAAACTTATTTGGCAGCTAAAAACCTGAAGAACTGTCAAACTTATTTGGCAGTAAAACTTGACCCAAACTGAAATTAGGCTAATATATAATCCTTATTTGTCCCACTGCATGTTGATATTCATATTTTTGCCTCAGATATATGAATGTATTTGCCTCAGATTCAGCTTGCTGTATACAGTTATATGGGGTATGCTGACCTTTCTAAAATAGGAGAACACAAAATTAGCTCCAAGGGTTGCAGATAAGGGATTGTGAACTTAGAACACAACTAGCACTTAGCAAGTCTATTTTAAGTATGGGTTTTTTTTAAAGTCTATCCTGTGACTAGGAATCCCACATATAGAAAGGGAGAGCAATGATCCTAGCCATTCCATAGACTTGAACTTCAAACTATAGCATCATAGGATAATAAAGCTAAAAGCAGGCTGAGAAGTGATTTATTTCAGTCACACATTTTGCAAATGTCAAAAACAGATATTGAGCTCTTGGCTATAAAGGAGTAATAAGAACCAGATTTACCCTCTCATCTGAAATAACTAAAAAATATATAAAACAACAGTTTTCACTATGACATTAGTCAATCAAAACCAGTGATCCCACAGAGATGGGAACAAATAAGATGAGCCCTATGATTGCCACAGGGAGGAGAATCCTAAGCACAGCCCAGCAGGATCCTTGAGTTATGGGTATGGATCTGTGAGGCCTGTGAATTCAAGGCAGCTAGGGTTTTCAAGTCAGAGTACCAGAGAGAAGAGAGGAGCATAGAGACAGGACTTTGGAAATCAACTGAGGGCTCCTGAAGTATTACATGAATGTGAAGAAACTTTCCAAGACTGGGGAAAGGAACACTCAAAAGAATAAGAGGAAACAGTATCCAGCACTTACCCAGGACTGGGAATGGTGCCTGTTCCCATGAGCCAGAATGGAAAAAAATATCAAGATTTATGGGGCATTGGGTAAAGTGACACAAAAGGGACTTTCTTTAATAGTAAGGAATAATCAGTCCTAGACTGAACACTGCTCTGGCCCTGCCTAAAATATCTTAAAAGCAACAGCCAAAAGGCTGAAGTTGTTTCCAAGTAACTTAAATGAGTCCCAGAACAAAGTTTAAGACTATCTATAGAAATAAAAAATTATCATGTATGCAAAAAAAGCAAAAAGAAACAATGACCCATAATAATTAAAAGGAAGCAATCAATCAAAACTGACCCAGACATTTTCCAATTCCTTTTGCTAAGCACAACTAAAAAGTCTGCACATTATGTATAGCACAAACATAAGAAGACTCTAGAACAGCCGTGGGCAAACTACGGCCCGTGGGCCGGATCCGGCTCGTTTGAAATGAATAAAACTAAAAAAAAAAAAAAGACCGTACCCTTTTATGTAATGATGTTTACTTTGAATTTATATTAGTTCACACAAACACTCCATCCATGCTTTTGTTCTGGCCCTCCGGTCCAGTTTAAGAACCCATTGTGGCCCTCAAGTCAAAAAGTTTGCCCACCCCTGCTCTAGAAGGAGGGGAAAAAAAAGGCAGACTAGCTAGAGAACTCAAAATCCAAGGAACAATATGGTGATGAGTTCCCTGGGTTTTCTTTTTGCCTCACAAATCCCAGACTTGGTGCTGAACAATAGTGCAATAGACTTGAACTTCAAACTATAGCATCATAGGATAATGATAGCAACCAAAAATAACAACATCTGCAGACAAAAAAGTCTTCAGCAAAAATCTCTTTTTTTCTAACCAAAGGACCATAAAAGGAGCAACATAACAAGAGAGAAAACTTTAGACAACAGCCTCTCTTCTCCAAGCAGACATCACAGATAAAAACTGCAGTTCCATCCCATCCATGCCAGGAAAGGGCCAGTGAGAGCCTAGGTTTGCACCCTTGTGAGGCCCTACCCTCATGGGGCACCATAGCACCACTTCTGGGTATGGGAAATCACAGACGCCCAAGAAGGAACCTGGACCGCTGGGGCTGGCCCCCAGCAGGAAAGCAGCCATCGAAAAATGATATCTCATCTTATAGGGGGGAAAAACTATTCAAATGACAGCAAAATTTTTTTTATCAGAAACTATGGAGGCCAGAAGGAAGTGGCACAATATTTTTCAAGTGCTAAAAGAAAATACTTATCAACCTAGAATCCTATACCCAGGACAAATATACTAAGGAAATGAGGTAAAAATCAAGGCATTCTCAGATGAAAAAAATGAAGATAATTTGTCACCAAGCAGACCTACCCTAAAAGAGTGACTAAGAAAATTCACTGAACAAAAAATTCACTAAATAAAAGAAGGAAGCTTGGAATACTAGGAAGAAGAAAAAACATGATATGCAAAACTATAGGTAAATACAAGAGGTTTTGCTTCACTTCTTGAGTTTTCTAAACTATTCTACAGAATAGAAGCAAAACTTATAGTACTGTCTGATGTAATACTAAGTGCATACAGAGGAAATATTTAAGATAATTATATTATAAATGGAAAAAAGTAGAGGGGCATAAAGGGAGGTAATATTTCTATACTTTACTCTAAACGGTAAAATGACAACACTAGTAAACTGCAAAAAGATAGATATAAAGATATATTTATAGATCTATAGACCAATCACCAAAAAAAAAGCCCAATAAAAAGATGGGCTCCAAAACAAAGAAATCAAGAGAAAATCATAAGAAACTGTTAAATAACCCATGAAAAGGCAAGGTAAAAATAAAGCAGAAAAATGAAACAGAAAACCAACAAAAAAGAAAATATAAAATGGCAGACTTAAGCCCGGACATATGGATAATTACATTAAATGATCTAAATATATCAATTAAAAGACAGATGTTGGCAGAGTAGATTTCTTTAAAATCACCTAACTATATGCTATCTATAGGAAACTGAGTACAAATAAAATGACATAGTCCCGTTGAAAATAAAAGGATATAAGAATATATCTTACAAATATTAATAAAAATAGAGAATGGCTATATTAATATCAAATAAAGTTCACTTCAGAGCAAAGAAAATCACTAGCCCCAAAGAGGAATATTTATAGTGATAAAAGGGTCAGTCTACCAAGAAGATATAGCACTCTTTAACGTGTATGCACCAAACAACAGAGCTCCAAAATATATAAAGCAAGCTGATAAAACTAAAGAGAAATAGTCAAATCAACACAATTTCAACACCACTCTCTCAACAATTAATACAGCAACAACACAGAAAATGAGCAAGGAACTAGAAAAATTCACCATCAACTAACAGAATCTAATCAACTTTTATAGAACATTACACCCAACAAAAATAGATTACACATGTTTCTCAAGTGTCCATGGAATATATACCCTGGTCCAAAAATGTAAAGGAATTTAAATTACGTAGCATGCATTCTCCAACCACAATAGAATAAAACTAGAAATCAATAACAAAAAGATAATAGAAAAATCTTTAAACACGTGAGAACTAAACAATACAGTACTAAATAATCTATGGGTCAAAAAAAGAAGACTCAAGGAAAAATTTAAAAATCTGGAAATGGTTAAATTATACTTTTTCTTATTTAAATTTCTAGCTGATAGTTGTTCAAAAATAAAAGGAATATAATGTAGGGTTTATAACATGTATAAGTAAACTATATGAGAAGAATTGCTTAGTAAAAGAAGTCAGGCAAAAGGGAGCATATATTGTATGATTCCAGTCCTATAAATTTTCCAGAAATATAAACTACTGTGTACAGACAGAAAGCAGGTTAGTGCTTGTTTGAGGATGAACAGAGAAGTGGAGGACAAGGAAGAGGGGAAAAGATTACAAAAGGGCAAGCGGAAATGATGACTATGTTCATTACTTTAATAGTGGTGGTAGTGTCACAGGTGTACGCAGATGTCAAAACATAAAATTATTTATTCTAAATATGTGCAGTTTATTGTATGTCAATTAGATTGCAATTAAAAAATTTAAGAATATAAAAGTGAAACACAAAAATCACCTAAGGTCACATCATTTTATATTTTTATATGTGTTGGCTTACTCACTTGCTACTTTTAAATTGGAGCAATTATATATATTGTGTACTTAAGAATATTTCAGTATTTACTTGCAGAGGTTTTTGTTTTTATACTTCTCTATAATTAGATTGTAGTCTGTGTGGCTCCTCTAAGTATGTCCAAAGGCTGTAGACGTGATAATGGGCACAGCCAAGACAGAGCGTAAACAAACTAAATGCCGCCAGGGATCAACATCAGCTGCACATTCTTCAGCTGTTATTTTTAGGTGAATGAAATTAATGCGAATACCGAAGTGTCTCCGTCTTTCAGCGTGGATGTGGAACTTTTATCCAGTGCCAAATACTGAAGTGGGAACTGGCCTCCCAAAGTCGTTTTTACTTGTAAGATTTCAAGTAGATATATTTCCATGGTTGTTAAATATCAGCTTCTGGGCATTCTTCCATAATTTTAAGACAGCTGTGAAAAGTGATTCTTAAAGTGTGGTCTTGGAAATCTTCATATAGCTTCGTATGGTTCATAAAGTCATTGAAAGGACAAATCACAGGACACTGTGGGCACTTACATGTCCTTCTAACTGCAGATTTGGATCTATGTTACAAGTCACAAAAGACAAACAACATCGCTCTTCTCCTATAGCATCAACACTAATAAAAGAGAAAAATGGTAATTGGCGTACGAGCTACCCTTTTCATTGGCTAATCAGGGCTATATGCAAATTAACTGCCAACTAAGATTGGCAGTTAACTGCCAACAAGATGGCGGTTAATTTGCATATGTAGGCACAATGCAGGGAGGCGAAAGGGAAAGCAGGAAGAAGCCCCCTGCCACTGACAGTGATCAGAAACCCAGGGGGGAGCTAAGAGCTGGGGGGCAGGGCAAAGGCGGCCCTGGGCCACCTTTGCCCTGCCCCCCAGCCATGATCAGAGAATCAGGCGCCTTTTCTGCCCTGGCCAGTGATAGCAGGAAGTAGGGGTGGAGCCAGTGATGGGAGCTGGGCACGGTCGAAGCTGGCAGTCCCAGGAGCTAGGGGTCCCTTGCCTGGGCCTAAAGCGAAGCCCACGATCGCGGGGCCGCTGCAGCTGCGGGTCCCCGCTGCCTGGGCCGGACGCCTCAGCCAGAGGCATCAGGCCTGGGCAAGGGGCCGATCCTGCAATTGGAGGGTGATGGGGGTCAACGCCTGAGGGCTCCCAGTATGTGAGAGGGGGCAGGCTGGGCTGAGGGACACTCCCCCCTACACACACCCAGTGCACGAATTTCGTGCACCGGGCCCCTAGTTGATGAATAAAAAAACTCGAAATGGATATAACGAGGCTGGTTAATTATGAGTTGCCACTCTTGTACTTTTTTCCTCAAACCAACTGTACCAAACCATCTGGGGAAGTTGTAAAAGAATTAAAATGCAGATTCCTACTTGCTACCGTAATCCACCATACTGTATACATTAGGATGAGGCTGGAAGCCTACATGTTTGACCAATATCCTAATGATTCTTATGAATACCAAGATTTGAAAGCGATGGGTTTTTCCATCTTTATTTAGCTCCACCTGAGCAGCGAAATATATTTCATGACATTAAGAAACTACTTTGGCACTGTTTGACTATAGAACTTTGTGGGCAACATTTTATACTCTGTTTATCTTTGTGTGAATTGAGCAATAAACAGAATTGTAAGGTCACATTCAAAGATGACCAAGAAAACCAAGGGACTTCTGAGAAGCGGTATGAAGGATGAATGAGAAAGCACCCAGGTGTGTGTGGTTTTTTTTTCAGTTTAATGAACCAATGTATTATTTTTACATGGCAATAACAAAATGTGCGTCTAGTGATAAAAATAATTTTTAGTAAAGCATTGTGGTGGGAAAAAGTATAATGATCATAATCCTGAACCCTTCCTATTTTGTCTTTGAAACAATTATTTTTATAATGTATGTTTGTGTGAATAACAGATTGAACAGAAAAATCCCCAAAGATTACTAGGCCTTTATGAACCTCAAATCGTGAGGCTTAAAGGGTCAGAAAGGTGGCAGTGACCAAGATCAAAGAATCTAGCAGCATCTGTCCAACTCTCCAAAAACTATTTAATTTTTATACCAAGTTTCTCAGTCATCAGAAATTAAATTAAATTAGTATTATAATAACCTAATGGGTATTTATAATTTTATGTTATCTATAGGTTAAATAGAAATGTTGGACTCTTTGGACTAAGTAAGAGATTGTGTAGATAAGGGCCAAGTTTACAAAAATAGCCGGATTAAAATCTTCTGTGAATGGAGCACATCTTCAGCACAAGGAGGAAGTGGATAGGGTCAAAATATGTCCCTCTTTCAATGCCAAAGTGGGTTCTACCTCCACCACACTTTCATTCTGACTCACTAGTATAACACTGCCAGTTAAGGGAGAACAGTTGAGAGTTTGAAGGAAATAATCTTGGATTTAGAAGCTTGGACTGTATCCATTTCAGGTGTCAAGATGTGAAGACCTCAAGCTGCGAGACTCCAATTCTAGCCACATGAAACAACTAAACTAAAAACTGCCCTTGCATTATTGAGTCATGTCTACAAGGAATGGCAAGCCAGGCCTTGGTAGGAGAATAAAACTTAAGACTCTGAGCTAATAATGGCAGACAGTTTCTGTGTTACACTGAGTGCTTCATCTCCGTTTTTTAATATCAGAAGAGGAGGCTTGGAGACATTAGTAAGCCAAATAAAACAAAATCTATTTACTGTGATTTAAAGAAGTCATAGAAAGGAGTCAAATAGTAGATGTTGTAAGTAAAATCACACAAGAAGAAATTGCTGATATGTGGGTCCCCTATATTAGTCCCGACTCTTGTTACTCGGTACACCATGTGGCCCCTCCTCATCTCTAGAAGATTTTTGGAGTTCATATGAAAAGATATCACATTCCTGGGAAGTCCTCATCACCACTTCTCCCCACATCAAAATCTTTGCCAAATGTTACTACTTCCCTGAAGGCACCCTGTCTTCAGTCAATCAGAATAATTACTTTCTGCCTCTTCTTTGCTCCTAATAGAGTTTGCACCCTTTTTTATTTTATTTTATTTTTTTGGCATATAGACATTTCCTCATGATGAGGTTTTACCTGTCTGTTCCCTTGATTAAACTCCTAAAGATAAGGTCCATGCCTGATTATCTTTGTATCTTCATAGCATAAAGTACACCATCCTGCACAAAATTGGCATTTTACAATGTTTAGTCCATGGAATTTAAAGGAGCTATAAAATGCATAAAGTTTTCAGAGTATAGTCAGCCAGATAAAATAATGTGTAGTCTGATATTTTAAATATATTTTTATTGATTTCAGAGAGGAAGGGAGAGGGAGAGGGAGATAAAAACATCAATGATGAGAGAGAATCATCGATCAGTTGCCTCCTGCACACCCCCTACTGCAGATCGAGCCCACAGCGCAGGCATGTGCCCTTGACCGGAATTGAACCCAGGACCCTTCAGTCCACAGACCAACGCTATATCCACTGAGCCAAACCAGCTAGGGCTGTAGTCTGATTTTTTAAAGTCATAAAAATATCCTCAAAGTGGATGTTAGAGCTACCCCAGTTTCAGTATGGATCTACCTAGATTAAAAGCTCAACAAATGATGATTACATAGTGCTGTCAGTATATTTAAAGGTATTTGAAATGCATGATTCAAGAGCATCATCATCTTCTTCATCCTCAGAGTTCAGAATATATTACTTTATATTTGTACACAGTGGCCATAACATCTGTCTACAATTACTGTCTCTTTTTGTGTGTGCTTCCATTTTGGCTCATAGCTGGGAATTGTGTGATGGAATAATTTCCGTTTAGATAAACAGACTTAATTGATGTTTAATCTCCAAATGATCAGAGATCTATTCAAAGTCCCACTGTTCTACCTCATCATACAGGTAAGAATGAATAACTAAACATCTGTCCCTAAATACATACAATGAGTAAATAAAATAGAAATAGATAGAAATATTTTGGAAACTTGATAAAAAGCTATGTATATAGGGAAACACTTAATACCATTATTAGAATCAACTTTACCATGATAAAAGCTTCTGATTTCTTCCCTCAAATTTAGCTAAATACATAGACTTATAATCAAATATATCCATATAATCATAGTGCAGTGGCTTTTATTCTACAGCAATCTGTCTTAAATGTATAGACAAGTGTAGAAAGCATGCCTGCCCTGTATATAATCTACCTCTGGGGAAGTTATATTTATTGTTTTTATCAAATGCAAAAATCAACGAGACAATTCAGAGGTCAGTAATGAGCAGTTGGTAATTTAAGAATGATTAACAGCATCTTCAGCTATAATTTCAAAATCTGAAAACAGCTAGGCTCTAGGGAGCAGTTTCATTGGCCATTAAAATGTTCTTAAGCTGTAGAATAACATATAAAGGCTTTACTGATGAGAGAAGCTATTAATGGTCAGCTTAATTTTAAACAAATTTAAATATATTAATTTGACTAATAAATATTTAACTATGTATGCTGATGATAGTAACATAATTCTGCAGACTGGAGTTATCTTAAGATAATCAAAGCTGCAGGAGAATGGAGAATAACTCGGGGTGGGGGTGTTGTAATTTATTTTTCATAACACAAAAGGCCTGTTTTCTTGCTAGCCAAGCCACAAAGTAAATTCAACAATTTCAGTTCAGTTCAACAAATACGTGTTAGATTGTCGTGTTTCCCTCCACGTCCTGCGTGGTTCAGGGTTTGGGTCTGGAAGAGGAGCCGCACAACAAATGAAAAAGAAAAGACAGGAGATAATTTGGGAATATTGGGGGACCAGGCGGGGGACCAGGTGGCAAGTCCAACTCAAGAGGAAGGACTTGCACTGTGCTCAGGCCTCACCAAGCTTTTTATAGTGAGAGGTAAACAAGGTAGTGGTTACCAAAGTTACACGTTTCTTGTGAGTTTCACTTGTTTTTGTTCTTGTGAGTTTCACTTGTTTACACCATGGTTATACTTCCTGCACTTCCTCAGCCCATTAGATTCCCAGATAAGATCTAGGGAGTGTTATAAGGTCAAGCCTAATTATGCTAAGAGGACTGTGCCCTCTAAGCTGGACTTGTTTGTGAGTTTGCCGGCAGGTCAGTCCGAGGCTTAACCCTATATCAGTTTCCCACATTAGATACCTTCTATAAGAGGAGTCAGCATAGCACAATAATTCACAGTGTGGCCTTAGGAGCGAAGAACCTGAGCAAATCCTTGCTTTATCACATTATACCTGGGTGGCTGCTAAAGTTACTTCATAGCTTTGCCCCCCAGTTTCCTAATCTGTAAAATGGAGGGCAGGGGGTTGATAATAACAGTACCCATCTCCCAGTTTAAACAAAATAATGTGCATGAAGTCTTTAAAAGTCCTAAATTAGGAAGTGCTTCATAAATTTTATTAGTCAAGTTTCTCCAGAGAAACAGGAACAATAGGATACATAGATAGAGAGAGAGACATTTCTCTATATAAATGGAGATATATGTCTATCAATAGATATTATAGATCTGTGGAGATCTATTATGAGGAATCTGCTCATATGATTATGGAGGCTGGAAAATACCCCCATACTCCAGTTGGAGACTCAGGAAAGCCAGTAGTGTAACTCAATACAAGTGCAAAGGCCTGAGAACCAGGGGAGCAGTGGTGCCACTTCCAGTCCAAGGAGAAGATAAGATGAGATGTGTAGCTCAAGCAGACAGGATAAAAGGGCAGATGCCTCCTTCCTCTGCCTTTTGTTCTGTTCAGGACCTCAACAGATTGCATGATGCCCACCCACACTGGGAGGACAGTCTTCCTCACTGGGTCCACTAATTCAAATGCTAATCTCATCTAAAAACACCTTCACAGACACATCCAGAAATAATATTTAATCTGGGTACCTGGTGGCTAGTTGAGTTGACACATGAAATTAACCACCCCATAAATGGTAGTTGCTGTGGTGGACAAGACACTGTGTTTGATGCTGGGATGAGGCATAAACACAACACAATTCTCTCTCATAAAACAAGGCAAGCCTGCAAAACTCAGACAAGTAGTCATCATTGTGATCTTCTCCATAATCCCAAGGCTGTGTTCTGGGTAGAGTACTAAGAGGAAACAATGAGATAATTCATTTTCTACTTCCAACATATCTCATTTGCATGCAGTTAGTAAGAAATAGGGAGAGTTTGGTCTTGAGCAAAGAGCTCATTTGAATGAAAGCCCAAGGAGAAATAACTCCCTTCTGTTCGTGCCCACCAGCCCTCCAGAGAAAGATGTTCCCTGGCAATTGCCTTTTCTGGTCTGTGTTGTAATTGGCTTCCAAGTGTCATTGATTCCTTCCACCAGAACGTGTATGGGAAACATTAATTCATTTTTAGTCCTGTTACACTTGAGATAAAATTAAAATTTAGAAGTTCAAATTTAAAAGATCAATACACATTTCCAGGTCAACATATCTTCTCATTTCAAAAAGGCTCTTTGTAAGCATTGCGTGGCTTAGTGGAGTGGCCCCTGTCATTCTTTGCTGGGCTACTTTGGGCTAGAGCAGGTATCAGTAGAGGGGGAGCCAGCATCATCTGGAAATTTTTGGAACTTCTCCTTTTCCCCTCTATCACTCCATAACCTTTCTTCTCTCGGTGAGAGAAATCCAAATGTAGTTGGCTTAAGCAAACAAAAGGAACTTAGTGGCCCACATTAAAGCAAAATCCAGAAACATCCGAGGTAAACTGAATTCAGGGGCAGCTGGACTGGAGCTCAATACATATCATTAGAGCTCCATCTTTGCATGTGTCAGGCCTGATGCCCCCTATCAGTCCAGGTGTCCCATCCTGCTGGCTGTGTAACTCCTGAGAAAGACCTCTCTACCTGAACCATCTCCCTCCTCCTGGGCCGCATGCCCAGCCCTGCACAAACCTCTGTGTCCCGGGCTCATCTGCCACCCTTAGACCAGCACTAGAGTTTGCTAGATATGAGCAGAAGCCTAGACACCCTGGTTTGGATCTCAGTTCCACCACTTACGAGCTGTGTGACGTTAGTCAAATTGTGTAGCCGTATGCAAGCTGTGCCTTTGTTTCTTCATCTGGAGAATGGAAGCAATAAATTGTACCTATCTCACCATTTTGTTGCATGAGTAACTGAGTTAATACATGTAAGGCATACAGAACAGTGACTGTAACCATGCAGCAAGCATCAGCAGCGATGCTAAATGGAAGGAAGATGACGGGAAAGAGGAGGAGGAGGAGGAAGAATCAGCGACTGAAGCCCCCACCAGATTCACAAGGCATAGAGGGAGGAAAGTCTTGAAAGGAATTGGTTCAAAGCCCCAAAGATATGCCCCCAAATTAGCAGGTTCTTGTTTCTAGCCCCTTCATCAAGCTGTTGTCCTCTGCTTTGTTCCCTGACAGACTCCTACATGGTCCAAGTGCTAGAAAGATAACATCTAGACTATAGCAAGTGAATCTCTGTGGATGTCCTGCCCTGGTGATAGAAACACAAACATGTTGCTTCTCTGCTTTTAAAAATGAAGCACTTTGACAAGGTGGAGATATGATTTAAGGCTCCTGCAAGTAAATTGCAATTTGTGAACCTTGTCAATATGTATATGACTAAAGCAATGATGCTACCCATGACTGAATTATAGGCTGAAAAAAAACAAACACCCACATCAGACATATCTTTATTAAAAACAATGTTACTCCCTAAAAAGTTCTTTCTTACAGAAAATGGACTGCACCTTAGTTGTGCATGCAGGGAGGGAGAAATGAGGGGGCAGAGGCAAGGGAGCAAGAAAGGGAGGAGAGAACCAAAATAAACCCACTCCCGCTAGCGCTGGGAACTGTGGCAGTAACAAAGACTTCCCGTTCCGCACAGAATTCCGCGCTGGCAGAGGCGGCGTGCAGGGCTGTGGGTGTGCTCAGCTGTGCAGAGCTGATTATAGAAGATGAAAGGCCTTGGCAATTTATTTCATCTCACACTGAAGCACTGCTGACAACTGAAAGTGAGGACAGAAGGATTCATTTGTTCAACTTCTGTTTTAAAAAGCAGACTTCAAATGATACCACAGAGAAAAAGGAGGAAATGCCATGGTGTAATAAAATGGCCATTTTTTAAAGACACTAGCTGCAGCATTTGTATTTTGTAGATGGGTTTGGAAGGCAAAGGGGTTGGCTTTTTTGTGGTCGTTATCAATTCCAGGGAATGAAATGTATGTACTCAGGATCAATTACTAATCCGAAAGGCCAAGTTCACCTAACCTGACCAAAGCACTCATGTCCATTCATCCTTGAGTCCAAAGATCAGGCAGAATGAAAAAAAAAACAAACCTCACCCTGCAATGTTTAAATAACTCTTAGAAAATTGAAAACGGAAAAGATTTTATGCACGATCTTTATGCTAAATGTGAATAAATATATTCTACATGATAGAGAATATATTTTAAAATTTATAATCCTGGTCTTTTTAAAAGTTAATTCACAAATCCAGATCTTGTTCATTTAACTATATCACTGTGTTTGCTTGACATTTTGGAGGGAAAATGTTCTATTTCCTTATAAATAAAATGTGGTATTACTTTTCATCAACATATTTAGTGTTTGAGAATGAGGAATATTTTTCAGTTCAAAGACTCATATAAATTATTATGAAATCTAATCTACCTCGCAAAGTAGTCTTATCCCAAAAGATTTATAAAGATGGGTAATCTCCCATTCCGGTAGCACATTAGTTATTTATGGTTAATACACAAATACAGATCCAAATGTTAATGACAAAGATAAAGAAATACATTCTACCTGTAATCACTAATATTAAACTAAAATATCAGCAACATGTGCACATCATTCTTAAGCAATACCTTTCTTAAGCAATTCAGTTAAGTAACTGATTCTTTTCTTTGTAATTTATATTAAAAATTTGTGTTTTCAATTTATTGGTGGGTTGTTTTTTTTTTGCAAGAAATCAGCAAAGCAATAAAAATGGAAAAGAGTGTGGCTCAAATAAACTCAGTAGCTGCTTTAGCCTCTCAAAACCGCTAAATTAAGTAGTCCATTTTCCAATAAGTATTTTTGGAGCAACTGCTGTCCCAGGGACTATTTTAGGGACTAGGAATAAAAGCATTCAGAACACCCCTAAAAGTGTGCAAGGCTCCGTCCTGCTTCCAGTACAACAGAGGGAGACTGAAAATGTACAAAGAAACTAACGGGCAAATTAGATGAGAGTATAAGTTCAATACCTATAAGAACACGGGTAACACTCTCAAGACTGTCGGGGGGGAGGGGGGCAGGGAAAGGGAATCGCATATGGGAATTTCAGGGAAGGTCTTTCCAACAATAAAAATAAAAAAGGTATACCACCATTTGCAACAATGTGGATGAACCTGGAAGATACTATGCTAAGTGAAATAAGCCAGGTACAGAAAGACAAACACTGCATGATCTCACTTATGTGTGGAATCTGAAACAGTGAAACTCATAAAAGTGGAGCGTAGAATGGTGGTTGCCAAGGGCTGGGAGTTGGAGGAAATGGAGAGATATCAGTAAGAATACAAACTTTCAGTTATGCAGGAAGAATAAGTCCTGGGGATCTAATGCACAATATGACTATAGTTAAAATACCTATTGTACAACTGAAATTTGCTAAGAGAATAGATCTTAAGTGTTTACACACACACACACAAATGGTACCCTTGTAAGGTAATGGATATGTTAATTAGATTGATTGTGGTGTTTACTTCACAATGTATACATATAATAAAACATCATATTGGATACCTTAAATATTAATTTTATTTGTTATTTATACTTCAATAAAGCTGAAAAACTAAAAAGAAGTAACATATAAGCTGGATTGAATGATAAGAAAGATCCAGCCATAACCGGTTTGGCTCAGTGGATAGAGCGTTGGCCTGCAGACTGAAAGGTCCCAGGTTCGATTCCGGTCAAGGGCATGTACCTTGGTTGCGGGCACATCCCCAGTAGGGGGTGTGCAGGAGGAAGCTGATCGATGTTTCTCTCTCATCAATGTTTCTAACTCTCTATCCCTCTCCCTTCCTCTCTGTTAAAAAAAAAAAAATTAAAATATATTAAAAAAAAAAAAAGAAAGATCCAGACTCTCAAAGCTCTAAGGAAGAATGTTCTAAATACCCAGACAGAATGACTGGCACTCTCCAGGGTTAGCAAGAAAGCCTGGGCAACTAACAGAGTGCTGAGCAACAGGGAAAGAGGCAGATCAAGGTCAGGGTACATGCAGAGGGCCTGATGGGCCCAGGAGTTTGAAATTTTTCCAGTGACAAATGGAGAGTTCCTTCCATTCAGGAAAACGAGTTAAAGTTCTGAGTAGTAGGAGAATAGCCAGCTCAGATTGAGGCTCCTGCTCTCATCCTAGATGATGCAGAGCATCAGATGATGGAATTTGAAAGTAAAAAGAACAAGTATAAAGATAAATTATAATTCAATGATGATTATTGCACTGATGTTCTAACTGTAAAGTCATAGTGATCCAAACCCAATAGGGGTGGGACTCAGGCCTGGAACACTAGATTTGTTTGTCTGGCTGAGTAATTATTTTCCAAAAACACTTGGACACTAAATTGTACATTTTTGCTCTGCCATAATGAATGATATTTAAACTAAATAGAAGACTGAACATAGTCAGAAAAGGGTCTGTTACAGGAGGTGGTCCAGGCACCAGTAGGCTCTGATATACTTGAGTTACATATAACTTAATATTGAGTGCAGTATTGAGTACTGAGTATATTCAATACTATGCCAATATTGAGTATAGCCTTATTACATACAACCTAATATTGACTTTTGTATACCACATCATATAAAAATGCAATCACTTTTCTATTTAAGCTAATATTTATTACTGAGAAAACAAAATATATTCAGAAGTAGGTAACGCACATAAAATCTTACACCTACTGTTATAGTAAGTAGTTAATAAATGATGAATGAATAAATGAACACCTAGACTTCAATCATTTATCACTCAATAAAAAATGTGCTATTTAATTGAAATTATTTGAGTTACAAATTAGTTTGAATAATGTCTCTTAATTTTATGACAAAATCTAAGTCTATATGATATAAGGGATGTGTGATATTTTATTATACTTATTGATAAAAAAGAAATTATAAAAATGAGGCTTTAACATTAGCAACTCCATTCTAATATGTAATATATTGGGCATTATTATAGTTACTAGTAGCCTGGTGCATGAAATTCGTGCACATTAAAAGGGGATTAATTAGAGGAAATATTTTAATATTGCTATTTGCCCTTTCTCTATAATAGAAGTGTCAGAGATGAAAGAAAATTACTAAAATGTATATGAAAATCTTCCTCCTGTCAGAGACTGAGGCACATCACAGGACCCAGAGTCAAGTCCCCACCCATGCACGTGTGCCTCAAAAATTGCGTGAGACCCAGACCCGGCTGGCCCCCCCGCATGAGGCTAGATCCAGACCTGGCCGGTCCCACCCTTGTCAAGCCCTGCCAGGTTAGGGGCACAGCCTCAGGTCCCCTGGCCTGGCACTAGGGGCGGAGGACGCGGCCTGAGGTCCCCCAGCCCGAGCCAGGGCAGGGAGCACACCTTGAGGTCCCCCGTCCAGCCCTGATGGGTGGGGGACGTGGCCTGAGGTGCCCCGGCCTGGTGCCAGGGTGGGGGGCGTGGTCTGAGGTCCCTCATCAAGCCCTGCTGGTTGGAGGGCACAGCCTGAGGTCCCCTGTCAAGCCCCATAGGGGCAGGTGGGGGGCGCAGCCTCAGGTCCCTGTTGATTGCTCGTCAAGGCTCCTTATGGGAACTCGGCCTCCACTCTGGGTGCAGCCATCTTGTGTTATGGAAACCCTATCTCCGCTGTGGGCACAGCCATCTTTGTGGTGGAGTGATGGTCAATTTGTATATTCCCTCTTTATTATATAGGATACTTAGCTTGGGGCAGAGATTTTACTTCCATAAAGTCAACTTTGGGGAAGTAATGATTGATTTAGAGTGTTTTGATAAAGCCTATCATAAAATACACTTTCCTTCAATTTGCTTTCACAGAAGAATTAAATCAGAGGGAAATGCTTTAAAAATATGTCTGAAGATGGTACTTATGAATAACCAGAAACATAAACAAATCACTGACTCAAGCACATGAGAATATCAACAAATTAGGATGGCAATTGGACAGTATTCCTGATTATTTTTCAGATTCTGCCTTTGTTTCTTTTCATAAGGTATAAATTACACACAAAGAAGTGCACATTATTTTAACAATATATTCTGGTGGGGTTTGACAAATGTGCACACCCTATAAACAGCACCGTATCACAGAAACTTCTTTTCAGGAGATTTCCAATAAATCTCCTCACCCTTCTATTTAAGGCAATAATTTTTCTCTCACATACATTTCTTTTACCAGGTTTAATAATTCATTAGAGAAAAATTATATTATTTAGCAACAAAAAGGAATAAATTATTAATAGATACAACATGAATAATCCCCAAAATAATTATATGCTAACAAAGGAAAGCCAAACAAAAAAGAAATACATATTGTATGATTCCACTTACATAAAGTTCTAGAAAATGCAAACTAAACATTAGTGACAGAACTCAGATCACTGGTTGTTTGGGAGTAGGGAGAGGATCAGGAAGAGAATTTACAAATGGACATAAGGAAATTTTGCAGGTATATTCATATGTCAAAACTTACCAAAGTGTACACTTTAAATATGTGCAGTTAATTTTTTCAATTATATCTCAGTAAAATTTAAAATCATAACTCAAATGGCAAAGCAGTTTGCTGGATAAGAAAAGTTTACTTGGCAAGTCACACTGAGCTTTTATATTCAATAAGTAATTAAGCTTTCTTATTTTTTATTTGGAAAACTTTTTCTCTAAATATTTTTCTCTAATACATTCCCCCCCCCTCCTATGATATCAATTCTATGCATATTGGATGTCTTCATATTGTCCCACAATAATGGTCAATACAGCTCTTTGTATTTTTCTCACTCTGAACTATGGTTTGGCTTATTTCTACTGAGTTATCTGCAAGTTCACTGATCTTGTCTACTGTCCAATCTGTTGTCATGACCTCTGGTGAATTTTGTCATCTTGCTTCTCAAATTTCCATTTGACCCTTTTTTAGTTTGCATTTCTCTCCTGTGAACTCCTATCTGCTCATACAGTACGTCAATCTTTACCTTAAATGTTTGAAAGTATTTATATTATCTTAAATTATTTTTAGCCAAAAGTCTCTAGTTAAATTTTTTTTCAGTTCCAATTACAAAACAAATCTAAATACACATTTTTTCAGTCTGAGTAGATGACTCCTTCACTTAATGTTTTATGGAGTTTTGATGTACTATTCAAAGCACAAACACTCTAGTCTTCAAACCCAAACCTTTTCCATCCCATTTATCTATTAACTAGAGGCCTGTTGCACAAAGAGATTCATGCAAAAGGCTTTCCCTTCTCATGGCTGCCGGCACCAGTTTTCCTCCGGCACCCGGGAGCCAGGCCTTCGCTCCGGACGGAGCCTTCAGTCTTTGCTCCGCCGCCGCTTTGCCCCTACATATGCAAATTAACCTCCATGTTTGCTGGATTAATTTGTATATTCTCCTGATTGGCTGGTGAGCATAGCGGAGGGATGGTCAATTTACATGTTTGTCTATTATTAGGTAAGAAGATGTGGACACATGAGATGCACCAGACTTAAAGTTAAAGGTTTTGTGAGAACCACCATCATTGGAAGAAGAAACTCACTGATATACTAAATATTTCAATGTGGTTTTGAACATATATTCAATTATATGTTACTGATTAACCTACTAAAATAAGAAAGCCTCACTCTACCTTCAGAATTTTATTTTCTTTTTTTATGCAAGTTGCATATACCTGCTATCTTCTGTTACAAAAAAACAAAATAATGTCTTAGTCCAGATTTGTTTTGAAGTGATGCTGCATTTTAAATTTTTGTTGAGGTATAAGTCACATGATATACAATGCATTTGTCTTAAGTGTGCAGTTCCATGACTTTGACAATTCTATATCTCCATATAACAACCATCCAAATTAATATAGAGAATATATTCATCACCCCTAAGATTCCCCTCTTTCATCCTTTCCAATTAATTTGCTTTGCCCCAGAGATAATCTAATTTCTATTAAAATGGAATAGATTTGCCTGTTCTTGGAACTCATGTAAAATGAGTACATATGTACTCTTTTGAATTAGATTTATTCACACAAATAATATTTTTGAGATTTATCCATACTATTTCATCAATCAAAAGTTTATTCTTTCTGCCCTAGCCAGTGGATAGAGCATCAGCCTGCAGACCAAAGGGTCCCAGAATCGATTCTGGTCAAGGGCACATAACTTGGTTGCAGGCTCCTCCCCGGCCTGAGCCCTGGCCTGGACACATGCAGGAGGCAACCAATTGATGTTTTCCTCAAATCGATGTTTCTATCTGTCTTTCCCTCTCTCTTCCACTCTCTCTAAAAAAGTCAATAGAAAAATATCCACAGGTGAAGTTAACAACAACAAAAGTTTATTCTTTCTCATTGCTAAGTAGTATTCCATTGTATAAATATACTACAATTTCTTTATCCATTTTTATATTGATGGACCTTTGCATTGTTTTCAAATTTTGGCTGTTACAAATAAAGCCTGCCATGAACATTACTGTATACATGTTTCTATGTACATATGTTTTCATTTCTCTTGGTTTAATACCTAGAAATGGAATTGCTGTGTCATAGGATAGATTTATATTTCATTTTATCACCAGCTTACTTATGCTTAGTATTTTTGTGACATATCTTTTTCCATTCTTTTAAATTTAACTTGTGATTTTAGATCTTATAGGATGTAGGTGGATCTTGCTTTTTATCCAGTCTTCTAATTTATTTATTTCTGATGGAGTGTTTAGTCCATTTACATTTAATGTAATTATGGTTTTGATCAGATCAGTTTAATTCTACTATCTTTTTTATTTATTTATATTTTTAATTTGTTTTATATTTGTTCTATCTGTCAGTTATACCATGGTTTCTTTATTCCTCTTATATTTTGGGTAATTTTTATCATTCAATGTTATCCAGTTTATTGACATTTTAGCAATCTGTGTGTGTGTGTGTGTGTGTGTGTGTGTGTTTCTCTGCTTATGTGTGTTTTAGTGGTTACCCTAAAAATTGAAATATGCACACTTAACATACCACAGTCTCAACACAAATAATATGATTCTACTTAAGGAAAACTCCAAGAACTACATAATGGTGTAATTTCATTTAATTCCCACTCATTTTTTTTTGTATCCTAGCCATATATTTCAGTTCAACATATTCTGGTATTATTGTTTTTGCTTTAAACAGTGAATAATCTTTTAAAGAACTTCATTGGCCTGGGAAGACTAAAATTAGAGTTTAAGGGCATCAACACAGCCAAGACCTAAGAGGTCAAGATTCTAAAGAGAAGCGTTCAAATAATTGAGCTCAACATCTGAGCCTCTTTTCTTCTTGAGGTGTTTGCCAATTTGTAAGTAGTGCAGGCCAAGAAGTATAGAAGCATGACAAAAAGTAGCTGCCATGAGTTTGAGAATCTATGCAGGATTTTTGTCAGTTTCATGGTTCTCGGAGATTTAAAAAATGGGATTAAAGGACCATCAAAAGGATGGTGTTCTGATTAAAACCTTCAAGTATTCAATTGGACACCAGAAGGGCTACAGTCTAAGAGTGAGGTTAAGCTAAGAAGAGAGCAGCCTTACGAAGACTGAAATGCAGCTGAGAGTCAGTGCAGTCTGTCTGGATTAAAGTAATCCATGCCTACTCTAATCGCCTGCCAGAAGCTAAAGAAATCCTGTCTAGAGAAAGATAACATTTTCCAGGACCTCTATCATCTTTATACATAATTTCCATGAGTCAGTTAAAAAAAGTTACCAAGCCCTAACCGGTTTGGCTCAGTGGATAGAGCGTTGGTCTGCAGACTGAAGGGTCCCAGTTTCAATTCCGGTCAAGGGCATGTACCTTGGTTGCGGGCACATCCCCAGTAGGGGGTGTGCAGGAGGCAGCTGAGCGATGTTTCTCTCTCATGTTTCTCTCTCATCGATGTTTCTGACTCTCTATCCCTCTCCCTTCCTCTCTGTAAAAAATCAATAAAATATATATTTTTAAAAAAGTTACCAGCTAAACAAAATAAAAGATAAGAAAAATAAAAGCAATAGTAACTGATGCACAGGTGATCTGGATATTGGTTTTCAGACAGACTTTACAATAGCTGTGATTAATAAAGGTAATTATAGACAAGATGGAGAAATGAACCAGAAAACAGGATTTTATATCAAATTAATAAAATGGCAATCCTGAAACTAAAAAATAATAATATCTGAAATAAAATGTGCAATAGAGGCCACCTGACATCACCAGAATAAACAAAATCACAACATATGGTGGTGGTTCTGCTGGGGGCTGCAAGCAGAGGGCAGCTCCCAGGGGCTTGGCGGGAGCAGAGGCAGAGGCCCTGGCCCATGGCTGGCTCTCCAGTGTAGGGAGAAGCAGGCAGGCCCGAGTTCTACCTGGAGGCACCAGGAGCGTGGAGATGCAAGAGCTCAGCTCCCAGATGCTCATGTTTCTGGACACGGAGGCTGAGCGGCTCAGCCCCGACAGGCAGGGCTCTGAGTTTGGTTCACTGATTTCACACACACACCGGCATGCTACCCATGTCCCTGATCTGCTGGCGCAAGGTCAGAATGACATATACTTATGACATGAAGGGTCTCCTTTTCATGCCTGTAGTTACTGCAGTATGCACAAGCCGGCTTGCATCATGTACTGTATCACCAACAAGAGCGGTCCTTTACCAAAGTGGATATACTTCGGCCAGCCACGTTTGAATCGCCTGGTGAGGGCAAAATGCACCAGGATGGGCTCCTGGGGGAGACAGCTCTGAAGTGTTCCAGTGGCGGCTGCCACAACAGTCTCCTCCTTGACTTTATTCCTGTCCAGGCCAACTTGGTCATGGTGCTGCTGTGCAGGCAGCCCCGCTCCAGCCAGAGCAACCGCAAGGACACCAACTGGGGCAGCTCCTAGTGGCAGCCCCTGAGCTAGGACCAATGCATCTTGGCTGGTCCAAGTAGATAAAAGATTTCGAGCCACATATTCAGTTAATGCAATGAATACAAGCATTTCCTTTGAATACAAAGGAAAACACAACTAGATACATCTAATTAAATTGTTGAAAAACAAAACCAAAAACCTCTTATGGAAGCCAGAGGAGCAACATTAATACTGAGAACTGACTTCTCGACAGAATGACATCTTTAAAGTGAGATACATGGATAGAGCTAGCATCTATTAGGCTCCTATTATGTGCCAGGCTCTGGGCTCAACCATTTACAAACACTCTCCCAATGAATTAGGATTAATATCCCATTTTAATAAAAGGAAATCATGGCTTTGAAAAGTTAATTATGTGCATAAAGTCAGACAGCTAACCAGTGATAAAGATTTCAGTTATTTGTGACAGACTCCAAATATACATACTCTGCTTTCTCCTATATAATAAATGTTCTGCTTTCTTTTTTCTCCATTGCTGTGCATCTGCCTAGGCTCAAGGTCTCAGCATTCCCTCATTTGGTAAATCCTCCCGCTAAGTCTTGTAATAGTTTTGACAGTATGCTTGGAGTTAATATTTAAGAGAGAGAGACCAACAGAGTAAATGTGGTAGAACACTAGTATCTAATATTGGATATCAAGAATACAGATCACATATTGTATGGTACTGGAACACTGACTGTAGAGAGAGTACATTTAGTTGGCATCTCTCTTTGAATGCAGTGTATCTAGTTTCCTTTGACACTATAGTGGATGACTGAAATGCTACCTTGTGTCTTGTTAGCACCGTATTGTAAAGTATATATTATTATAGAGCATTGACAAGGTGATGAGCTGTCACTTTAGCTAAAAGAATACCCTATTTTAATGAATATTATTTCAGAGGAAATGTGCTGATGACAGCTTATTTCAGTGGAAACTGTTGATGCATAGCCTTTTTGCTAGATAACATTATATCAGTAGTGACTATACCTAAAAGTGCCATACTAGAAATGTTTGCAATAAAAAAATTTGAGAAATGAGTACATAAGAGTAAGCAAAAATATTTTTAATACAGCATATATAATGAGAGATTTTATGGGGGTATTTTTTATGATAAAATTGTGTTTTAAACCCCAATAATATTTTGTTTATATTTTATTTTTCTTTAAGTTTGTGATAAGGTGTAAGACTATGTCTTCAGAAAAAATTACATGTGTGGATAAGTGGACAAATATGTATTGGTACATACTGATATGCATATAGATAAAAATTCTAAAGCCAATACTTATATATCATATAAACACATCCAACCTGGCATATAAGTACTGATCTTACACTGGTTACTGGAATTAGGAGAGTTAAGTTCAAGTTCTGGTTCTATCACTTTCATTTTATAATCTTGGGAAAGCCCCTTAATCTCTTATTTAAGATGATTTTACTTCTCCATTAAAATGAAGAAAATAATATTGTCCTACATACTTTCCAGGGTGGTCAGGGGGCCTTTCAAAGAAGTAATGTGGATGAAAGAAATTTGATATTGCACAATGATGATATAATTGTATGTTATAGTATAAATATATAATATAAATGAAATATAATTATACATACAAATATAAGTATTATATGGCCTGAACTTTTCTAGGAATAACTAACCTATGGGTTTAAATAAGGTCATGTTAATAATAATTAATACATTTCATCATTCCATTGCCCACATGAGAATTAAACCACCTCAAAATCTGACCCAGCTTATTCTAGGACAGGGAAGGGGAGAGAAGTTTTGTGAGTTCATAGAGAATCTGCTCATTCCTGCTCTCTAATACTTTCATGAAGTTAGCTAAGGAACCTGTGCCACAATTTCACAGCCCACCACACATGGCAAGAATGCGTTCTGCATGCGGTGCTATCCTCCAACTCCAAAAAGCAGTCCAAGTCCAAAGAGCCAGAGTGCTGCTCTGCTCCTGCCCTGCACTCAAAGCTAGAGAATGCCTGTCCAATTGGCACAATCTCCAACTTACTCTGTTACGCTGGCAGCAGGCTGGGTTTCTAAGTGCCCTCTGTTTCCCTTCTGTTTCCTCTTGTAACCCTCTGTGTCCACAGGACCTTGTCAGGAGTCCAAGTTTACAACCCAAAGTCTGGGTCAGACAGTGCTGTATTGTGTGAGGGGGGGGGGGGGGTTGGGGGGGGGCATTCTTTCCAGCCTCTCTCTTTGTTTTCTCCCTATATTGCAAACCCCTGGTCTGATTTTCTTTTAACCAAAGAGTATTTTTAGAATGGCATCATGTTAGGTGTATTTCACCAGTTTCCCAAACTTTCTGAAAATATCTGAAATCTAGTTGGGAACACTTAGTGTTCCAGTTACTCATTGCTGTGTAACCTACTGCTCCAAAATTTAATGACCTAAAACAATGATGATGTTTTACTTTTCACAGTTCTGGTTGGTGCTTCTTTTGCTGGCCTCCCTGAGCTTACTCATGTAGCTGAATTCAGCAGACTTGACTGTGGGCTGGGAGACTGGAATGGCTGAGCCTCTGTTTCCACACAGTTTCTCATCATTCAGTAGACTAGGCTAAGATCCCTTTAATAGTAGCAATAATATACCAAATAAACAAAGACAGAAGATTATAGGCCTTTTAAATTCTAGGTCCTCAAATGCATAGTATCATTTTCATAGCATTCTATTGATCAAAGTAAGTCAAAAGGCCAGCCCAAATCCAAGAAGAAAGGGACAGTATCTCTTGATGGAGGAGCATGCAAATAAAGAGATAATAAGAATTGTTGGAGGGTCATCTTTGAAGATAAACAACTGTAATTCAGCCTCTGGCCACAACAATGCATATCTCTAACACATGCAAGATACACTATCTCCCTCCGGAGGTCCCAAAGTCTCATTCAAATACAGTATTAGCTCAAAGTCCAGAAGTCTAGATTTTCATCATTAAATCATTCCAGATGTGGAAAAGGCTTCATAGGTTCAGTTATTCACATGCAGCTTCTCAGGCACAGCTCTTCTTTATTTGTGAACTAAAATGACAAGTCACCGCACCTCCTCACCTCACCCACAACATGCATACAAAATGCAATAGTGAGACAGGGATAGGATAACTATAATAGACTCCCTTGTTCAAGAAATGGAAGGTGTATAGAGCCACTGATCCATAGAAATTCTGAAATCTGGTTAGATACATCTTTTCAGGGATCCCTATTCTGGGAATAAGGAATGTTACCTGATTAGGGAACAGCACTTTCCTCTGGGAATAATGTTCTCCTTCATTGCTCTCTGAGCTCTTGGCTCATACACTGGGCTCTTTGCTCTGCCCTCTGAGCCATTATTTGTTCTCATCACAAATGAAGACATATACACCATTTCCCAATTAGTGTACCATTTTTGCTTTCTAACAATGCACTCTGTATGTCAACAGCTGACCAGGACTTATTAAAAGTTAAAAATGAGGTATGTAACCTTGATGGAGGAGGCATACAAATAGAGAGATGAAAGGAATTGTTGTATATTATTCTGTAAATGTACCCAACAGTGTGTGTGGAATGCTTTAAGTCATTTGTATAAACTCACCAATAAAAGACAAACATGTAAATTGACCGTACCTTCGCTACGCCTTAAGCCACGCCCACCAGCCAATCAGAGTGATTATATGCAAATTAACCCAACCAAGATGGCGGCTGTCAGCCACAGAGCTGGAGCAAGCAGGAGGCTTGGTTGCCCCAATGATGGAGGAAGCCAAGCTTCCCAGCTGCCGCGGCCGGCTCTGAGCTCCACTCGAAGCAACAAAGTTTCAATTATAGAAGGTAAATAAACCCCAGATACCTGCTTTCAGCCAGCTGTGGCCACGGATGTGGAGTGAGCAGGAGGCTTGGATTGCCCCTGGCAATGGAGGAAGCCAAGCTTCCTGCCCGCCCTGGCCAGCTCTGAGCTCCACTCAAGGTTACAAAGTTTCAATTATAGAAGGTAAATAAATCCCAGAATAAAAAAAAGAAAAAAAGGAGAGGCTGGGAGCTTCTGTCGCCGGGGGGCTTGGCCAGCCTGAAAACCACCCTCAGCCCCTCACCCAGATTGGCCAGGCACCCCAGTGGGGACCCCCATCCTGAAGGGGGTGTGACCAGCCTGCAAACAGCCATCAGCCCCTCACCCAGGCTGGCCAGGCACCCCAGTGGGGACCCCCAACCTGAAGGGGGTGTGACCAGCCTGCAAACAGCCATCAGCCCTTCACCCAGGCTGGCCAGGCACCCCAGTGGGGACCCCCACCCTGATCTGGGACACCCTTCAGGGAAAACCAGCTGGCCCCCACCCATGCACCAGGCCTCTATCCTATATAATGAAAGGGTAATATGCAAACTGACCCTAACAGCAGAAAGACTGGGAATGACTGGTCACTATGACACACACTGACCACCAGGGGGCAGACGCTCAATGCAGGAGCTTCCCCCTGGTGGTCAGTGCCCTCCCACAGGGGGAGCTCTGCTCAGCCACAAGCCAGGCTGATGGCTGCCAGTACAGCGGTGGTGGTGGGAGCCTCTCTCGCCTCCTCAGCAGTGCTAAGGATGTCCGACTGTAGCTTAGGTCTGCTCCCCGCTGGCAAGTGGACATCCCCCGAGGGCTGCTGGGCTGCGAGAGGGATGTCTGGCTGCCAGCTTGGGCCCAATTCCCCAGGGAGTGGGCCTAAGCCAGCAGGTGGAAATCCTCCGAGGGGTCCCAGATTGCAAGAGGCCATAGGCCGGGCTGGGGGACCCCCCCCCCCCCCGAGTGCACAAATTTTTGTGCACTGGGCCTCTAGTGATTACATAATGAATACATAAGTAATCTATATATTTCATGTACTAAATTACACTGTCTTCTAATGCAATTAAGCTGTGAAGAAATATTTCCTGTGACCTAAGAAATGAATTATTTTAATGTCTCTTAAATCTGCTCTTTTACTTAGTTCTAGAAAGGGAAGGAGAATATGGCTTTATCAAGAGGCAGAGGGGAACTTGGTGGTGGTGTCACTGACTTCCAGAAGTAAATTAAAAAACAACAACAACAAGAAATATTTGTCAGAACTCTATTATCTCTTAGATCGTGCAGTAGAAAGGTGTGAAACCTAATTGAACATGGCCTAGTCATCATTGAGAATAATACTAACAGTACTTCAGTTCTCCAGCTCTTTAATACTTCTCAGGAGCTTTGTCATGAAAGTTTCAGCTGAAAATTCCAGAATCTGAGACACTGGTGCATACCTAAAATATCGCTATGTACCCTTGTAGTGGACCTGCATTACCTGCTTCTCCACTGCTGAATAGGGTTCCAATTTTCAAACCACCCACTCCAGTAATTTATTTATTAATTAGACATTTCTTCTTAATAAATTGGGGTCATTATTACAGGCAACATTTTAATATGAGCATGATAAAGACTGAGTTCTTCCTTTATAATAGGATCTCTTCTATTATGTTTTTAAAAATTGCTCCCCCTTCCGTATTTCCTAGGAAAGTGCAGTGAACGCTGTAAGTGCCCCTTCTATAACTACCACTCTTACTGGACCAGTGCCTCCACACTGGGGCTGCCATGAGCATAGACACCTCACCACTGACCACTTTCTCTGAAGAATTCTCCTTTACCAAATGGGAAGAGCTTTGCCCAGTTACAATTCCCTCCTCCAATGGCGTCCTGCCATCAATGACTGAATTGCACACAGTACTACCACCTGGCCCCATTGCCTCAATTTGTGATCAACACAGGAGTTCAGTCCATACACTGGGTTTCCCAAGAGATCAGCAACTTGAGACTTGAGCTGATTCCTCAAACTTCCTCAGCTTTGTCCCCTGCCATAACCTATTACTTCTCTTGCCCTGAGAGCATGCTTTCAATCATGTGCACCGGATTCTATTGCAGGCCTAGTTTCTGGGGAACCAGCCCTCAGAGAAACATAAAACACAATGTTAAAAATAGTTCCACAGATACTGGGATTAAATATCATTTAGTTTATTGTCATGCTTTTCTCTAATTAAACTATAATGTTTGTATTGCAAGAAAAATAAATTATAAAAAGTTTTAAAATACTAATGTTTCTAAATTGTGTTCTATAAGCTTTTGTTTGGTAGAACATAGAAGTTACATTTAAAAATATACAAAATAGCCTGGCTGGCGTGGCTCAGTGGTTGAGCATCAACCTATGAACCAGGAGGTCACAGTTGGATTCCCCGTCAGGGGTGGTTGTGGGCTCCATCTCCAGTTGGGGGCATGCAGGAGGCAGCCAATCAATGATTCTTTCTCATCATTGATGTTTTTCTCTCTCCCCCGTCTCCCTTCCTCTCTGAAATCAATAAAAATATATTTATATATGTATATACAAAATAGGAAGTTTAAAGGAAACATTGAATGTATTTGTTTTAATAAAATCATAGGTGTTTATTTAAATAACATTAAAATTATTTTTTATGCTTCAGGTGAAATAATTTTGAATATGGCTCCTTGTGAATTTCCAAATTATTAATAATAAATTATTTCCTAACACTAGTTCAGTCCTTTTATTAGAATTAATTCTAGAATTTTATATTAGATGAAGTATAAATATTAATTGGAATATTATTGATCTTTTTCACCTTTCTTTCTATACTTGCTTAAATAAGCATATATTCATTTCTAGATATACTAAGAGCTTCCTATATAATAAAGACCGAATATGCTAATTAGACCATATGGCTACTTTCTCCTACAGTGTATTTTATACCTTTCTTCATTATGTCTAATAACCAAAAATGATAGTTTCCCTAAATAAAATGGTAAGTCCTTATCTAAAATAACCAAATTTCAAATATCTTGTAAGGAAAAGCTTAATAAAGGATAACTTATTATTTTAAGGGCATCCCTCAGAGCTACAATGATAAATGAAACTATATTACATTTCTCAATAAAGAGGAAACTATGTTATCCAAAGTGCATAAAATTAGTTCTGAAATTAAAAATTCAGAAGTTAGAATTAAATGAATGCCATCAATTAATTTTTATAAAAGAACTAGAACCATTTTGGAAAAGCTCAATTGTCTTCTAAATGAAAATTAGATAAATAACTTCATTTTATTGAGAAAAATTATTATGATCTGAGAGATAGAAGTAGCTGGATGTTCAGCCTTCAATTAAAAATATCAATCCTCCAGTGTAGCCCCCCAAATCATTCATCCACAAATGAGAACTCAAAGAGGATTTCACCTAGAAAACAAAGGAGCAGCAATGCTGCTTTTCATTTGATTCTATTGTTTTCTATGGTAATGATATGTTTAAAAATACCCTGACATGATCAAATAAATGCTTACATTCTTAAAAACTCCAGGTACTATCTTGTAAGTTCTGGCCTACAATCTAATAGAATCTTAAAACAGTAAACATATTTTCCATGGATCTTAGACTTTTTTTATATTTCAGTGCAATCTTATAGCTGCTTCAAAAGTCTCTGCCTGGCCCTAACCGGTTTGGATCAGTGGATAGAGCGTAGGCCTGTGGACTGAAAGGTCCCAGGTTCGATTCGGATCAAGGGCATGTACTTTGGCTGCGGGCACATCCCCAGTAGGGGGCGTGCAGGAGGCAGCTGATCGGTGTTTCTTGTTCATGGATGTTTCTAACTCTCTATTCCTCTCCCTTCCTCTCTGTAAAAAATCAATAAAATGTATTTTTTTAAAAAGTCTCTGCCGGTTCAATTCCTCATAAAGTGAATAAAGAATGAAAAGAACTTAGCACTTTGTTTTTGGCAAGAGATCTATAAAGATATTGTGTGAGTTCTTAATCACTCAGTGAGAATCTGACCAGTGCCTTGGAAAGACCCAGAATTTTGGCCTTTTTATAGTGTTCCACATTTTTATTGTCACTATTTTTCTTTGAAGTACATTTCAGGGAAAAAATTTTTTTCTGTGTTTCTGGTCATCCTGTTCATTGACCCTGTTTTTTTCGCTGCCGAAAAAAGCATTTGTCAGTGTGTTGAACTAACATAGAAAACTAGAAACACCTATGAACTCTACAAAATTTTATGATAGAGTTAAAAGTGGCCAACCCATTTGTTACCATCTTCTCAAAAATGGCACAAATAGCCTAAATCCCAATGTAATTGAAACAAGACAAAATGGACCATTTTCTGTGCAGTATCACTTTTTCTTTCTTCCTTGTTCTTTCTTTTCTTTTCTTTTTATTTTTTTTAAGGCATGGAAGCATTTGCCGAAATGTGAGATCTGTAATAACAAGCCACAGGGAAAAGAAAAGAAAAAAAAAAGCAAAACATCCTTGCACAGTGATGCCATACTCTTACATTTAGCCTACCCACACAAATGGATCCCAGCAGTTTTCTCTTTAATTCAGGATTTATGGAAACATCTGAGATTATAAAATTAACCAAACAAAAACAGATGCTATAATTGTGAGGGACTCGATTCTTGGATGAATATCAGAGCTCAACGTTAGTGTATGGAATGGAAACGTTTTAACTTAAGTTCTTATATATCAGTTTACAAGCTGATGTGGCTATTGCACATGAAAATAACTATCTTAAACAGCTTGGAGAAATGAAATTATGTTCACATAAGTGGCTCATTTTTCTCCCTTTCAAAAAGAAGACAAGGACTATTAAAATGATAATTTCCTCAAGTTTCTTAATTAATAATATAAAATCTCCCATCTATATTTACAGTTCCTATGAAGGACTGGGGGAGAGTCATGTCTTAGATATAGCTTCCACATTGTGCTTTTCTATTCCTCTGGGGCGATACGGAATAAGTCCATTGTCATATAGTCTGCATATGTATTGTGCAAGGCTAATTCTGAGCAGTACTTAGCATTTGGTCAAAGGTAGCTTCCACCAAAAGGAAAAAGAACATCTTTATATTCGAAGTAAGAGTGACTATTTAAAGGTTGAAGAAAATACCCTTCTAGACTAGGCTATACTTAGACCTTGTAAAGGACATGGAAATTATCCTTTGGAAAAGGAGACATAAAAAAAATTGAACTTTGCTAGTCATAGTTCCATTTAAGGACTGAATGAGGTTGTAGCAACTGACTCCTTGTGGCTATGCCTTTGCCCAGACTGTTTTTTAAGGTAAAAATACAAAGAAAATTAGAGACTTCTGTCTTCCTTTTAGGAATGAAGGGCCTTTAAGTGATCTAAGATGCTTTTTCTGAAAAATAGTGGGTTTCAAGAACACATGGCAAAGCTATGGTTCGAAGAGTGAGTAAAAGGGCTTTGTAAACACACTTAGAGAAATGGCAGGAAAATACCTCCGAGGGACCTTGGCCAAGACTTGTTTATTGGATTTACACAATTGAACCAATCATGATTAAATGGCCTCAGGGCAAAAGTTCAAAGGCATAAGAATCAGAATGCATAAAAGCTAGAGCAACAACTGGCATATATTAAAATAAATAAGATGTCAATGCAAAGAGACGTGTCTTTTAGTTCCTCACAGTCTTGTAGAATCTGGTCATTAGACAAGGGTTGGACCAAACTATGGTGCACAAAGAATCCCACAAACAAGGGCCTAGAAATCTAATTTCTTCTTGAGTTCCTTATGGATGAAATGTGGTAACTGTTAGCTGGAGCCCTCCAATTGATTTATAAGCTCTATGCTGTTGAATAAGCAGTGTTCCCACTGTGTATTCCAGGGAACACAAAACTCATGGGATGTTAATAAGTGTTAGCCAAATGCTCGACTTTCCCACCAAAGTGAATCATCTGGGAAGCATGGATGTAAATCTGGTTTTCCAAATTGTCCATTTTTCTGGAATCCAGGTTTCCCAAACTTATTTGACTTCAGAGTCCCTTTTTCTGTGGCAGATCTTGCAGGAACAGTGTTACTTTGGAATATACTGAAAAACCCAAATTCAAGTTAACTAATGTACAAGCTCTGTACACAGTGCTAGGCCCAAAGGGGAAGAAACCTGCTGGTTAGTCCATGCTGTCTTCTAAGTCCCAGTCAGCCCCATTTTTCTTCCATAATAGGCAGCCTTCCTTCCCACTTAAGAACTTAGCCCCTTCCTGTTCCTCTCAATCAAATTTTGGTCTGACTCTTTAAAATAAGGTAAAAATGGTTAACAATAGCTTGAATGTTTTTCTTTCTGTATGCATTTGCATGCAACAGAATAGAACTTTGATGTGAAAGAAAATAATTTTCATCTAGATACTTTAGGCAAGTGAGAGCAATGTTTGGAGAACTAATGAAGAGTGTTTACAGGATTCTTGACCCCATGTGCTAGAGATTGTCATACCTGAAAGTGACCCAGCCTAGGCTATTGAAGGTTTCGAAACCTGAAGTTAGTATTTTTAACTGGACAAGAGGTCTCTGAAGCATTTCATTCTCGTTTCCTGTGTCTGACAAATTCTGTGAGTTATCTGATAACAGCGTCACCATGACCTTCATATTTAATCTTCTAAAGTTTCAAACCCAGAATAGAGTACCATACCTGGTATTGAAAAAGATTTCCCTTTTCATATAGTAGTCCTTCAGAATCACTTATGATGGAAATTTCCCCAGAATAGCCTCCTGATAATTTCCTTCTATTTCCCACTTATCAGCTCTAGTTCGAAATTTATTCTGCCCACAGGATAATTGCAAAAAAGAGAGATTACCTCTCATTTCATTTATTTTTCTTCTCCAAGCATAATATCTTCATTCTTTGTATGGCAAAGCATCAGGCTCCTCACAATTCTGGATATCTTACTTTAGCTCTTACCTTGAATGCCAATATAACTCAAGTTTGGAACCCAAAACAGCAAATGTGAAACTCAGCATAGAATAGAGGAGCTTCAGTATATTGAGTTTACTATTCTATAGATTCTTTACTCACTTTTTAAAATATTTTTAATAGGAACTTCAAATGTCTCTTTCTCATTCTCTGGAACCTCTTCAATTCTGCATGACCTTTCAAAAATTGTTTGGCCCTGAGTTCACATCAAAATGATTCTTCCACATCCTTGACTCAAGTTCATCTGGTCCAGAATAATTTAATTGAATCAGTAATTATCTCAACTAAACTGTACTGGAATTTCTTTCTTAAGTTGTTATTATATCTTTTCACTAAAGAGCAAACCTTTACAGAGCACTGCTAGTGTCCCAGATACTGTGGTGGGCATCAGATAATGATGTCACCTGTACCACTGAAGAGCTACAATCTAATATTGTAGGAAAGAAAGATGTACACACCTAATCATAATGCAATGACATGGCTTTCGAACAGAGATAGGACAATAGGCCAAGGAGAGGGGGAGAAAAAAAGTAATTAATAGGAAGATCACTTTGTGTCTCAGTTTCTTTATCAGTAAAGTAATAATAATATACCTGATCTGGGAATTAAATGAGATACCTTTCAGTACTTATAACAATGCCTGTCATATATTAAGGGCTTAATAAATATCAGCTCTCATTATTAGTTAAGACTTTTGATGTTTAAAATCATAAAAAATTAATAAATTAAGAATTCTATTATTTGCTCATCAAGAAGGAAGATTTGGGGTCCACTTTAGGAGCTCTTCCTAAAATTTAGTATTCTTCTAAATGCTAAGAGTAAAAGTGATGAGCTCCTTCTGTAAATATTACTGAAGTAGTTGCTGAGTAATCTGTATGGCTTTCTGTATTCAGTTTGAGGTTGGATTAGCTCTGGAATGACCGAGATGTCACTACAGATCAGTTGGTATTGGCTAGCTGAAGTACTGTGAATGTACTTGGCCGTGCTTGGCTCAGTGGGAAAGAGTACTGAACAATTAGTTGTATCATTCTTGGGAACAGGAGGGAAGGGGATGGCATCAATGTCATTTAATTGGTTACCCTGAGCTAGATGTTTCCTATTAGAAAGGCACCTGGCATAAGAGCCACCCAGTTGGCTGAGGCTCAGCTGGCAGTAGATGCTCTGAGTTTTATCTTGGCTTCCAAGGGCATTGCACTCTCCAGACAGTGCTCATACAATCTGTTAGCACCACAAATCCATGAAGTAACAGTTCCCCAGGTTATCTGGAGAGTTAATACTCAAAAGTCCAAGCAGAGAGCCAGTGAGCATCTTGACTATTTTCCTGATACAGGGTTTTTTCATTCCCTAAACACTTACTGAGCCATGTTGTTCTAGGTACCAAAAATGGGATAAAGAACAAGACAAATAAAACCCAAACATTCAAGGTACATACATTTTAGTTAAGAGAAGACAGTTAAGAAACAAAGGATTACCCAGCAATCTATGTATATAAAAGCCTAAGTGACTGTTCGACCATCCAACCATTAGCTATGATGTGCAATGACCACCAGGGGATAGATGCTCAACGCAGGAGCTGCTGAGCTGCAGTGACTTGGCAGCTGCAGTTCTCGGCGGATACACCTGGAACCAGAGAGGAGGGAGCCCAATTCCAGGGTGCATCACCTGAGAACCACCCTCTTGCAATCCGGGACCCCTCGGGGGATGTCAGAGAGCCGGTTTCAGCCCGATCCTCACAGGACTGGCTGAGGGACCCCACCGGTGTACAAACCCATGCACTAGGCCTCTAGTGCTTAAATAAAACAAATAAAATACAACCCATTGACATAAAAAAGCGATGGAGCTATTGGGCCAGTGTTCAAAGAGAGGACTCTAGAGGTAAAACCAACAGATACAAGGGAAGGTCTCAGAAGGAAGTTGAGACATCCTGTGATAGAGTGGAACAAAGGAAGGAATATAGACAGTCCTTGGGTTACGTCTGACTCAATGTACGTCATTTCGTGGTTACGTCACCATGTCCCGTTCGTTTATATATAAAAAAAGTTCCATCATTTCGACGTATGTGCATTTGTGCTTTATGTTTTTTATTATTTATTTACCACAAGTAAAGGTCAAGCATTGTTATCTTTCTTTTAATTTTTTTTTACTGTTTTACTTCATTACTGCTGGTATGTGCTCCATGTGAGTGACATAGGTGTTTATGTAGGTGGGTTCTGACTTACGGCAAAAATTGTGTTACGTTGCACCACAGGAACGGATCTTTGATGTAACCCGAGGAACTACTGTATAGGTACGATGTTAGATATATGACCACAGGTAACCACAAGTGGGTGAGGGATTCAGGAAGTTAGGCACTTAACAGAATGGTGCTGTGAGGGGTGCAACATGGCTGCTCTTTGATCATCATTGAGCATGTGATGAATGTAATTGCAAATGAAAAATTTACATGTCCACATGGGGCAGCAAATGCCATTTAAAGGGCATGCAGATTAAATACCCACACTAACTAAAACCCTACACCAAAGGTTTGCTGTTTAATTTTCTGCCCCAGTTAAGATCGATCTAGGATCAGAGGTAAAGATATCCCTACAGCTTGGGAAGATAAGTGAAGAGCAGGAGCAGAAGCTGGCATTTAAAAACTATCAGATCAAGTGACTATATCCTGAGTATTCAGATATGAGAGAGCCATACCTCTTTTGCTTATAGTGATGGCAGCCAGAACTCAGCTGTACTATCTAACTACAATTTCAATCCTGGCTTCATATATTTGATTTATTTTCTGGGCTGCTGTGATGGTTATTTTTAAGTGTCAACTTGACTGGACTAAGGGATGCCCAGATAGCTGGTAAACCATTATTTCTGGATGTGTCTGAGAAAGTATTTCTGGGAGAGATGAACATTTCAATTGGTAGATAAGTAAAGAAGATCCACCCTCACCAAAGAGGATGGGCATCATACAATCCTTTGAGGACCCAAATAAAACAAAAAAGGCTGAGAGAGGGCAAATTTGCTCTCTGCTCATCTTCTCTTACTCTCTGGCTTTGGACATCAGCGCACCTGGTTCCCAGGCCTTTGGACTCAGCATGAGACTTACACCTTTGGCTTTCCTAGTTCTCAGGCCTTTGGGCTTCAGCTAGAACTTATACCACCAGCTTCTCTGGCTGTCCAGTTTGAGGACAGCAGATTGTCTAGACCTCCAAATTTCTAACTGGTAAAAGATAATAGTTATAGAGATTATATTTTATGAATATTTAAATGAAAGCATATAATATTAAATATTGACTTAGGAATATTATTGAATCCAAAGACTCAGACTAGAGATTAAAGCAGGAAGATAAATTAACTTCTGAGGGATGCTACATTACAATCTGTTGGGCTCATCTGTAAATAGCCCAAGAGAACAATAGCAAGATTAAATGAAACAATTGATTACAGTAAACAATATTTAAAATCTGTTTATGATATCTCTACCCATATTACTTTGGAGTGAATTAGAGTGGAAAAAAATGTTTACCATCCATTTCTTTCTCTGTCTGTCCATGTAATAAAGTATAGATCTGAGAACTTCAGAAGTTCTGCCTAGAAGGTATCTTAAGGGTCAGCTTTTATCTGACTTATGTCCTAAAATGGAGAGTGAGAGAGAGTGTGTGAGGGAAAGAGAGGGTGTGAGGGGCTGTGAGAGAAAAAGAGAGAGAGAGAGAAGAAGGCAGAGGGAAAGAGGGAGGGAGAAAAAGAAGAGAGAGGGAGAGGAACAAAGGAGGGGAGAGAGAGAGAGAGAGAGAGAGAGAGAGAGAGAGAGAGAGAGAGAGAGAGAGAGAGAGAGATTATTATTATTTGGGGTTAAAGTATAGAATAAAATAGAAACATTTAAAATCCCCTTGGCCAAAAACTTGATTGAGCTTAATGCTTTACACCAAATGTTAATATTTTAGAACATTAGTGTTTTCAACATTTGCTCGAAGTTTACTTTCTATTTTCAACAAAAACTTACTACATGAAAGGCATTATTTCCTGTTATATTCCATGAAAGATAAAACTCATCCCAGTTCTGAACAGGCCCTTAATATATGTTTTATAGTATATAAGCCAAATAGTATAAAACATACTTGGTGCTACCAAAGGGAGCTATGGGACAACTTTAATCCCTACATAATCTCCAGCAATCCCAAACTTGGCCAGAACTCATAATGTGAGTAAAAGTGGTGTTCTTCCTATGCATGTATAATTTTAATCATTCCCTTGCCCCCTCTTCCAGTTGGCTACCTTTAAGCTCCTCACTTTAGAAATTCTAGACTCTCCAATAGATCCTTTGCTGTACAGCAGAGGAGGGAAGATCAGTCCAATTTTGGAAGAAAGGGCATGAGCAGAATGTGAGAAATCCTCAGAGAGATGACCAGAGTGTGAGTTTATAGTGCTGTTAGAGTTCCACAAGCAAGGAAGAGTGTTATATGATGTGGGATGAGGAGGGACTGTGAGTGAGACCAGCCAAGACATCTAGAGTGCTAATTTTGTTTTAATAAAAGTTAATAAAAACCTCAACTAGAACACTTATGGTGAGAGCAGGAAAGAATGGGAAAAAATAATGGCTGTAAAGAGTTGAATTAGTGAGATGCTGCCATCGAATGAATTTGGAAAGCAAATTTAACATGAGGTTTTTAAACCTTGGAGATCATTTGCCAATATAATACATACATAAAGGAGACTTGTCTTGGCAACATGGCTAGATGCTGCCGAGAGGGTCAAGATGGTAGATTAGGTTTAGGATATGTTGAGGTATACGTAACAGGTGACATACAAGTAAATGCAGCCCTCAGGCAAATGCAGGTGAGATCTGGAAAGCAAGAAAAATTTGAATACAACCTCCTGTCTATTATTAACTTCCAGCCATTCTGGTAAATACATTGTATAACTGAGTTGATGTTAGTCTTGGAAACATCTCCACTGGGGTTCATCCTGGAAGCTGAACTGGTTGGGCTACTCCTACATGTAAATCTCATTTCCAGAATTCCCGCCATGCCTTCAGCACTCGGGGCCATTTCCAAGAGCTGAGGGGTTTGGGCATATCTAGTTGCTAGAGAGTTTCTGGAAGAATCCATCCTACAGTCATTCTATCAGCGTTAAACTGAACGCAAACCAACATGGCGTAAAATCCCCACAAAGCTCAAGCAGAACTGCTCCTGAACCCCGCTTACCGGGCTCTCCTGAGGATCGCCCCAGCCTCTTCAAGTCCAAGAGCAAATGAGCAGCAACATTAGCTAGACAGAGTTGTAGGGAATCCAAAATGGGGAGAAAAAATATGCAAGGATTCTGATGTGTTATGGTGCCTATAAACTTCTTTGAGGGAAAAAGTGATTAATATAGAACATTTGAACACTTGACCAACCACTGAATGTCCACGATTAAAAAAGAAAAAGAGAGTAATTGTATGGACAGTCTCTGACTTTGGCACTGCTTTCTAATTCTTGCTTTAGGGTAACTCACTTTAAACTATGTCTCAAATTCCTCAACTATGGATAACAATATTGATTGCTCCACAAGGGTTTACATTTGTGAAAAATAAAATAACAGCTCTTTCCAAATAGAAAGCACTCTTGAAAGACTAAATAATGATAATGTCCTCTCCAGCTTGTGCGTTTTGGTGAATGCTTTTCAACTTTGCTATTTTTCTTGGGGGGCTATTCACAGAGACTTGTATATATGTGTCATTTTCTATTGCTTCATTTGTCTTTCCCTTTCTACTGTAATAGCCCTGTCTCCAGTTCCCACTTCCACTGATATCAGAAAAATGTCTCCCTGTTGCTGGGCGTGCAGCTTCCTTGCTGCAGATCTCTCTATCTCTGTTAGTCCATCTTATTTAATTTCATGCTCTCTACAGACCTTCCCTTGCTCTGTCATAGATCTTACTTTGAAAAATCTATTCTGCTTTTCAGGTTCTCTCCTCAACCCTGACTTGTCCACCCCTCTGACATCTCATTTTCTTTCACTGCTCTCAATGTACCTCGCTATGCCTTTATTTAATACTCCAGAAAGGGTATAAAGTGGGAGAGGGTGAGCTTATGAATTATAGAAAGAGCCAATCTCTCTACTACTAATATGCTGTTCTACTGATCTAATTTGTCAATATATTGTTTAGTACCTCACAAAATCAGACATGCACAATTGGTACTAAAAATTGACCAGATTGGATGATGTAAATTGCCCCCGATCTCAGGTCTGAGAGGTGTAAATCCATAGGCTGGAATAAAGAAATATTGATGAAGGTGCTTTTATAAAGGACTTAAAATCATATTACTGACATTTCATCAAAGTGTTGGGTCCCAACTCCCTGGGTGCATTTTGGAGAACCTAGCAGTGTGATTGTAATAAATGAAACCTCTAAATATTCCTCCATATGTGTTTATCCTCGTGAGTGGCTACTGTGTGTTCTGTGAGTGTGGGAGAGATATATAGACACACTCACAAGAACAACATAAACCAAATGTATCACAACTTAGCATGATACAGCACTTCCGACTAAAAATTACTGTTTACCAAAAAGACACAGGGTGTTTACCACAGGAGTTGCTATGGGTGTGCTGGATGCTCCTTATTTATGCACCTCCTTAAAATGCAAATACAGGGTGGGGCAAAAGTAGGTTTATAGTTGTTCATATGGAAAATAATGTAATAATTAATTCTATATAATAAAAGCCTAATATGCAAATCAGCCAAATGACAGAATGACCAGTCGCTATGACATGCACTGACCACCAGGGGGCAGATGCTCAATGCAGGAGCTGCCCCCTGGTGGTCAGTGCACTCCCACAGGGGGAGCGCCGCTCAGCCAGAAACCGGGCTCACGGCTGGCGAGTGCAGCAGAGGCAGTAGGAGCCTCTCCTGCTGCCTCTGCTGCAAGAGGTTGGTAAGGAGCAAGGGGTCCCAGACTGCAAGAGCCCTGGACTGCAAGAGGGATGTCTGACTGCCCCTGGAGGAGGATCGGGCCTAAGCTGGCAGGCGGACATCCCCTGAGAGGTCCTGAACTGTGAGAGGGCACAGGCAGGGCTGAGGGACCCCCCCTCCCCAGTGCATGAATCTCGTGAACTGGGCCTCTAGTAAATAATAATACAAGAATAAACTATTTTGCATATTCATGACTTTAAACCTACTTTTGTCCTACCCTGTTTGGGTCTTTCACATAAATTTTCTTTTCCCTAACTTTTTGAGACAGTGAATGTCTTTACCATTAAAAAAAAAAAAAAAGATATCAATGAGGAGCTCTAAAATGTTATGATCAGTAAAATTACCACCACTATAACTTTAAAATAGATAATGTGCCCTAGCCAGTTTAGCTCAGCCTGCAGACTGAAGGTTCCCAGGGTTTGATTCCCATCAAGGGCACATACCTGGGTTGCAGACTTGATTCCTGGCCCCAGGTCTGAGTGCATGTGGGAGGCAACCAATTGATGTATCTCTCTCACATTGATATTTCTCTCTGTCTCTCCCCCTCCCTTCCATTCACTCTAAAAAAAAAAAGAAAGAAAGAAAGGAGAGAAAGGAAGAAAGAAAGAAAGAAAGAAAGAAAGAAAGAAAGAAAGAAAGAAAGAAAGAAAGAAAGAAAGAAATCAGTGGGAAAATATCCTTGGGTGAGGATGAACATACATATACATACATACATACATACATACATAAAATGACTGAATGTTTATTTTTTTGACTGTGATTACCCACACAAACCATTTTCACCATTTTTAATGAGGTTGTATGCTATAAATTACTTAAAACGTACACAATGACAACAAAAGTAAACTATTTTATAATGGCTTACAAGTGCAGATCTAACCTGGATGTTTATTCCAGTCTTTACTTTTCTCCTTATTGATTCCTTTCCATTTCCTTTCCTCTTCCCACTTTTTTACACTCAGTTTCTTGATAAACTTTAACTACATGGACTTGAGTTATTTGTGATTCAAATTTATAATTCTTAAATCTTTACTGGAAGATATTTCAGGGAATTGTATAAAACAATGGCTTCTTTCTCCTATAAAACATGTTAATAGTATCCTCTAACTCTATGTTTACACAAGCTTTCCTCTCATCCATTACAACTAATCAATGACTTATCTGATCCAGAATGCTTGCAGCATAAGCTTTCCTGTTTGCACTAAATACTAAAATGTGTCCTTTAAAATGATGCCATTTGGTCTGTCCTAAAGCATCAAATTGCTGAAAACCAGAGAAGTTCTTAGTATTTTTTAAAAAATGCAGGTAAGGAAAATAAAGGAGCCCTTCTTGGGAAAAATGAAGAGAGGCAAAAATATCACGTAATAAATTATTCTTCTAAGTGCTTATTTCATTTTGGGTAATTTCCCTGAGCTTCTAGGTTCTTGAAGACAGAAATTGTAAGAAACAACTGAACTGCAATAGAGAAAAGATTAAGTGAGGGCACCGTACGTTCATGACTCCTATATATAATAAAAGCATTTTCTGGGCAAAATTAGGACTGTTATCAGGAAGAGATGCACATGTTCAAATATATATATCTCATACAGTGATTTTTATACACCCTGACTTTTCTACTATTTGATTAAAAGACTAGACATTCCCCCCTGAGATTTGTTCCTCTGCCTAATGTGCAATAATTGCAGCGGAGTGCTTGGTACAGCAGCAGTGAGCACTGTTCTGTAATAAATCTGGGTCACTGCAGAGTTCATCACGCAGTCCTTCGCAACGGGAGATGAAGCGCGGGTTAGTTCATCTCTAGCTTTTAGCTGCAGTGTCGCTGGCTCTCCTGCCTAACGAAATTAATAGAGCTAAATGTATGCACACCGTCCATGGCCTGGGTCTTTCCCTTCCCGCTGTCTACATAATATTCCATCTCTGGGAAACATTTTCTCCAACAGTAATGAGAATCAGAAGTGTGGAAGTGTGAGTTGCCAAGAAAAAGACAATCCCCCTTTTGCTGGCTCATTGTCTTTATTACCCTATATTTCTTGAAATCAATATTTTAAGAATCTTTCAGTGCATATACATTCTCCCTTCTATTTTTCTGGTGGAAAAACAAACAGAGCTCCATGTAGGATTTTCTAAAGTGCTGACAGCAATAGCAAAGTGGTGGGATAAGCTTAGTGAGTGCTTTTCTTTGGAGAAATGTTTCTTTGCTTGCTTCATTACCCTTACTCTTCAGACTTTCTTTTTTTAAAATATATATTTTTTATTGATTTTCTACAGAGAAGAAGGGAGAGGGATAGAGAGTTAGAAACATCGATGAGAGAGAAACATTGACCAGCTGCTTCCTGCACGCCCCCCAGTGGGGATGTGCCGCAACCAAGGTACATGTCCTTGACCGGAATCAAACCTGGGACCCTTGAGTCCGCAGGCCGGCTCTCTATCCACTGAGCCAAACCGGTTCGGCCAGAGTTTCTTATTGAGATGGCTATTCACAGGAATTAATTTTGCCACCTCTGAACACATGTTACAGGACTACCGGCAACACCTAACTCTCTGCCTTAAAGTCCACATGACTTTCAACTCCTTTCTTTCAAGATTCTTCTCAGCCCACGCCTGCATCGCCCTTTCTACCCCCCATCCCATACGAGGCACCAAAAAATCAACATCCTTTAATTCTCAATTTTTTTCTCTCTAAACTTCTAAAAATCATTATTTTAATACAACTGAGGAGGGATTTGAAAAAAGGGATGAAAGCAACAGGGCAGACATCAGAACCAAAAAAAACTGAGAGAGCTAGAAGGGCTTCCTTTCAATGCCAGCGCACGTGTTTCAGCCGGTGAATGAGATGCGCCTGGCTTCAGACCCAGGGCTGAGACGTGCATTTTGCTTTTGAAGATCTTTGCCTTAAAACACGTTTGAAGCATTTAATAAGTGAGTTAGGGCTGTGTAAATCTTGTTAAAGCAAGTGAACATGAAGTGCACGGCCGAAAAGGCAGTCTGTTCATGCTTGGAGGAAAGTAAGTGTCCTTATTCAGCTCTTACATCAATATCTCGGGTGAAGCAAGATGTGCGCTCATTACCTCGCTCCATATTGGTGAAAATGCTCCACCTTTTTTTAAAAAATATATTTTATTGATTTTTTTTACAGAGAGTAAGGGAGAAGGATAGAGAGTTAGAAACATCAATGAGAGAGAAACATTGATCAGCTGCCTCCTGCACACCCCCTACTGGGGATGTGCCCACAACCAAGGTACATGCCCTTGACCGGAATCAAACCCGGGACCCTTCAGTCTGCAGGCTGCTCCACCTTTTAAAGAGACAAACGACGCTACCAACAATCAGCCCTGCCTGCTATTTTTAAATTTATTTTTACAAGAACCTTTTTTTTTTCTTTTTACAGGGCATCACATTTCTTTATTTCTATGTAAATGCAGAGTATAACCTCTCCTGGCTATGACCAGTTACAGAGAAAATCCTCACGACTCAGACTGGTTATTTTGAGTAAATACCTCAAAATGAAGGGAGAGGCTCAAAACAGCAAAGGACCACTTCCAAGTGCTTTGTCTTCAAGAGTAAGCAGAGGGAAATGTCCCAGAGACATGAGTGCCCAAAGGAACCAAAGACCAAATGCCTGAGACACACAGAAGTTTATCAGGTACCAGAGAACCAAGTTCCCAAAGTCATATGTCTCCCCAGATTTCCCCTCGACAATAATATTCAGTTGGCCCCAATTCTGGGTGGCACTGAATATTCTGAAATGCGCACACACTAGTAATAATTTTCTATAAGCATATATATAACCACAAGTTTTGAGGACTAACCATAGATTTCGAAGCCAAAAGACTTCTTACTTACAGATGACCTTTAACAGGTACCCAGTTAACACACTTCAAGTCCTTAATGCTCCCCACTCTAAAATGCAAAAACCATGTCTCAATATATGGACAAAATACCTTTTAATATTATTGGCAATGACTTGGAATTTTAACAAATCATAATCCACTTTCAACCCATTGTAGACTCTGAGAGTGCTTATTGCAGTGAGTCTTTGTGTGTGTGTGTGTGTGTGTGTCTGTGTGTGTTTCTTTTTTCCATCAAAAGGGATGCTGGAGTCATTTATTTCCTCACAGGAGCACTGTGGATGTCTTTGTAAGTCTGCTAGCATTATCTGACAAATAATCAATGTTTGGCTGTAACCCGAAGGCCTCCAAAGCTCGAGGACATTACTCAGCGTGGTATCATGGGGAAGAAGGCAAAGTCAGTATCAATTGTTTTCTACACAGAAATTATCATGTGATTCTTGCCCAAGATGCTCCATCAAAACACTTCCTATAGGATTACATTTAAGGCTCAGAATTATTTTGATTATTCATTATGTCATCCTTTGTATCTCGACAGCTTTTCTTTCACAAACCCACTACAGCGCAAGCAAGGCTGAATGTTTTCTGATGGGTATCGGCAAAGTGGCAGAAAAGCCATATGTCTTTATGTTCTTCATTTTGCAGAGAGGTTAAAGTGACCTTTTAGCAGACCCACAATAAAATCGGAATGTGAAAAGAGTGTAGGGCCCACGTATAAAACACTCTCCAACCTAGCTCTCATAAATACTAATAGGATGGAATAATTTGAGTGAACAGAGGAAAAATAAATCAAATTCACTCACACTTAAATATATAAAACTATTGTAGAGACATAGACATGACTAAAGATGTGATTTACTTCTGCCAAAGCCCAATACAATTAAAATACCATATTCCAAACCACCTTCAGAAAAACATATGTTCACAAATTTTTCCTTGGTTCTAAAATGTTTTTTCTCTATTATCTGCTAATGGAGAAGCATAAAACATAAGGACTGATAATAAAAACTTCCTGGGATAGCCTTTTGAACTATAAGAAGGTTAATCATATAATTTACGTGTAACATAAGGTCTTGTGTTTTAAATACATGATCCTCTCTTGTCTTACCTACCTGACTTTATATAATGTACTGCAAATAGCTGGAGTTAGGTAGAAAAGTCTTTAAACTTGAATGTGGATGGGATAAATAAGCACTGCATAATGAGTTATTTTATACCTTGTATACATAAGCAGATGATTATATAAATCTGGCTGTTTCAGTGACTGTAGCTAGTATTGTGATTATTTTGAGGAACATGCAAAATCAGAGCCATTGTTGAAATGAGAATTGAAAAACACAATAAGACATCCTAACTACTGAGCTGCAGTAGTTAGGAAACAGCAGAAAGGTGGGGAAAGGAAAGTTCAGGACAGTACTGAGGTTGCAGGCGATCTCCAGAGATTGGTAATTTTTTAAAATAACCACACCAGGAATGATGGCTGCATGTCCAAGAGTATCCTAGACAATGGACTTAAGCATTTAAGACCTAGACCTAGGAGACAGAGGTCTGTAAAGTGAGTTACCTTTGAAATATTAACTCCATAAATTAAGTTCTGAATTCCTACTCTTGCATTGCTGCAAGCCAGACAAGAGAGACTGAGTTGCTAAGCACCCCAGATGCAGACTCCACTCTAAGTACTTTCCTGATGGGCCTACATTTATAATTTGAAATAAAGACTGTTCTCTGGGAAGCCAGCTTTCAGCAAATAATCTTGGCATTTGAAGAAGAGTTTAAAAAGTTTTGTACCATTAAAATCTTTTACTCTTTCAACCAAAGAGGACATTCTGAAGAATATGGCAAGAATGAACCCAGCTGTGCAGCAAAATCTGGGTGATATAGAAGGTTCTTGGAAAGTCTTAAATTCAAAAATCCAACATGGAGTGTCCAGGAGAAATACAGGAAATGTAAAACTTAACATATTTATTTACATTTTGCAAATAATCCTATATAATAAAAGGCTAATATGCAAATAGACTGAACAGCGGAATGACCGGTCGCTATGATGTGCACTGACCACCAGGGGGAAGACACTCAACACAGGAGCTGCCCTCTGCTGGTCAGTGTGCTCCCACAGGGGGAGTGCCACTCAGCCAGAAGCCAGGCTGACGGCTGGCTAGCGCAGTGGCAGTGGCGGGAACCTCTCCTGCCTCTGCAGCGCTAAGAATGTCCAACTGATAGCTTAGTCCCGCTCTCCATGGGGAGCAAGCCTAACCCATTAATTGGACATCTGCTGAGGGCTCCCAGACTGCGAAAGGGTGGAGGCCAGGCTGAGGGGACCCCACTTCCCCCCGCCCAGTGCACAAATGTCATGCACCAGGCCTCTAGTGAAATTTATAAAAGAACACGTGTGCTCTCTCTTAATTCTGGGAGCAAATAAAAAAAGGTGATCATTTAACAAAGCAGATGTAATTACAGATGATTTATCTCAAGAAGCCCACCTATCATGATTCATTCAAGCAAAAAGCATTTATTAAGCATCTACTATAAATGTTTATTGAGTATCTAACATTACACTTGAAGCAAAACTGTATAACATTGCTCTTGTGAGAAACAGCTCAATCACAAATGAATGACTGCACTCAACAGTTTTTCCCTCCTGGCTCTTAATTTAAGGCTTGTGTTTGAATTCATTTTTGGTCTTCTCTGTCCACACCATCTTCATTTGTGTTTCATGTCCTCCCTAAGGCAGTCACACAGGTACACTTCAGCTCAGCCACTCTGAAAATGTGCCGATATATTCGAGATTCTCCCTGAGGCTCCTGAAATAAATTGTGCACATGCCACAGAGCCTAGACTTTAATCGACCATCCCAAATATACCTTTCAAATTCAGTAAAAATTCATGTCAAGTGTTATATAGTATGAGACTAAGAGACAGAAGATAATATTTTATTATATGAATATCTCCCATAAGGGTAATCCTACTTGACATCTATTCACTAGTATGTCTTTCTTCCAAATGCAAAACCAAGTAAGGTCAAGAAATCTATAAAAGTTATTTCTGCATCAGTTGACCAGTTGGATGAGTGTGTAGGTTATTGACCCAAACATTAGCATAACCTAGGCAACTTTGTAAAAGCACAAGTGTACAGATACCTTTTCTGGAAATCTGGACTCAATAGGTTTAGATATGAGGCCAGGATATTTGATTTTTTTTTTCCTATTCTCTAGTATTATGCTGTATAGCCCGGGCTGAGAAACACCAAGCTAGGAGAATTCTTCAGTTCTACTGAAACGCATCATGCATAGTTCCACATTATGTGTGTCAGATATCAGAGCCACCTGGGCAGAGAAGCTTTGATGGAGGGGAGTGAAAAGGGGACATGAAAGACACAATACAGGGATTTTAACCCCAGAGAAGCTGGGGTAGCCATGGGGACTCTACAATAGAGTTCCCTGGGTTTCCAGAGGGATAAAAGAAACTCATCGGCTGCCATGGGTGGGGTTAAAAGCACACCAAACTAAATGTGTCTAGAGGTAAAACAGTCATCTGCTGATTAATTCTAAACACTCAGTTATTTTGGCTAGCGCCTGTCTTTTCCATTTAACACTAAAATGATAGCAGAGAAAGGTTAAAGTGTGCGATATGGTTCCACAAACTTAATCAGCTCTGAGCAAATATGATTCTGATTTCAACTTTTAGAGTTCTTCAGGCTCTTACACAAAAGACTGAGGACTCTGGAAACGTCTCTGTAATTACCATGCTCTTTATTTAGTTGTTAGCTGCAACAAGGCCCATATGTGTTCTATTGCATCTAGCATTTACACTCAGAGAATGTGGCCCCACCTTTCAGTGACAAAACAGGAGCAATTGTTTCTCACCAGCACATGTCAACTTGTTGGCAGTGACCAAAATGGGCTGCTGATGTCCAGTCTCCACCCAGTGTGACCCAGGGCCAACTTCTCCATTGGGCATGGTAGGGCAGAGTTCAGGGCCCGCAATAGTTTTAGGGCCCATGAAAATGATTTTATTTCTTTTAAAATCAGGAAAAAAAAGTAAGTCAAAGGAATGTTTAATATATTTATCTGTATATCAATGCAGTTGTAAAATATAATTTTTCATGTTTTTATGGCGGAAGGGGCCCAGGAAGGCAAAAGTAAGTGGGGCCTGTGAAGGTCGCAGGCAGAACTGGTTATCCTTGATCATGACCAGCTACATAACTTGAGAGCTCTTACGCAAAATGAAAAATTTAGGGCCCTTGTTCAAAATAGTATAGATTTATGGGTAGTGACCTCAGAGCACTGAATCAAGCATAGGGCCCTCAGAGCGTGGGCCCTGTGCATCTACCTTAGTTAGCTGGCTAAGGACACCATTACAGTGTTAGTACTTCACAAGCTAAGACCAGGTTTTCAGTTCTGTTTTCACCTGCCTTTCTACATTCCCAGTGCAACCCCTTTACTTTCTCCGTGCAACTCCTTCAGCTAGAGCCAGCCAAGAAGATAGGAGTACTGAGAAGAATATGGCTGTTCTGGGCACTGGGTGAGAAATTTCATTCCCTTCATGACTATCATCACTTTGCTGATTTCACTCTGTCATCGGGCAGAGGATCTTTTTTTCCTCTGTACCCACACATATAATCTTTAGTGACCTTGAAATATGAGCATTAATTTCACCCTACCTTATCTTAGCACATGTCACTGTCACCAGGTAAGCTGCCCCTCTCCCCTTATTGTTGCTGTGAAACATACTATGGCTGGCAAAGGAAATTCCACTGGTAAACCTGCCTCAACACAAAGTTGGCATTATTTATTTATGATGTTACATGAATCATCTGCACTTTCCCTGATAAGCCCTGGGCGGTGTGTCTTTCATTTTAGCTGACATTTTGCTGCCATTTGCCAGGCTAAGTAACTACTGTGCAATCACTCTGAGCTGATGCATGGTCATTGTTTTGCACAAAATGGATTTTTAAGTCAGCTGAAAGGCTTTCTGAAGAATATAATTTGACAAAGTAAATTTTTGCCCATATAACAGAAATCAGTCAGGGCTGCACCAAATGTATTTTTTTGAGATAGCTAAAAGGATTTTTTTGCAGAGAGTTTGACAAAGTATTTTACTTTTGTGCACAAAACAAAAATTGATTAGTTTTGAACAAAAAGGATTTCTCGGGGTGCTGAAAGGCTTTTCTCTGGAATTAAATATATTCTCCAGCTTGCGGGATAACATATTTGAAAGTAGTGTCTTTGAGAAGACAAATAGTTGTCAGTGACATTTTTTTTTTTAAGAACATGTTAAAAGAATCTACTTAAATGACATTTTCAAACACCTAAACCTGGTTTGCCTGCAGATGTCTTACTGCTCACAGAAAGATGACCCATTTTCCAGTGGGTAAGGCTTATTGCATGATTCATTTGAGTGTTTGATCCTGCTCCTAAATTGATAGAATCACTGAGTAGACATTTCACTGAACACTTTCCCCGTTCAGTTTAACTATAGGAAACTAGAAATCTGAACAAATTGGAAAGCACAGAGTTTTAACTGAAAATTGTTTAGCTTCAGGGAAATCTTGCTGATGGTTTTCCAGGTATCCACAGTGCTTCTAGTATTTGAGGAGAGAAGGTGATTTGAAAACATGCAACTTCTACAAAACCTGAATGGGTTTTTCCCAAAGCACCCACCTGCTGCCATGGGAAGTTTTTAAAGTTAGAGGATAAAGACTATGACCTATTATCCAAAGCGCTATAAGTGTTCTGGACACATGTTGAGGGGGCAGGATGGAATATAAACAAGTATGTAGTGTGGCTATGACACCAACCACATTTCTGAGTCGTGATCTTTTCTTAAATACAAAGAATTTTTTGGAGTACACATAAAAGTAATAATTTACAACTATATTTTTTGTATATGTCTTTATTCTATTTTTGAGCTTTTATAGTTCACTGGTATAAATTTGGAATTTTTTTTCCAACTCAGTCTGTAGTCTCTGCATAAGATCATGACAGAACAGAGGCAAATGATCCCTGTCCCTCATTCTGTCATTATGCCATTAAATTAAATATAAAGCCCATATCTAAATCTTCTTTAGTAAGAATACATTGCTGAATCTTTAGAAATTAGATATATTATTACGTATTTAATATTTAGAAATTAAGGGCAACTTTTTTCTTAACAGTATAATTATTTAATAAGACTATTCACCTTTAAGAAATACATTAAATGAGACAGAAGTTTGCAACATACTACCTTATTTTTGTCTTTTGAGGAGGAGGGGGACTTGAAATCAGGTAATTTAAAGTAAATAGAATCCTCTTATCTACAAAATGTTCCTTATCATGGTACTTTTTAAAACAAAGATATGAAAGCCAGTGGGTCAACTCCTTTTCATTCTGTTATGCACCAACAGGAAGAACACACACCTCCCCACCTGCTCTCATTGTCATTATTATGGGATTACCTCCCTGAAGCTTGACAATGAACAGTAAAAACAGTTCCTTTATTGACCAAGTTCTCTAGCTTACTATCAAAATAAAAAATAAAAGTATTACAAACTTACGAGACTTTGATCACTAACCTATTTTTATGAAGAGACTAACACAATGTACCATTTTTTCTAGTGCCTTGACTAATTTCACACCATGTCTTAACCATGCTGCAGCACAAGCAAGCCCTCCTTTCAGAAAAGGAGGGCTTGCTCTCCCTGGCTAATCTACATAAGGCCCTTCACTGTGGACTTCCAATCCAGAGGACCACAGATGAACGAATCCCCCTGGAGGGTAACTCTTGGCCTGTGGTTTTCCTAGTGTGTGTGAGTACTTCACCCTGGAGACACCAATAGAATGATGATGGCACACAACAGGCATCTCAATTTCCTGGACTACCTGAGAAGCGTTGGGGTGGAAGTCTTTCAAAGCAGCACCAAGCTGTTAGGTTCAAATGAATATTTGATGCTGTATTAATTATGAGAGCACGTCCTAAAAACCAGCCCTTCAGATTGAAAAAGCAGAAAAGGAGGCATATATCTTTAAATGTGTCAGAAACAGAACAACTTAACAGCAACATGAAAGCAAGATGAGCTTATAAGAGCCGAGAAGGAGCTGAGCACTGATAGAAACACAGGGAAATGTAACTGTCCATGAGGGACTACTTCATGATGACAAATCATAGCATTTTCTTGGGAAATGGGAGAATATAAAGTGTCTGAGTTGCTGAGGAATAAATAGTCATGGAAATGCTAGATCATAACCATTGCTCACTCAGAAGCTGCGACTAATGTTAAGAAAATCACCACATAGAAGTCAGGACTTGCTCCACTCAAATTCACAACTGTAAACATGTTTAAAAGCTGCAGCTACTTTTAGAGGTGCTCATAGTGAATTCGTTTCTTTATAAGCTGAGTAATTTTCTTAGTACTGGTACACTCAAGTACGCCTGTGAATTGCCGCATTTCAAAAAAGTGACATTAATGCATATTCACTTATATAGAATAGCCTTGATATCTCTACACACCTAGGGCAAAGGAGAAGAAAAATCCAAAGTTTTATCGTCCCTTTAAAACATGGAACCATCTGCTAACATGCCAACACATCTGCTAACAGGCCAACACTAGGCCCACATTCTCAAATGGCAACACCTGCCTGGCACTGAGGGGCAACTGCCCCTATTAGTGTCCTCACTCTCCAATTTGCCACAGTCCTCACCATTCTCTTATGTCTAACACCACTTCACTTCACCCATTTATGCTACCTACATTTGAGTTTGTGACCCCTGGTAGAGAAACTAAAAAGGATTTTTTTAAAAATAGCCAAAGCTTTTCAAACATTGGGGTTTGGTTCATGTATCTACCCAAATCTGCTTTATGAGCTGGACTGTCATAAACTTCAGTTTAGGTGGTATTCTTGCTAGACTGACAGTCAGGAAATAAGGAGCAGTATCTATGCAGCAGTAGCAAGAGAGATTAGGGAAGTCTCGACAAATGAATTGTTTTTTCCTAGCATCCCACACGTTTGCCTAACACCAGTGTGGATCATCATTAGCTAAAACTATCTCATCATCGACAGTAGAAGATAACTCTTGGACTGAGGTTTTATGTGCTTCCTTCCATAAAACTGGACTCTGGTAGCACTGAACGCTGAATGCACATTTTTCTGCCCAGTTCATTCATTTACTGCAAAAATTACCTAAATTACCCTCTGGTAACAGATACTGGGGACAGAGCAGGAAGAGGAAAACTACCAAAGACATAATTGCTGCTCTCATGGAGCTTTCAAACTAGTGGAGAAAACTGACAGGTAAACAATTAAATGTAATTTGGGGGAGATGGATGCACTATGACTAATGATAAGGGTGGATCAAAGGGGTAGGGAAGATGGACTAGATATGGGGGCTGAATACATGAAGTGGGGACAGGGACACTTATTAGGATACTCCAGAGAAGAAACAGAGGCTGAACGAGACTAGAACAAGGCACCAGGAATGCAAAGAAGTCTCAATGTTTTTAAAAATAGTCATTCAAGTCCTAACCGGTTTGGCTCAGTGGATAGAGCGTCAGCCTGTGGACTGAAAGGTCCCAATTTCGATTCTAGTCAAGGGCATGTGCCGGGAGCCAGTCCATCCTTGCTGTTTCAAGGGACCTGGCATATATGGCATACGGTTCTTAATGTCTTTGCTCACCTTCTTGGCGCTGTGTTTTAACCAAGGTCACCTCTCCGAGAAAGGTTGTTTCCCCAGGTAGGGATTTTTTCCCTGAAGTTAGGGAGGGGATGAAACTCCTTAACTAAGTGCCAGGCAGGTAGTTAATCAATTTAACTACAAACAATCATGCTTAAGCTACATAATCTTTACTCCCTGGAATGGAGATAAGAAACGCCCTAACCTTTGTAATAGAGATTGACAGGATTAAAATGAACTGGTATAAATACAGATGTAACAAGACAGCAAGACACAGGGCTTGGAAGACAGGACCAAGAGAGACAGAGCCTAGGCACAGAACCTACACAGAACGTTCTCTAGGGACAGAAGAACTTCGCTGGCGAGAGCATGCCGGAGGATCCTGGACAGGGACTGGCCTCGGAGCCTGGAGGCGGAGCCTGGCGAGAGAGCATGGCAGGGGATCCTGGACTGAACCTGACTGTGGAGATTGGCAGGAGAGCCTGACTAGAACCTGGTGACTGAACCTGACTGGAGAACCTGAGCAGAACCTCTCTGGAGACTGAGACCAGAACTTGGCTGGAGATCCTGGCTAGGCTGCTGATCAACTGAACCCTGTCTCCGTGTCCTTCCTTCTTCGCCGACTCCGTCCACACCTTTGGGGACCCCTGGACCCGCTGGGGTTGGACCCCGGCAGGCATGTACCTTGGTTGTGGGCACATCCCCAGTGGGGAGTGTGCAGGAGGCAGCTGATCGATGTTTCTCTCTCATCGATGTTTCTAAATTTCTATCCCTCTCCCTTCCTCTCTGTAAAAAATCAATAAAATATATTTTTAAAAAAATAGTCATTCAAGAGCTCATTGTCCAAAAGAAAGGCCAGTTTATCCAAGTCTCCATGAGGAATGCTGGTCAGATTTGAATACAAGAGTAAAAGGATAGTCCTTTAGACCTGAGGTCTAAGCATACCCCCAGTTACTGCACTGACTCTCCAGTTCACCCCAGTCCCCACCATTCCCTAATTTTTTTTCACTTTGCTGATTTAAACCTTGCTTAAAATAACAACAATTTAAATCAACCATGGTGTGTGGTTTTTTGTTTTTTTTCTTTAAAGCACTCTGTTGGGTCCCAGAATGAATAATTCTATTTTGGTCTCAAATGGAATTCTCTGTGAGGCTTTCTGGGCTTCTACATCCCATCATCTCAATTTTCCAATCCTCCTCTGTGTTCAACAGCAACTTTTCCATGTCTGTTTCTTAGCATTTACTGTACTATGTTATAATTACTTAAAGGTCTTTTATACCAGCTCATGTTCAAAATACAGGAGTGTAGAGGGTTGAATGATGCTCAACACTAACCCACTCCACCCCAAAAAAGATGAGGTCTGCTCAGACCCTGTGAATGGGATTTTACTTGGAAAAGGGGTCTTTGAAGAGGTAATTAAGTTAAAGATATCTACATGAGATCATCCTGGATTATCAAGCAAGCCCTAAATCCAATGATGCAACTTATGAGAGACAGAAGAGAAGACACACAGAGGAGAAGGCCATGTGCAGATTTGGAAGGACTGCAGCCACTAGAAGCTGGAAGAGACAAGAAAGGTTTCTCCCCTCGAACTGTCAGAGGGAGTGCAGCTCTGCCAACATCTCAGTTTCTGAACTCTGACCTCCAGAGCTGTGAGCAAAGAAATTTCAGTTGTTGTAAACCACCCATTTTATGGTAATTCGATATGGCAGCCCTAAGACATACAGGTGGTACTCAATATATATTCCTTTAGTCATTTGATTAATTAAGTAATCAAGGCTCAAGCTGCTCCTCAGGCCAGTGATTGTAAACCAAGAGAATTGTCAGCTTCTCAAATATAAGGATGGTAAAATCCAATGTCATAATCAGATAAACACAGGCCCTCTCTGCAGTAATGAAAGACTGGAGTATCTCCACCTTTCTCTAAGACCTTACAGAGGAATGGAAGTGGAAAACTGAGCACCAACAAAAGAAAAATTCCTGAGTTGGCTCTTACAGTTCCCAGGGTCACTGTGCAATGGCTGGCAGCCCAATATTGGTGTCCAAACTGGCAGCTACCTCCTGTTCTGACCTGGGACCAGGGAAGCCTCTCTCCACTTGCTGATGCCTAAGACAAGCCACACCTGCAGAAACAATAATTATGGGTTTTGTAACGTCTTTTTGCTCTCCAGGAAGGACTCTTATTCTCCAATCCCCACTCCGATGTGAATCTCCTATTGGACCCAACATTTAGCTTTCAAACACGTTTTCCAGAAACATGTCATTTAGAAAAGTATGGAACTACTTGCAAATTTTTAAGAAAAGGGTAAAAAGTAAATTTAAAATAGCATGTTCAGTTCAGCACCACTTAACTTAAATAGAGATTAGATGGACAGTAGTGAGAGTTAAAGGAAAAAGGAATTGAAATAGTAACAGTGACTATATCTGGGCAGTGAGGGTTATAAATATTGGAACTGTCTGCTTTTCATATTTTTAAACTGAGCATATTTTCTCTATTAGATAAAAGCAACAAACATTTTAAAATACATAAAAAGATTATGAAAACACAAAATAAAGAATATGACATCTTGACTACTCAAAAGCTGAGATGAACACTAACCAAGGAGGTTCGTGTTTGCATATAGGTTGCCCAGCATGAGTACATGGAGTTAGTACTGTGTGTAATGGAGAATCAAGCCCCTGGGGAGTGGAGAGGACATGCAAGGCTCTGGGTAGAAGTTCAAGTTATGAAGGAAAGCAAACCTGATTTGGAATCTCAGTCCATTAATAGCCATATGACTTTGGGCAAATATTTTCACCATTCAGATTAAATAAGGTAGAGTATAAAAATCACTTGGCATAATATCTGATATATAACAAGCTTCAAATAAATATCAGTAATCTATTAGTTATCAATATGTAGATTATCCATAGTTTAGGTTGTCCTAAAGAACAATTTCCAATTAATAGTCCATCATATAATATTAATTCATTTCATATTAAAATAAGCAGAACAAAATTGGGAGGGTAAATAATATAAAACTAAATATTACCCTAGTATTTCAGAGTAATTCATACTTTGGCTACTTTATATTCTTACTCTGGTCCATGAGATCAGGTATTTTCTAGCTGGTCTTGTAATTACATGATATTGTAATCAAACTTCAGTTTATGAGAAGAAAGTCTCTAGTTAGGTATTTTATAATATTAGGCAACAATAAGATTTTTTAAAAAATGTAACATCCATAGCATTGTTCACTAGGGAGCAACTTTTGAAGCTTTTTAATGCAATTCGTTAACTAATTTTACAAAGGAGAAACTAAGGACTGGAGTGGTTAACTGGTATCCCCACAGCCACCCTAGCTAGATACTGGCCGGGAAGTCAGCTCTTGTATTTTCTCCACCAGGCAAGGTCTTTCCACTGGGCCATTTCTGTTGATCTCTGTCAGAGAGGCAAGAACTTCACCCATGCTACTGCTATAATACTGATGGGAGTGGGAATAGTCAATGCAGCCTCCTGGGGACAATTCATGCTCAGACAAGGAATTTAGTTACATGAAGTCAACCAAGACTCCAATGATTAATTGGTAAGCAAGTGAATAGTGTATCCATAAGGGGATTAGGTGAGTTTTTGAAGCTTGGTTTAATATTGCTTCAGAGGATTAAGTGATATTAAATTACTAAAAGTTTTGTGATACCACTTGTTTTATTTTCATATCATTGACATCTATATCTGACTTAATTATTCACAGTGTCTCTTTTTTACACCTATTCATGTTTGCATATGGGATGTTGAAGATATATGAAGTAGGAATTAGCCTGAAGCATAGTGGGGAGGATGGTGACACTATGGCAATATATTTATTTATTCATCTTCCCTCTTCTCATCAAAATTACTCTTCACATAGTCAAATACCAAACCCTGAAGAAAAATGTGTATATGTGTGTGTGGGGAGGGGAGCGGGGGGGATGTGGTTTTATAAAAGGAATCACGTTTTTCTAACTCTAAATGTAGGTAAGAGGATATTAGGAGCAACTTTACCTGTTGCCTCTGAATCAGTAACCTAACACCAGAGTTGAGGTCAAGAGAGCATTAAGACCCCCTCATTTTAAAGGGAAGATCCCAAAATTGCAGCAGGACAATTCATCTGAGGCTTACAAAGAAGGCAGTAAAACTAATGTTAGTCTTATGTGTTACTACCCCAACTCCTCATCTCAGCCTTTCTTTTCCTCAGAACCCGAGGAATGGAATGGGAAGAGAATCACTAGCATCTGCAGGGAGAAGAGTTGATGGTAAGATCTTGCTTCCATCTTTCCTTTAATTGTAAAGTGTGTGTATGTATGTGTGTGTGTTGGGGTGAGCTCCAAGACACTCATTCAAAGAGAACAGGGATGCCAGTGAGAAAAAGAAACCAGCATCTTGTTTCCAGCTTTATCACATGCAGACTCACTCATGTCCTGAGCAAGAAGTAGTGAAATTCATAGATGCACCTGACACATATCCTTGGAATTGGGGCGGGGGGGGGGGGGACTTTCTAAAAACATGGAGACATGTGTCTGCTTCTAACTTGATAATTTTTCAAAGGCAGGAGGTTTACCAGAGCAATCTGAGCCAGAACTTGAGTAGATACCACACTACTTTGTGCCAAAGAAGAAACTGATGGAAAATACAAGTACTCCAGGTTCCCACAAATCTTGGAGGGCACCACAAGTGACCTCAGAGATTCTGGGAAGGCTCCTAGATATTTTAGGTAAAGTGAGCTTCCACAAAGCTACCCAAGTGCTTTTCGGGTAAAGGGAGAGAAGTCCTGTTTGGAGAAAGGGTTTGGGGTACAGACTATTTAGCAGAGCTAAGAACATATGGCTGCTTCTCTCTTTGCGAGTAGTTGGTATTGGAGGGGATAGGATGAAAAGCTGCCCCTCCAAGGTAAACAAACATGTCATCTATGCTAAGACAACTCACCAGCCGAGGAAAGTTGCAGAGATAGAACAAAACCAAACCAAAATATGACCAAACAGTGTTCTAAAAGGGAGTTTTGCTGCTGCCCTGGATTGGAATGTATTAGGCTCAGATCTTGTCCAAATAGGTACAGTCGAAAGATAACACATTCAAAAGAGAGACACCTATCTATGAGGTTAGACACCTCACCTCATGCTTACTAAAGTGTGAACCTTGGGCCCAGCTATCACCAGCTTCTACCCCCATTTCTCAACTGTACCCCCTCCCCAATCTATATTAGAAGACTGACGAGAAGAGAAAAGTGATTGAGTCAAGTATAGCAAGATCTTATGGGATAAACCACTTTTCCCACAATTCCAAGCCAAGATAATGAGGGAAAACTCCGGAAGAGTTACTCATAGAGATTAGAGTGATGATAGGAAGGGGAAAATGGCATTAGACTCTTGATTGGACAACTGCTTAGTCTGTGCTAATCTAGCCATGGGCTTGTGTAATTAGAGAAGATATGTATTGAAAAGAAATGACAATGGTGAAGAATTGTCCTACACATATGCTTTTTGCTAAAATGGCAAGAATTCATGAGGCTTAACTGGACTCTACAGAAGGTGCCTCATTCTTTGTCACCCTGGCCAATATCTCATATGACACCCACCACTGAGCAAAGGGACACCAACTGCAATAGACTATGGGGTGGATCTGAGAGGTGAAGAAAGAGGTTCTCTAAAGATGGATTTCCAAGGTCAGGAAACAAGGCAATGGAGAGGTGCTACAACCCCCCTTCCCCCCCCCCCCCACACACAGAATTTAGACACGCACCCCATGAGTTACACCAGCATCTGAAAGCCTCACAGGAAGAAAAGCAGACAAATCAAATGCAGAGCTGCAACATCATCCACTGAGTACTGACACATTTGTCTGCTTTCTCTCCCCACTCTTTGCATCAACCTACCGGAGAGGCTAGGCCTTGAAATGGCAGGAAGGTTTCTCCCAGCAAAATCACCTACCTTCTTCACCCACCTACTCAGGCTGTCAGGATCCCAGCTAGGCCCGTTCTGAGGGGAAGTGGGAAGAGATTGAAGTAAAGTTTCAGAATGGTCCACACTAACTAGTGTTAACTTATGGACTATGACTAGAGATTTGACAAAATATTTGAAAACAGAGACTGCAGAAAAATAAAACTTTTCCATATCACATGGCTCACAGAGTTAGCCTCTTCAATATATAAATGTTATTGTTTAGAGCAATTTTAGGTTCAGAGCAAAATTGAGTGGAAAGTACAAAGAATTTCTTCACACAGGACAGACTCCCCCACTATCAACATCCCTCAAGAGGGTCCATTTGTTACAACCAATGAACCTACACTGACACGTCATTACCCTCCAAAGTCCATAGTTTACATTAGGATTCACTCTTGGTGTTGTAAGTTCTATGGGTTTTAACAAATGTATAATGACATGTACCCATCATTATGGTATCATACAGAATAGTTCCACTGTCCTAAAAATGCCCTACAATACACCTTTAATATATGTATTTTCTCTAGAACTGCAATGGGCTCGTTAAAGATTTTCATACCTTAACTTCTCCACCGGGGTAAATAATAACCCTCTCTAAGAATATTCTTGGCATTTGGGAGTTGATGAATATGTGGTGTTTTGTCATTATTTTCATGACTGTCTATTCCATTTTCTTGCTATAATGCCCCTGCTCCCTAGCATATTCCCTAGCATATTGCAGGAATGAAGTCTATAAATATAAGTTGTTACATGTTAAGAATATCAACATTTTTTAGGACAAATATTAAAAATATTCTCCCGAGTTCTTTTTTAAATGAGTTGATAGTTTCGAATAATTTTGAAAACAAAACTTTTAAGTTTATACTGAGTTACCACTCACAGCTCTTTCCTTTATGGCTTTTGCCATTGGGCTCAGATTAGACAGCCTTCCCTCTCAAGAGTATATGAGCATTCCCCTGGACTTTACCACAGTTCCTTTTCTTACATTTAAATGTTTAATTTAGTTAAAAATCATTTTGGTGTAAGTTATGAAGTAAGGGTATTGATTGATTTTCAAATGATGACTAGTTAACCAACACCCTTTATCTTTATTCTTCTATCATTGTTCTTGGCTTTAATTGGGTGTTGCACCCTTTCTTCTTTCTTGAATTAAAAAAACCCGCACACATTTATTTTTATTCTTGTTTAATAATAAAGGCCTTAATGCTACAATTTTTTTCTAAATAGAGATTTTGCTATATCCCAGAATTTTTTTATGAGTACTATTTCATATTTGTTTATCTATAAATACTCTTCAAATTAAATTCTGGTCAGCTCTATCACCCAAGACTTACTTCGGAAAGCAGTTAAATTATAATAAAGGTGGGAGGTTAACCTCTTGTAGAATACAGTGGGAGTTTTCTTGTTACCTACTACTATCTGGTCAGTTTTTATTACTGTTTCATGAGGACTGGAAAAAATATTCCTTATTTTTTAGATATAAATTTTAAAACAGTGTTTAAAAATTAATGTCATTACTTATATCAATTAAAGCCTCTATATCTTTATTCTTTTTTTTCTCTCAAGGACTAAGAGTTAATTGAAGTTTCCTTATATTATTATGCCTCTTTCATTTCCATAAGAGACTAAAGATCTAAAAGTAAAGCAAACAGAAAAAAAACAAATATAAAATACTGATTCTATATAATAAAAGCCTAATATGCTGTGTCCAGTCGTCAGGTTGTCCATTCAACCAATAAAAGCATAATATGCTAATTATATGCTAAGGCTGCTCAACCGCTTGCTATGATGTGCACTGACCACCGGGGGGCAGATGCTCTGACTGGTAGGTTAGCTTGCTGTTGGGGTCCGGCTGATCAGGACTGAGTGACATGGGCTGGACATGCCCTGGAGCCCTTCCAAGGTCCCTCTGTGGCTGGCCAACCTCCTGCGTCCCTCCCTGGCCCCAATTGTGCCCTGGTGGGGTCCCTTGGCCTGGCCTGCACCATCTCAAAATTTGGGACCCCTTGGGGGATATTAGAGAACCAGTTTTGGCCTGATCTCACAGGCCAGGCTGAGGGACCCCACTGGTGCATGAATTCATGCACTGGGCCTCCAGTATTATTATAATTTTGGTGAAAGTAATGTTTTCATCAAGATACAAAGTCCAGAGACCATTAACATAACAGATTAACATATTTAAATATAATATTTCTAAGACTCTTATGTTTAAAGAAACCATAAACAAATTTCTTAAATCGCAACACTTACAACAAATAGAACAATATTCCCAAGTTGAAATACTCTACTTTCTCTTAAATATTCAGAAATAATAACATATAAAGAATCTAAAATATTAATAGAAGTAAATATCAGCAGCCTAAACTTGATTCTTCACCTCTTTTATCCTCATTTATGAGTAGAAAGTCTATGTAGCACTGAGATTCTCTGCCCTTAAGTCACTTCTGGGCTGGGTGGTCAAAGACTATTTCTTTCCAAGGCTATTTCTTGTCTAAAGCCCCCTACAACTCTCTCCACAATTTGCTGCATTAGTGTCTAATGCAAAGGATACCCCCACCCCCCAAATGAGCAGGCCTGTGAAGAACTTTCCCCAGTAGATACTTCTTAGGCCCATTAGTCTAAATCTGACTAGACTGCTCAAATCCTCCTCCTCAGGATATTAAAACACAAGATATGAGAGAGGGCCGCTGACAAGAAAAAGAAGCAAAAGACAAGAGCCAGTAAGTCAGTAAGCAGAAATCATGAAGCCGTAGAAGCCATAAACCAAAGGAAACTATGGGGTAAAGAGATGAGTAAAGAGAGACAGAAATGACAGAAGGAAGGAAAACCATAATACTGTTACCTTAGAAGAAGAGAGAGAAACTCAGTAATGAGTAAAGGGACTATATATCACGTAGAAGTACACAGATGTTCTCTGACATGTCAAGAGTTCTCTCTGGATAGGATGAGTGAGGTTATACTTCTTTGGAGTCTGACTTTTCAGCTGTAAGAATATGATCTTGTGTTGTTCAGATACCCTTTACAATAAATAACTAATAATGAGATATCCTAAGTTGTTTCCATACCCTTCTAACCTGGAAGATTCTCACTAAAACAATTCCTTGCTATCATTGCAATTGGTGCCATTCTAATCTCATAGTATATTTTCCAAGTCTTACATGAGCCTGTTGAGTACCTCTGTTCCATAGCCCTACTTTCCCTCCCACTGAATGTGCCAAATAATTGATGACTTCTTTACTCCAGGACGGTTAACATTCCCTGCAATCATCAGTATAAATACTTTATTAATAATTTGTATTTATACAACATCTGCCTCCCATAGAGCTCAAAGCTGTTTACAAACATCGTCTCATCAATCCTGATCGCAACCCCTTTTTTATAACATGAAAGTGTGTACCAGCTAATGAGTATTGTCATCTCCCTTTGACTCACGGGAAACTGAAATCCAGAGAAGAGTTACTTTTTCAAGGTCAAACAGTAATCGGAGAAATAGCAAGAAATATAATCCAGAACTTCTGCATTCTTGTACTTTATGTTTTCCCTGGGAAAAACTCTCATTTCAGGTCCTACACATATTCATTAGAAGGCATAATTTTTTTTTTAAAGGCAGCTTCTTTTATTGGAGGTTAAAAAAATCCCATTAACTCAAGTATGAAAACTTAGTGAACTTTGACTTAACTTTTCAAGAGGTTATCGTGACAGTCAGAGCCTTGAAGAATGATTAAATTCCAGAACTTGACAGCATTTTTACTGGCATTTTTAAGCCAGTAAAGAAGTTTCTGGTTGGCTTTGAATGCACTTATCCATGCATTCCTTCTCCATGTTGGAAACAGAAGAAACCACTTCAAGATGACCGAAGTGGGAGCAATAAGCATTTTCAAGAAGAATGCAGGCAATGGCAATCAGATTACATATTGAATGACTGTTACATGCCAGACAGCTAAATACATGTGTCATTGCAACCCTATGAAGCTGACATGTCCTCTTTATTTCGCTGGTAAGGAAATTGAGGCTCAGTGTATTAAATAAATGGGGGAAACTGACTTTTTAGGACCCTTGTTTCTGCTTCTCTTACCTGTGCTTTTAACTGACACCATACAACTACTACAAATAATGGTAATTGTCGCTACAGCTGCTTTTGTTGTTTTGAATAGTGTAATCCTAGCATGGAGGGCCAGCTAACTATAGCCTGCTGCAGCCACCATCATTTATGCTTTATGTCAGTTACAGAGAAAAATAAGAAAGGTCATTAACAGTAGTCTTTGACATTAAAAATTCAACAGTATTTGCAAACCTAGATCCTGAAATATGATTTAGCAGCCAGGAAAAGCCCACCATCAAGACAATTCTACACCACAATGGTATGATTAGTAAAATTAGAAAAAAAATGGAAACTTTTTTTAAGCTAATTACTTACCACTCATAAAGTAAGGCTGGGCCCAAAGTTTCCTGTGAGCACACCACATGAAAATTTCACAAGACACCTAGGATGCATTAAGAGAGCGCATTTGTAAATACTTATAAAAATTTTCCCAACTCCTCAAGCTACACATATAGTGGAAACCATTCTCATTTTAACCACAGTTTGCTATGGACAAAATAAATCTAAACCCTAAAATAATAATGGCTAACATTTACCAAGTACTTACAATTTGGCAGTCATGATGCTTTATACACATTCATTTAACCTTCACTCTGAAATAGGTGCTATTATTATTCCCATATTTCAGATAAAGAAACTGAGGACTACAGAGGGTAAGTATGTTGTCAATCCTGGGATAATAAACCTAGCAGTTTCACTTAAGAGCCAGACACTTATGTATTAATTTCTACTTATCTTTGGGAAGCCCATAGCATTTTTATGAAAATGCTCTTTAAATAATAGGCATTAATATTATTTCAATGAATCCCTGAATCATGGATAAGCCTTAATAATATCATCAGAAATGAATAAATAATTTTTCTATTGTCTAATCTTATATAGGAAGCAGGATATTCAAAGAGATACTAATAAAAAATAATTAACCCAATCAAAATGGCCCTTGGGACACATGGACCTATGGTGAGGGTGAGGAAAGCTGTGTCAGATGATCATTCCTCTTCACATGCTTTCAGTAGCACTGACTACCCTCTCCTGGTCTCAGCAAGAGGACCCTGAAGTCAAGGAAACAAGTTATACTTTCCAGCACCAAAGAAGGAAGAAAACCAGCTCTGCTGAGTTTGCTGAGGCCCACTGTCCACCTAAAACCCACCTGGCGCTCTGACCAGAAGGAGGTCCTGGGAGACGATGGGATAGAGAGCCAAGAGAAAAACATTGCTGACTTTCCAGCATTTTGTTTTGGCTTTTAATAACAACATATTTCAAATGTACATTATATTATAACAAAGAACTATTCATGCCATGTAACCACCATTCTGATTTAACAAGTATATTCATTTCGCCAGTCTTTTCTCTTAGAAATTAAATGTTACTAACACAGCAGAAAGGCTTCCCTCTGATCGTCCCTAGCCCCTCTTCCTTTCCCAGAAGAGCCGCTCTCCTGAAAGAGGCATGTGTTCCTCACAGCCATGTCTTCATATGTGGCTACACCTGTCAGTATCCATAAACAATATGTAGCATTGTTCCATGAATACATAAAGTTTACATAAATTGTCTCTAATCTATCCTTCTGAAACCTGCATTTTCCCTCAGCTTTTCTTTTATTGTGGCAAAACATGTATAACAAAATTTACCATTTTAACCATTTTTGAGTGTACAGTTCAGTGGTATTAAGTACATTTATGTTGTTTTTCAACTATCATCATCATGCAACTCCAGACCTTTTTCTTCTATCCCAAACTGATTCTCTTCACCTATTAACAATAACTCTCCATTCCTGCCTTCTCCATAGCTTTGGCCTTATATTATAGTTTCTGTCTCTCTGAATTTGATTATTCCAGGAACCTCATATAAGTGGAATCATACAGTATTTTGCCCTATTGTGAGTGGCTTATTTCACTCAGCATAATATCTTCAAGGTTCATCCACACTGTAGCATATGTCAGGATTCCTTCCTTTTTGAGGTGGAATGAAAGTCCACTTTCTGTGTGTACCACATTTTGTTTACTCATTTGCCTGTTGGGTTGCCTCCATCTTTTGGCTATTGTCAATAATGCTGCTTATGGGTGCATAAATATCTGTTCAAGTCCCTGCTTTCAAATCTCTTGTGCATATAATCAGAGTAGAATTGATGAATGATATGCTAATTCTATGTTTAATGTATCAGTCAGGGTTCTCCAGAGAAAGAGAACCCATAAGGTATGCATAGGTACCTGTAGAAGAAAATCATTATAAGTATTGGCTCACATGGTTGTGGCGACAAAGAGGCCCCACAATCTTCCATCCACAAGTTGTAAAACCAGGAAAGCTGGTGCTATAATTCAATCTGAGTCCAAAGGACTGAGAACCAGAAGAGCATATGGTGTGAGCCCTAGTCTGAGTCCAAAGGTTGGAGAACCAGGAGCACTGATAGTCAGGGGAAGGAGGAGATGGGTGTCCCAGCTCAAAGGAAGAAAGCACACTTGCCCTTAATCAATCTTTTTCTCCCACTCAGCCTTTACCAGATTGGATGATGCCCACCCACATCTGTGAGGGTGACCTTCTTTACTGAGGCCACCAATTCAAATGCTCATCTCTTCCGGAGACACCCTCTTAGACACACCCAGAAAAAAGATTTACCAACTCTGTTGGGGTCTCTTAGCCTCGTCAAGTTGACACATCAAATTAGCCATCACTCTTAATTTTTCTGAGGAACCATAATACTGTTTTCCACAGCAGCTGTAGCATTTTACATTCCTGCCAGCAATGCATAAGGGTTCCAATTTCTCCACATGCTCACCAACATTTTCAGCTTTGTTTTTGAGATTTATCCATTTCAAATTTAGGTAGATCTGATTCATTCACTTAACAATATGCCATAATTCATTATCCATTCCCTAAGGTAAGTTATGTTGTTTCCTATTCTGTTGCTATTACCCTCGATGACACATTGAACATTTCCATATATGTCTCTGTCCACAGATATGAGAGTTTTTCTGGATCTATACCTAGGAGTGGAATTTCTGAATCATGGGACCTCTATAATTCAAACTTTAAAATACAGTGCCTGCCCAGTGGGTGTGGCTCAGTGGTTGAGTGTTGACTTATGAATTAGGAGGTTCATTTCCAGGTAAGGGCACTTGTAGGGGTTGCAGGCTCAAATCCCTGTAGGTGGTATACAAGAGTCAGTGGATCAATGATTCTCTCTCATCATTGATGTTTCTTTCTCCCTCTCTCTTCCTCTCTGAGTGGCCAGATTATTATGACCACCTGACGTTTGTAGGCAAATTAGCTATAATTTCGTGCTGAAGTTGCTAGAGGGCCAGACCATTATAAATAGGGAAGCAGGTTGTTCACCACGACAGTAGAAGTGATTTTTTTGTGAAGATATGGGGAAAAAACGCGATTTAACAGCCTTTGAACATGGGATGCACACACACACACACACACACACACACACACACACACACACTGAGTGGCCAGATTATTATGACCACCTGACGTTTAGGCAAATTAGCCATACACTGCTTCATATGGGATATGGAAGCCTAAGGCCTGTCCGAACACCTTTGCTGTCTGCAGTTACCAAGATAAAATGTCTCCAATTCGCACAGGAACACAAGGATTGGGCAGTCGAGCATTGGAAAAAAGTCATGCGGTCCAATGAATCACGTTTCCAGTTGCATCATGCAGATGGCAGAGTGAGAATTTGGCAGAAACAGCATGAAAGCATGCACCCCACATGCATGAGTACAACCCTTCAAGCTGGTGGGGGCAGTGTTATGGTTTGGGGCATGTTTTCCTGGCATGATTTGGGCCCTTTAATTCGTGTGGAACAACGTCTGAATAACACAATGTACCTAAGTATCATTGCTGATCAAGTTCATCCTATCATGTTGATGGCGTATCCCAATGGAGATGGCTTCTTCCAACAAGACAATGTGCCATGCCACGGTGCTCGTATTGTGCAGGAGTGGTTTCAAGAACATGAGGGAGACCTTACCTTGCTTAGGTGGCCCCCACAATCACCAGATCTCAATCCAATTGAGCATTTGTGGGACGAAGTTAAGAGCCATCAGGCAGCTGGTTCCACAACCATCAAACTTCACAGAACTGGACAGTGCTATTCATCAGGCATGGTGTCAGATTCCTCGCATCACCTTTCAACATCTCGTGGAGTCAATGCCAAGAAGAATTGCCGCAGTATTGAAAGCAAAAGGTGGACCAACGAAGTACTGCTGGGGTGGTCATAATAATCTGGCCACTCAGTATATATATGTTCAAAGGCTGTTAAATCGCATTGTTTACCCATATCTTCAGAAAAAATCGCTTCTACTGTCGTGATAAGCAACCTGCTTCCCTATTTATAATGGTCTGGCCCTCTAGCACCTTCAGCACGAAATTATAGCTAATTTGCCTACAAACATCAGGTGGTCATAATAATCTGGCATATCTATATCTGTATCTATCTATCTATCTATCTATCTATCTATCTATCTATCTATCTATCTATCTACATACATCTCCAAAATTATCATCAAAGAGATATTTCCCTATTTACACTCCCACCAGCAGAATATGAGTGTTCCTGCTGCTCTACACCTTTCACAATAATTGCTATTCTTATGACTGACATGGCATTTCTCAGCATTTAGAGCAGGAAGGAATTGTGAGTCTGCTGAGTCCACAAGTTTACAATGATTTTCTTTGTTAGTGCTTTTTTGTTTTTGTTTTTATCTCTTCCTAGCCCCACTTACACCAACTTTTGAGGCCAACTTTATCATAACACTAATCTTGGATTTTTTTTCCCCCACTTGTAAAACTGTCAGAAGCTCAGACAACAATCTCCTTCTTTACAGGAACTATAAAGTGAAATGACTTAAGGACCTGTTGGGATTTTCTAGGTGGTGAACTAACATCCACATGTTTCCCAACCAGCAGAGCCAGCCTCTAATCCATTCTTTGGAAAAGTTATGGGGAAAAGTCTGGGAAATGAACCCATGGCTGCAGAAGCAGAAAAGTGTACCCTGGTGTGACTACAAAGCTCTTGTCTCTACTTCCAGGACAGGGGCTAGTGGAGGGCAAGTGAGGCATCAAGGGCAAAATTTAAGGGACACAAAAACTTCAGGAATCAAGAAAAATAATACTTTAGAAAAGTATCTTTAAAAGTGAAATTAATGCAAAAAATCCAGGATAAACAAAAATCTAAATTATGAATAAAGACAGGATAAGTGTTATTATCACATTTTATTGATTATAGCCATTTCAGTTTAATCTGATAAGTCCTTTCTTTATATTTATGGTGCTTTTGATATTGTTTTAAACAAGACTCAATTAGGAAAAATAAAATCACACACAGGCTTCATTCTAAAAATTCAAAATAAAATGGCTTTATGAATCCTTTTGAACATCAGACTGCCAAAGAGATGATTATAACAAATTTTTAGGCAACAAAATAAAGACACATTTGAAGATTAGCATCACCAAAGTGGTTTTCTCATCTATAAACTTTAAATTAACATTGACAGCCATTTGTAAACTTAGTGAACTGTGTATATTACTGATCACTATTCTATTAAGATTATGATTGTAACTAGAGGCCCGGTGCACGAAATTCATGCATGGGGTGTGTGTGGGGGGCGGTGACAGCAGGCAGAGAGGTCCCTCAGCCTGACCTGCACCCTCTCCAATTTGGAAGCCCCCACGGGATGTGCTACTGATGGCTTGGGCCCACTCCCCTTGGTTTCTGCTCTCTGCGGGGCCTGCCTGCTCCACACCACAGGGATGGGCAAGCAGGTCCTGCTGGGTGCTGCCTGTGGGTCCAATTGCCTGCTCCCCGGTCGCCATGGCAACCAACCAGCAGGCCCTGCTGGGTGCTGCCTGCGGCCCCCCTTGCCTGCTGGGCTCACGTTGCCGGGGTGACGCCGCCAGCGTGCTGCCCAGCCGCTATGGGTGCTGCCATCTTTGTTGCAGAGTGACAGTTAATTTGCATATTAGTCTTTTATTAGCTAGGATGGAGATTTTCTACAATCAAGTAAAAGGTAACCCATACCACCCAAACAAGGTATACTCATTTGCTAGGGGGGCCATAACTAAATACCAGAGACTAGGTGGCTTAAACATCAAAAACTTATTTTCTCACAGTTCTAGAGGCTGGAAGCCCAAAGTCAAGGTGCTGACAGGACTGGACTCTTCTGAGGCTTCTCACCTTGGCTTGCAAATGGCCACCCTCTTCCTGCCTCTTCACAAGCTCTTTCCCCTGGGCAGGTGCAGGTGCACCCTTAGTGTTTCTCTGTGTCCAAATTCCTTCTCTTATAAGGATTAGGTCAGCTCTAAAGGCCTCATTTTAATTGAATTACCTCTTTAGAGTCTCTACCTCCAGAAACAGTCACATTGTTAGGGACCAGGGTGGTTAGGAATTTAACATATAAGGGGGGAGGTGGGCACAATTCAGCCCATAACAGGGGGAAATGGACATTTACCAGAAGGAGAGTAATTTTATCCTTCAGCACCTAATCAGGGCTGAGAAAGGAAGGTCACCCTTGCTTTAAAATAGATATTTCATGGGTGGGAAGAGATCAACCAAAGAACTTGTATGCATATATGCATAACCCATGGACACAGACAATAGAGTGGTGAAGACCTGGGCAGAGGGGGGGTGTGGTGGAGGGAGAAGGTGTGGGGGCCTGCTGGAAGAGACCAATGTGGATGTTTGATTGTCAAAGAGGGGACATCTGTAATACTTTGAACAATAAAGATTTTTTTTAAAAAAAGTAGATATTTCCTCATGTGTGCAACCAATCAGGATAGAACTAGCAGAGCAGTACACTCTGATTCAAAATGAATAGCTACAAGTCACGAAACCTCCCGAGTCCTCTGGAGCCAGCACTGTGACCTAATCCAGTTCCTCAAGTAGCCCATGAACTCTGCTGAATAGCATCAAGTAGCAGGACAAGATCACCAAAGACAATTCATACAACCCAGCCAGTCTACCAAGCAGTGCAGTGTCACCACCTCACAGCTCTGCTATAAAGAGTAGGGGTCTGCAGAACACCCCAGCAGCTGCAGTGAAGTAATCCCAGCTGAACAAAGAACCTTAGCTTCACATAACACAGCCCATTTGTAAATGGCTGGGGAATTCCAATGCATAAAAGTTCAGCTTTTCCTTCCTATATAAAAACACTCTTTTTTAAAGCAAAAGTTTGATATTCTTTTTGAATCTACAAGGTGACATCAGAAATATCAAGGGACCTTCATCTAGCAAGCCCAATTACCACCCAAAAGAGCTTGTACATCTTATTTAAGTGGCATTGCCAGACACACACACACACACACAACAAACAACAAACAAAGAAAACTACAGAACAATACTTAATGGCTTCCCAAGCCCCTGAAATCTAACGGAACGAGTAGTCATTTGAGGTTTCTTATTGCTTTTTCTTCTTGAAGAAGCCATAGAAGCTTCACATTCTTGAGCCACCACACTTGGAAGATAAGGTTCCCACAGCGAGGATCATGACGAAGTCTGTGGGTGGACTGCTCATTTACAAACTTTTCAGATGCTTCAGAAGACAAGGATTGCAAAAATCTATAATAATCGCTACAAAAGCTTCCTTTGAATGTGGTATGATTCAGAAAGCCCAATGCAGAAGTTAACCGAAACCATTGTCCATTTTGTTGTGGCTACCCCCTGTGAGATACTGGGTCCCCAAGTCCAAGTTAGTGGGGTTTGAATTTGGATTTCCTTGGGGGAGGGGGATGTAGTTTGTGGTTTCTAAAAATAACGGCATTTCTACCTTATGCAGTGTCTGGCAGCTTAATAAACGGAAACATGGCTTAACAGTCAGGCTGCAAATCCCTTCTAATGGCAGCAGTTGGGAATAGAAAACTGCTTTTCTTATTACCATTCCTTCTTAATGCTTAAAAAAAAAAACAACACAAAAAAACCCCAAAACTGGAATACTACTCCCTGCTCATCTCACTACTTGTTAATCTGGAGTCTGGGGTCTGTTAAAGGAAGCGCAGTGTGGAAAACACATTGTAATGGGTGAATAGCTGTTTTCAAAAAAGAATGGGGTGGGGGAGGCATGACATTAAACAGCACAAATGATCCAGGCTTCTGCTCTATCAAATCTAGGCAATGTCTTTTCAATGCCATCCGTCTTTGAGACCCCTACATGTCTTCCTAAACAAGGCAGACAAACAAAAGAAATAGAAAGAGAGAGAGAGATGAAGAAAAGAAACAAAAAGTGGGGGGGGAGAGAAAACTGGGGTAGGGAAAAAAGCTTTTCTTTTCAAAGCAAACAGCTAAGTGATTTGCTGCACACTTGCCATGAATAATAACGAGCAGATTGGTGGTGTGTTCCTCTTTTAATTAGCACGTTGCCTTCTGCAGCAGCACCCTGTCTTATTACAGGGCGCCCACTGAGCCCTCCTGGAAGCAGTGCCCACAGCAAGATGGGCAAAGAAGTCCCAGTGAGTCAACACACAGGTTTAGTAAGTTTCATTTCTTCTTCTTCTCCTCCTTTTTCTCCTCCTCCTCCTCCTCCTCCTCCTCCTCCTCCTCCTCCTCCTCCTCCTCCTCCTCCTCCTCCTCCTCCTCCTTCTTCTTCTTCTTCTTCTTCTTCTTCTTCTTCTTCTTCTTTCTCTCTCTCTCTCTCTCTCTCTCTCTCTCTCTCTCTCTCTCTCTCTCTCCCTCCCACCCCCCAGATGAAGTACACTCACCAGTGTCTTAAGAGTTCTAGCTAGATTTTGTTTTGTTTTTTGTTTTGCATAGAAAACACCATGGACATCCACGAAGCTATCTTCATTTAATAACCTCTGAATTACTACTTTGTTGTTTAAACTATAGGGATAAAAACTCTAAAAGCATTTTAAAAGGCAGGGAGAGTGCACGACTGGAGTCAGAATGCACTCTATCAAGATGAGAGGTGGGACAGAGCCCTCCACACAATCTGCACTCAATAAAACAGTGTTAAAATGGGAACACAGTCACTTCCCACACCAACACAACAGCCGTGCCTGTTAAAGACTTCTGCTCGGGAATCCTTGTATTTGGAAGAGATTTCCTAATCTAAAGTAAGCATCAATGTAGCAGAGGCCAGAGAGTCCTTCAGCTAACTTTGGACAACTTTATAACCTCTTTCAAGGGGAACCTTCAGTGCAATGTGTCAGAAAGAAAAAAAAAAAAAAAGAAAGCAGTTGGAAAAATGAAAACCAGTCTTGCAAATCATACTCCCATCTGTAATTAAAAAGCATCAGCAAGCTCCCTGTCAGCAAGCCCTGAAATGCAAGTTCAAATACCAACCAGCGCCTGCGTTGCCATGTGATTCTGTTTGCACGCACACATGTCTGCTGCAGAATGCTAATTTGTTTTCCATCACCAGGAACGTTGGGCAGGCTGACACAGCTAGGTGAGGCAATCTCAAATTGCGCCAGGATTTGATTTTCATATGAATGCAGCCTCCAGCTGCATTTGATAGCACACCACATTGATATGACACCTTCTCTACAAGGTCTTCGGTGGAACACATCTGCTGAACAGAACAGAGACAAAATATGCGCCTTGACTCAAACTTGTGGTGGGGAGCTATCAAAGTGGAAACCTGCTCAAACTCATTTGCATAACATGCAGATGAACATCTAATGAGAAAGGTATATTGACAGACGTTGCTTTGTAAGCTGGCAGTGCTGTGCATAACAGTATGTGGTACCCAGACATAATCTCCTGTAATGGCATTTTGCAATTTAAATGGGTTTTTTTTCCCCTCCTCCAAAAGAAGACACACGTCAATAAGTGCCAGGCATCAATAACTGACATTTGAGATAAGATAAACGGCACCAGCTCGTTCTGACAGAACCAGCCCAGTTTATTTCGGGACACAGTTGTGTTGTGTGCTATTTATTGGCTGAAGAAGAGGGGAGGGCAGTGGTCCCCAGTGCTCACTGATGCCTCATTTTTTACTTGTGTTCCAATGGCTGCTCTTGCAGCCCTAGTGACAGTTCTGAGTATATTTCAAGGAACATTACTGAGAACAAAATCGAAGGCCATCAATATTAATGATCTGAACCAGGAAGATAGCTTTTAGTGTGCAAATTAATTACCCTAATCACAGGGTTTTTTGTATCCATTTTAATGAAATAACTATTTATTTCATTGAATCTGTGCTTTTCTTTTGCAAATAAGGACATTTACATGATAAATACACGAAATTTAAAAGGATGACTAAATTAAATTGAGGGAAAAAAAAGACCTTTTTAAATACAATTTCCTTAGGAAAAACAGCTAGATTAATGGGTTGGTTAGCTGACTGGCATCTGTGATTAAATCTTTTTTAATGTACGTCAAATAGAATTTAATGGACCTTGAGAAATGTCTACACAGTCAGTAGTATTCAGGGACTGGGGAAGATTCCAGTTGTCTCCCGCCATGTGCTGCGGAACTCCTGAATCCTCGGCTCCCGGATGCTGCTGGACCCTTGGAATGCACTCCCAGCCCCTGCTTTCCCACCAGCTTCTCTTCCTTGCCCTCCTTTTCTCTCTTTCAGACCAGGTGTCTTTCTTCTTTCACAATGTAACCAACACAGACACTTCTTAGACGTGTGGGCAGAAAAACAACTACACTATCAATAAAAGCATTGAAGTAGTATGAGTATGCCTCATAGTTAATCATCTAATTCATATTTGTTTCCAATTGTGCTGGACTTGGTAATGAGAGAGAGAGAGAGAGAGAGAGAGAGAGAGAGAGAGAGAGAGAGAGAGAGAGAGAGAAAGGGGGGGAGAAAGAAGGGAATTTTCAATGAATCTTTTAGAGTCTATGGGTTTTGAAAACTTTATTTATTGTGGGTAAGCTTTGAAGGGCTGCAAATGCAACAGAAGAGAGATTTGGAGCATTCTCTCTCTCTCTCTCTCTCTCTCTCTCTCTCTCTCTCTCTCTCTCTCTCTCTCTCTCTGATAACAGCCCCAAACAGTATCTTTCTGTGCTAGCCTCCCTCCCCCTCCCCCCAGCAACGACCCTCCTCCCTCTTGTGCCACCAGAGATGTCTGCCTTCCCTTTGATTCGCAATGATCAATTGCAGCTGTGGCAGCCGGGCAGGCAGCCCTAAGCACCCAGAACACCAGCTCCCTCCCCAGCACGAGGATTTACATTTCAATGGCTGCCACCATTTTAAAGATAATTATAACCTTTTAAGATTAATAATTTTCTGGGGCTTCTCTAATATTTTAACTATATAAATATTAATTTAGCTGGCTTTAAAGGAAACATGTCCCTCCCACCCCCACCCCCATCTCCACCCCCATCCCCACCCTCACCCCCACTTCTCTCTCCACCTTGGAAAATGCAGAACAAAGGCTTCAACCCAAACCTGTTTGGGGCCAGGCAGTGTGGGAAGGGAGGATGTTAAGCCAACAGATAGGATTACAATACGGGGACCCTAACCTGGCCCAGATCTTATCATTTTAAAGTCAATCAAATATGGCAGACTTGGGGCCGGTTTTCTGGGGCAAAGGACGATGGAGCTAGTTTTTCTGTGAGGATTGTTTCTAAATCCAGAATATTTTATGAAAGAAAATTGTTTTTAGTGTCATCTAACTTCGAAAGTGGAGCTGCACAAGCTGGCAGAGGGGATTCACATTTCTTCTCAGAGAGATGAAGCTGTCTTGATGAACTCAACGTCTTGAAAACAGAAAAAGGGAAATGGCCCCCAAAAGATACTGAGGCTATAAAGAGGCTTATATTTCACTGTTACTGCACACGTCCTTTCTGCTTATTATCATTCCAACACTTTATTTCCTACCAGCTGATGCAGCTGGGAAAAACAGCACATCGTATAAACAGATGTCGACTCACTTAGCTTGCCTGACCACACTCCATGGACCGTGATCTATGTTTTGCTGCCCCCTAAGTACTGAGCATGTTGTAGGCAGGGGGACCTGACTCCTTTTTTTTTTCTTTTTATATTCATTAGATTGCTACAAGCATTCTCTTCAGGGCCAATCGCTCAGCATCATTCAAACAATGTACACTGGGCAAATAAAATCAGAGAAGCACGTTTCCTATATCTACTGGTAAATAAGAGGAATCATGTATATTAAGAAAAAAATTGATAATAGTGCTGGTCAGATGTTGTGAGCAGGTCATTCGGGTGCTCTCCTTGATACAGTGCAGAGCTACAGTAATTGCTCTGAGATCTCTTTAGGAACAAGACCTTTATTTCCTAGGCACAAAAGCCATGGGCTTGAGCATGGCTTGAAAGTGACTTGGGGAATAGGACTGCTCATGAAACATGCATGACTAACACATAAGCTGCCAGGAGAACTTAGTGTATTATGTATGACCCTTCTGTAATTGTAAGGAAATGATATTCATTTAAGTGGATGTTTATCACAGTTAAAGGTGCACCTAATGAAACAAAGGTCATAAGCCTAAAATCATAAGGCTATAGAGCCCTTTTATGACACCATTTCTCTCTCTGTTTAAAAAAACCCCCCAAAACCTGGTCTTTCTTCACAGCTGTTTTTCTAACACCTGTGTGCTCTGTTTATACAGCCGTAAAGAGTTCCTGTCACCCATATTTAAATGCCAAAAGGACTATTACATTAAATGCTCTTCTAATATTATAGCCACACATCTGGGAAATACCAGGCAGCACGCTATAATATATATCCATTTGGGCTAGACTTTTTAGCTACTGATATTTGGTTAGCGAAAGGGTTTTGTTGGGTTTTTTCCCCTCCCTTAGTATTTGTCTATGAGAAATGCCTACCCGTACATTCAGATGAAAATTGGGCTTTTAGTCTGAAATGAGAAATAACGGGATTCTTCTGGAATAGACCCGTCTCTCAGGCAAATGCAGGGGGCCACACTGCAGTGGACAGACTCCAGGATTTGGGAGTCAAGCACCCCAGATTGGATCCCAGCTCCAGACCTCATGAGTCCTGTGACCTTGGGCAAGTGACTTTACTGTTCGGTGCTTCTGAACAAATTTTCATCTATAAAACAAGACCCATAAATGGCTGTGACCTCACCAGGTTGCTATGAAGATAAATGAATTGATATCAGAAAAGCATTAGGATAGTTCCTGGCACACAGAAAACACCGTGTTTGTTGAATAAATAAAATAGACAATTTACATGGTTGGTTTGCTGTGCTGTTTCCTCCACCAAACTGAGATTTTTTTTTGCACCTAATTAACTTCCTCTTGCTCATGTCAGTCTTTAGGTTTTAGATTGCTGTACCACACCAATCAGTCATTGCAGCTTCGGCCAAGGCCATTTGTACAGTAAACCATTCAATGGCGGCTGCTGGCTTATAAACAATAAGTACCTCTGGACGTTCCCAGTACCACTGACATCTCCCTGGTAAGTTCACAGAGCAGTAGGAAGCAGGTGAAAAAATTACTCCAGAAAAAACATTCAATGGAGAAAACTCCAAGGGTCTTCATGAGCTGAATCCATATTGATGGCGACTCTCCCAGTTCCCTTAATGTCATTCTTTTTTGCATCAGGTTGGGAGGCAGAAACATAGAAGAGAAATGCCACCTGATACAAGGAGTATATGTTAACTCTAAAGAGTTTTAAGGATTTCATAATGCTTTCATTCATTATTCCATTCTGCTCTCAACACTATCATTTATGATGGACAGGGCAGTCTTCACCATCCCCAGAAGATTTTGGATAACTTGTCAACTCCTGACTTTCCCTTCCAAAATTTAATTTCTCACAATGATTTAAGTTGTCTGATGTCAGATAAAATAAAAGTTGTGAAGTCAGTAGGGAAGATAGGATTATCATAAATACTACTAGACTAGTAACCATAAAAAAATCTAATAAACACATAAAATCACAAACTTTGAATTCTTAGATTTTAAAATTACTTTTTTAGATTTTAAAACGGTTTCAATGTTAAAATCATTCTATCTTTGTTATATTTTAAAATCATGTTACATGTAGCACAAGGGTTCTGAAGCTGGCTTGCCTGTGTTTGATTCCCAGCTCTAGCCCTTACTGTGTGATCTAGATGAAGTTACTAAATCTCCCTAGGCCTCCGTTTCATCTGCTGAACAGGAATAATAATAGTACCAGCTCATAAGTTTTATATGCTTTATAAGCAAGAGAATGCATATATGAATGTTTAGAACAATGTCTGGAATGTAATAATACTCTATTAGTGTAAGCTATCATATTATTACTTTTAGAATGGAAACCAGCATTTCAGGAAGTTTTTGGTATCATCACACCACCACCAGTGTTTTACGCTCAGAGGAATTGTTCACAACACTTTTGATGGTGTTAACATCAGTCCACAAATTCTATGACACTCCTCCATTCAAAAAGTAGAGCTCACTTCTCTGCCCCTTGAATGTGGGCTGCATCTAGTGACTCACTTCTAATGATTACAATGAGTGGAAGTGATGGTGTGTGAATCCCAAAGCTAGGTCATACCAGGCAATTCCATCCGGCCACACTCTCCTTTGGACCACTAGCCTGGGGGAGGAGGGTTAGGGGCGGAGCTAGCTGCCATGTTCTGAGGACACTCAAGCAGCCCTAGGGAGAGGCCGTGGGACTGAGCCACCTTTGAAGCACACCCTTCAGCCTCTGTCAACTTTCAGATGATTTCAGCTTCCAGGCCTTGAGTTTTCCAGATGAGACTTCAGACATGTGGACCAGATATAAGCTGTTCCTATTGTGTCAACTCTTAAATTCCCAACCCAATTGAAATGATGAGATAAGAAGTATTGCTGTTTCAAGCCACTGAATTTTGGAGTAATTTGTTATGCAGTGATAGGCAAGCAATACAACCCCCTTCACCATAGAGGTGGAAGTTTCAATTGCTAAGCTGTGGAGTTTTATGCATAGGAATGGGAAGTAGAGAAAGGCTTTAGGCAGTGGTTCTCAACCTGTGTGTCGCGACCCCTTTGGCGGTCAAACGACCCTTTCACAGGGGTCGCCTAAGACCATCCTGCATATCAGATATTTACATTATGATTCATAACAGTAGCAACATTACAGTTATGAAGTAGCAACGAAAATAATTTTATGGTTGGGTCACAACATGAGGAACTGTATTTAAAGGGCCAGAAGGCTGAGAACCACTGCTTTATAGAATATCAACATTAGTACAGGCTACAGTGCAAACTAGAAAACCTTTTATGTACCTTAGAATACCTTTCACCTTTGTGTACTATTTTGTAGTTATGTTTTTATTAATTTTTAGAGCGAGAGGAAGGAAGAAGAATGGAGAGAAACATCGATGAGAGAGAAACATCATCAATTAGCTGCCTCCTGTACAACTCCTACTGAAGTTCAAGTCTGCAACCTGAGCATGTGCCCAAACCTGGAATAAAGCTGGTAACCTTTTGGTTCCTGGGTTGACGTTCAACCGCTGAGCCACCCGGCTGGGCTTTATGTACTATTAACATGGGCTTTATAATTTCCCACCCATAGCTAAGTAAAATAATTCTATCCAATATGTGGTTCTTATTTCTAGGATAACCAATCAGCCTGTAGGCCCAGGACCATCCTTGTTTTAACAATAAAATTCCTACCAGCTTTTTCCTGTCTGGCCAATATCTAACATAGCCCATAACCATGTGGATCTCTTCATGAAGCTGGGGAGAACTAGATAGTGCATTTATTGTCCAAGGTTATATGATGCAGAGACTAGTCACACCCAGATTAACAAATTTCAGCTGCTGAATTCCACTGTGGATACAAGAGAATAGCTTCACTCTAAAAAGTCATTCAATTGGAAACTTAACAGGATTATGAACCCTGGAATTTATATATAAACTAGAGGCATGGTGCATGAATTCATGCATTGGTGGGGTTAGCTGGCCCACCCTGATCAGTGTTGGGGGGCTGATCAGGGTCAGGGCCGGCCAGGGGGAGGGGCCTCGGGCAGTTGACCAGCCAGCCCCACCCCCTGGTCAAACTCTCGGTTGAACACCCGGTCGAACTCCCAATTGAGGGGACAATTTGCATATTAGCCTTTTATCATATAGGATTAATAGTGTTTGCAAGGGAAATGTTAGCTTACACAATAGAGTAGCATTTGCATCCAAACAATACATACTAGTATATAAATTATAAATTGTTCTTCTCCATTGTTAAAGCAATCTTTTTCCTTCCCTTGTCAAGAGTATTACTCACTAACCTTGAAAGTAGCAACAATACTCATATCTAATATTTAGTGAGCAGTTACTGTGTGCCAAGTACAGTAGAACTAAACATATATTAACTGAACCCATCTTCACAACAAGTCTAATGAGGCAAATGCTACCAGATTTCCATTTTATAAATGAGGAAACTGAGGCACGGGATGGCTAAATAGTGTCTCCAAGGTCATACCACAAGTAGGTGGCCACCGCCAGTGCTCACACTCCACACGTGGACTTTTATTAAATCAGTGTCTGATAACTCAGAGTTTTCCTCATTCCCACTGGCCCCACCTCTCCCAATTAGGTAAATTAGCAAGTTAAACTGCCTACTAGTAATGGTGACCTCAGACCTCCCCAGCTGGAACCCTCAACGGAGAATGGAGATCTTGGACCAAGAAATGCAGATTAGGGAAGGTAGAAAGCGAGCAGTGAAAGAGATGCAGAAAGAAATCAAAGGGAGGGGAGGAACCCAGGAAGGTGAACTTCATGGAGAGAGGACAAAGCAATGGAGAAAGAAAGGATAAGGGGGAAAAAAGAGAAATAACAATGGATTAGAGGGAAAGGGAGGAAGAAGAAAGAAGGAAATAAGGGCTGGCAGAGTGGTAGTAGAGATGGTGTGGATACAAGCAAGGGTTCTAAATGCAGGTGTTGTGATTACTTTATATATAGTAAATGATTGCAATACTAAGATAAGTTCATAATTAAAACTTTTTTAATAAGAAATTTTTTAAAAGTATTGTTAAAAGTAAACAGGGAGGGCCCTAACCAGTTTGGCTCAGTGGATAGAGTGTCGGCCTGCGGACTGAAGGGTCCTGGGTTTGGTACCGATCAAGGGCATGTACCTTGGTTGCAGGCACTTCCCCAGTGGGGAGTGTGCAGGAGGCAGCTGATCAACGTTTCTCTCTCATCGATGTTTCTAACTCTCTATCCTCTCCCCTTCTCTCTGTAAAAAATCAATAAAATATATTTTAAAAAAAAGTAAAAAAAGGGGGAGGGTGTGGAATCCATATCAGAATTTTTTTTTCCTGGTCCAAGGTTTTTTCTGAGACCTCAAGCTTCTCACTGCACAGGAATTAAGGAAAATCTAGAGTGTGAAGCAATGCCAGTGTTAGCAGAAGGCACGCTTCCTAAGAACATTTTACCAAAGCCATGTATTTTTGAACAAATTTTAAGGAAAAACATGGGCACTGCACTTGCTAAGATAATGATGAAAACAAGTGCAGTGGTTTTCGACCCTGGTGATATATTACAATCCCTGAGGGAAGCTCTAAACAGCACTTCTGAGCCCACTCTCCCCAGTGTGACTACAGCAGAATCCTTCCAGGGAGAGCTAAACATTAGAATTTATCAAAAATTCTCTAAGGTGAATTTCACTGTGAGAAATTCCAGGTTAAAGAAGTGGCAGAAATGTTCCCGCAAGTTATTTGCGGATATTGACAACCTGATTCTAAAGTTCAGGTGAAGAGGCAAAAGACCCAGAATAGCCAACAAACGTTGAAGGACAAGAACCAAGTTGGAGGACTGACACTACCCAATTTCAAGACTTACTATAAAGCTACATAATCGAGACAATGTGGTATTGGCAAAAGAATAGATAGATAAGTCAATGGAACAGAATCGAAAAACCAGAATAGACCCACACAAATACTGTGCAGTGACCTGATCTTTGCCAAAGGAGCAAAGGCAATGCAACGGAGAAAACAAAGTCTGTCCAATACATGGTGCTGGAACAACTGGACATCCACATGCGAAAAAGTGGATGTAGACACAGATCTTTCACTTGCTACAAAAATTAACTCAAAATGAATCACTGACCTAAGTGTAAAACACAAAATTATAAAATTCCTAGAAGAAAACATAGGCAAACACCTCTAAGACCTTGGATACGGAGATGACTTTTTAGATCCATCACCTAAGGCACTATTTGTGAAAGAAATAATTGATAAGCTGGATCTGATTAAAATGAAAAACTTCTGCTCTACAAAAGACAATGAGAAGGCATGGATTGGAAGAAAATATTTGCAAAAGAAGTGACAAGGAGATTTCACTATAAATAAGATGCACCCCACTCCCAAAGTTGAAGTTTAGGTAGGATGCAGCAAGGATGAGGTGAGATAGGGGTGCTTCTGTTCTTTCAAGATGGTGTCGTCTTATTGTTGTCACCACTAATTCCGGTTTTCTTTTCTGACAGGGTCTACAAAGCCTCTTAATTCCTAACTAAACAAAACATGGTACCCCGCAAATGGGTGTAGTATGGGCTTTTGAATTGTGGTTGCTGCGGACGTGGTTGTTATTTGATTGCTCTTCATGTCTGCTTGGGTGCTTTGAGTTTGCTTTCCTCTTGCTCCAGGAAAGCCAGTTAGATGAAGATTGTTAAAGCACCAGTACTTCCTCCTCCACACAGACTCTCTCTAAAACCCCTCGGCAGAAGTCCAGCTCCCATAAAAAGCAAGTCAGCTCCAACCACCCTTGTCATTTCCATTTTTCATACATCAACTCTTGGTGCGCCGTATGCATGCTCTTCCTCCGTGCAGTTTTATCACATTTGCCCACTGCCATCGGCTCCAGTGTGGAAGGAACAAAGATCACTTTCAAATTCAATCTCAAGCAAAATAAAAAAGGCACGAAAATCATGAAAGGGAAAGCTGGCCACAGCCATTAATATGAATCTCACTGCCAGGTTCTTCTGGCTTATCCATCAGATGTGAGGCAGGGGAATCTGCTCCCTCACGCAGCTGCAGAAGCTCTGACCCTGGTTACGAGAGTCCTGTCAATCACAGAGAACAGGTCCTAACACAGTCCCACGTGAGTGCTGGCTGCCAGCTGCACACAGCCAGACACACTATCAAATAACGCCCTGAACGGCACTGGACTCCTTTCTCTGATAACAGTAGCAGTCCTGGGACCTTTCAACAACACAGTGGAAACTACCCTAAAATTTATTTCCGACACCAAGTTCAGGATTAAGGGAACCAGAGGAAATGATAGGGTTTCCAGAGGGAAAGTGTGCATTTTCTCTAAAAACAAAAAAATGTTTTACAACCCACATAGTGTCCACATCTCTGCTTTTAGAAAGTGGCCAGCTTGGTACTCTTTAAATACATCAGTAGGTCTTGCTGAATTATACATATGGCTGGAATTAGAGAAGCCTGAGTCTTATGTCTGTGTTTACTCTGACTTGCTGGGTTATAGGAAAAGTCCGTAAACGCTAGACGAAATGGAACCAGATCTGGGGACACACACACACACACACACACACACACACACACACACACACACACTTAGAACTTTCCTGTAAGGGACTGGGATATAGAGTTCATTGTATCTTAATTGTTCCTAGAACAAAGATGCAGAAGTCCTTCATCATAGACCCAGAAATGACCTGTCACCACGTCTGTGAAATCAGGCAACATTGATTAGTAGCTCAAACATTTCTGAATGCTTTCTAGTTCTTCCCCCCTCTGTTTGAAATAATATATGTTGGATATACTCAAAGAGTAAACGGGTTTCCTATGCACTAAGGAGTTCTAGCCTATTTGTTTCCTATAGAAGTGCTCTCTCCTCCCTGCCATAGTGAGAAGTTTAAATGTGAAAGAGCAGGAGCGGAAACACCAGTGGGTGCAGCTCAAGTTCGAGTTTTCTTTTTTTTTTTTTTGGATGCACACCGGTGCCAGTGGGCTGCCTCTCTTCCAGGAATTATATGGGATTGATCCTCTTTAAATAAACCTTGGTAGCTAACAAATAGCGTTCCCTTGCCAGCATCTTCTCAATATGGTCTCCAGACTCTTTATGGTTTAAAAAAATTACCAAATAAAATTCATGAAAAGGCAACAAGAAACATATCTTACAAAATTTCTGTACAGAATTCAAACACTGCTCTTGTGCCAGAAACACACAGCTGTGGGCCTGACGTAGCAGAACCATCTGCTGTAAGCCCCTCGCTGTAGCTGCTTGAAAGAGGCAGAGTTGGGTAGGTGCATCCTTTGTTGGAAACACACAAACACCAGAGTGCTGGAGCTTCCCTATTTTTCCCTTCATCGCCGTCTGTCCATTTGGACAGACTTGTCACAAAAGTGTTATATGTGCAAGATGGTGCAGTCAGTGTGGGCAAATACAATTGCTTAAAGCAAACCAATGTTTGCACCTTCATGCTTAAGCATTGCCTTCAACTGGGTTTGAAATCATGACACCTACAGAAGAGATGGAAACACTTAGAACGGGAGCACTGAAATGAGTGTTTGTCAACTTGGTGAACAGTTAAGTCCTCCCCGACCCAAAGCAGGTGTGCACAGTGTCATTTCTATTTATCCGTGACCATTATGAACATAATCTTATGTAATAAAAGACTAATATGCGAATTGTCCCCTCCACCTGGAGTTTGAGGCCAGCCGGCCAACTGCCCACAGCCCCTCCCCTCAGCTGGCCCTGCCCCCAATCGGGGGCAGCCCTGATCAGGGTGGGCCGGCCGGACCTCACCCAGGCACAAATTTGTGCACTGGGCCTCTAGTTACAAAAAAATATATATTTTACATTAATATATTTTAAATGTCCAGAGGAAGCTCACCAATTTATATTACTACCTAAATGCACTAATAAAACTGAGGAAGGCATGCCTTTGACAGAAGAGTGGGACTCCCCCCCTAATTATACCCCTGCATAACTTGCAGGGTTTAGGTCCCATTTGCCTGAGGGATGCTTACCTCAGTCACATAGATAGGAAATGCAGTTAGTTTTAGAATGTCCTTGACAGGGGAGGGCTCATGTATCCTCAGAGCAAATGGGTCATCTTAGATAGAAGACTCCTTTGAGTCTAAGGTGGGACATCTTTTCTGGTAGAGGCCTTAAACCCCTCCTGAGAATAATGTGCTTAGATGCATAAAATAAAATGCAGAAGAATCAGAAGAGCACCATTTACACAAATTATGTCAAAACATTTACACAAATTAATCTGTGCTATAGTCATGTATGTGTTTATTTAATAGCTTATTAAATAACAGAATTGGGCAGAGGGTCAAAAACCACCATCATAATTTAAGTGATGGACATTTCTGCAGAAACTCTAAAGTGATACAAAATTATCTATGAGTTCCATTGGTGGCAAAGTCACAGGTGCTTTTAACACAACTGTGATGCTTTGTCTACATTCATAATTGAAGGATACACCAACTTTCAGTTAGAGATTAGTAAAAATAAGAGGTTGTTTTGGGCTTTTTTGCCATCCAAATTTGTGGGCCCCTGAATTCTATCCACAGACCCTTAGGAGTCCCAGGTTAAGATCCCTATATTCTGTTTTTCCTTTTACACAATTAAGTCTCTGCACATGATTTTAAAAAAAGACCTTGCTATCCAAGTAGCAAGTAAACAAGTAAAATGAATATGGAAGGTAATGTGCTTCTTGATTCGTGCATCCTGAACTTTCTCCGTCGAAAACTAGTGTGCTGCTGTTTAAGGGTCACAGTGTTGGCCTTTTAAAAGTCATCTGAGTTTCTCTTCTCCATCTACTCTTACCTTTATTCCATTCTCCTTCCCTTGTCATTTCAACCTGTAGATGTTTACCTAGCTGTGTTCCTTCTTGTTCCATCAATTCTTCAATTCCTCTCCTGCCTGGTTGTTCCTTCCTCCCTGATTCTAACATCATTGATGTGTTATTAATCACTGACAAACACATTGATCTTCATTATTTATCTAACAGTCACATTATGCTTCTCACTTAAATGATGCTCTAAGATTTCTGAAGACCCCCTTCTCCTTCCTTCCCTCCACCCTCCCATCAACGTTCCTGACTATACAGTTATAAGAATTCACCTGAGAATCACTATCACTAGCAAACACCATTACCTGCTTTCAGAACTTACTCTCAGGCAGATTAAAAACCCTGTTCTTTGCTCTTGAGAGCTCTGGAAAACTGTAAATTATAAAAACTTGCTCACTTCTCATTAGATATGAGCTATGTGCAGGAAGGGAATCATGTACTAGGTGGACCGTTGACCTAAATGAACTTACAGATCTTACCTACCTTTGGAATTCTAAGATCCCTGCAGCAATTGTATCCAAACAACTGAAAATTTCATACCCAGAAGCTGTACAGTTGGTTCTCATTGCTGTCTTCACAGACATTAGAATGAAATAGCCAATAGAGATTAGGGAATCATTGGCGATTCATGTTTGTTGAATAGGTAGGTTTAGTTTTTATTTTGTTGCCATTATATCTTTTATGTTCCTGCTTCCTTTTGCTACAGAAGAGCAGGGTTAAAGTTCATCTAAATGACTCTTTGCCCTGTGTCTAAAAACTACTCATTCACAAATATACACGTTGTGAATGCTTTCTGATACTGCTAAAGAGGATGCAATTGCAAAGCTCATCATTAAAAAAAATCTAGTAGAAGATATCTTTTTTTAAAAAAAATATATTTTATTGATTTTTTACAGAGAGGAAAGGAGAGTGATAGAGAGCCAGAAACATCTATGAGAGAGAAACATCAACCAGCTGCCTCCTGCACGCCCCCCATTGGGGATGTGCCTGCAACCAAGGTACATGCCCTTTACCGGAATCGAACCCGGGACCCTTGAGTCCGCAGGCCGATGCTCTATCCACTGAGCCAAACCGGTTCTGGCTAGAAGATATCTTTATATCAGAACTATACTTGAATTAAAAAATAATAAAAAAAGAAATACGCTCCCACTGCTACTCATCGCAACAAGGACACCTGTCTCCCCCTCATCTTGCTGGTGGGAACAGAACCTCTGACTGAACAACCAGGCTGTGGGCTGGAGGCCCTGCTTGGTGCCACAAAGGACAGAGGAGCCTGTCCTCAGGCACACATGGTCAGTGGGTCCCTGGCCAGCCTGGCACATGAGGAAGGGCAGGCATTCTTCCCAGATGGCACCTTCTGTCTGTATTCATAGCCAAAGTAGAAACGGCTATGCCAGCATTGCTAAGAACACCACCATGTGGTTGGCATGGACAGCTAGAACGGTCTCAATGTTTGAGGATTTGTCATTTCTCTGTAATCAGTATCCCTTGCGTGCAAAAAGAAACTGAGACAGGGTCCCAGTTTTACAGATGAAGAAATGAGGACACATAGCTACACAGAATGTGCTGTAGGAGGAAGACCAACTGAGAACACCAAATCCCCAGGAAGAAAAGTTCTAAAACTGAGATAGAATCTGGGTATGTAGGAGGACTTTTATAAAAGAAAGAATCAAAGTTGAAAAGATGACCACTATCTGTTCACTTTCAAGAAATCCTGCCGAGACACATGGCTTTGGTACTCCCAGTAGCAATGCAGTTGTATGCAAGGCCTCCCTGTGACCTCTTGCTTCCACTAAAAAGCAATTAGAGCTCTGATGAAGGGAAAGCCCAGCTAGTGGGGAGGCTTCTGGTACCACTGACTAGGACGCATCATTTGGGCCATTAGTAACTTCTGCATGTAGATGGACAGAAGACTCAAGCATAAGATTATTGTGAAAGTTACTCAAACTTGGGAAAGGTTGAACAGATATGAAAATGCACATTTTTCCCTCCTCCTATATGACAAACATTGAAATGAATGTTCATATTACCCAGGTCAGACACGTGGCAAGTGCGGTGGCCACTACTAACGACCAGAGGTAACTTGCTAAAAATGTCACAGAGGTATTCACTTCACAAAAGGTCCAGGAGTCAAACACTCTCTTGGATATGCCTGTCGGAGCAGAGGTAAATATGGGATCTCCTTTGAACTGTTTTACATGTCCCAGGAAATGGAAGATGCTGATTTGAGTGGTCAAGAAACCCTGAATCCTAAGGGCCAGGGATGTCACCTTTCCCTGACTATTAACTCAACCAGATAGCAAGAAAATAATGTTGAGTAAGGGATGGAGGGGGGGAGGAAGTAAAGGCTGGGGATGGTGATTAAATCAGTCCTTCATGCAGATAATGTTAGTTTAAAAGAGCAAACATGTTTGGGTGTGTCCCTTTAAATATCCACATTTAGTAGAGAGGAATCTGATTTGTTTATTCCATTCTAAGCAGACCCTGACATCCTGTTGCCAAAAATATCCTTGCCTCCCCCTCTTCCCTTCCCAGTATTGTCTGCAGGTGCCTCCGTCCTGAAAATGAAGTCCTCTGCATGAGGCCGTGACTGGATCCCTGGACTGTTTGGCAGTGACGGCTGCTTGGCCCATTTCTCACATGCATTTGGGCGATTTCCAAACAGATGCATACTCATCTTCCCTTTCTTGGCAGGAGGGCTGAGAATTTAAGGATTCTTGTGGGGAATTTATGCTGCTCTAAAAACTTAACCCATCGTGAAAGCAACATAAAAGAGTTTGTATAAAAGACCTGACCTTTTGCCTCCTTTTGGAGTCTATTGCTCGGCCTCCTGTGTCTTTGCTGCCTTTCATTAAAGCTTCAGCGACTTTCTTTGTGCAACTTTCTTTGTGAGCGGGTGATTTTCACTGTCCTGAGCTCTCTAGGGTCTATTTTATTTTCAACAATGATTTCCATTTCATCTGAATCTATTGTCCTGGCTAAAGATGTGCTTCTTTATTCAGAACATACCATCAGTAGGGATGGACAAAATAAAATGTTTGAAAGCCATTTGGGGGCAATTTAACCAAATAGGGTTAGATAAATTGGAGTAACCTATAATTTTATTACCTGGAGTTACGTACTAACAAGGACAAAACAAGAAATCCCAACAATGACTTGGGTGTGCCAGAGACAGATCAGTGGCCTGATTGGCAAATCCTAAACAGTAACTCCTATTCCTCTGAATCATTTATTCCCCAAATGATGAGAGAGAACAAAGAAAGCCCTGCAAATCAGAACAATTTTATAATTTCATATCTGCCTATATTTGTCTGGGCTAAATACAGCCAAGAGCTTTTTGATATTCTTCCCCAAAGAATACTTTGAGAACTCACCAAATGGAAATTGCCCCATAAAAAGGCAAAGAAATACAATACTCTGTAAACAGTATTTTCTTAGACTGAGTAAAACTGCAAATAAAGCAAAGAAAATTAAATAGTAGTTGAAAAGAGTAAGAAAGCAACCCAACCTCCTTTATTTGACATTGTAAGTGATTTAAATACGTTTTGCCCGACCCTTCTTGATAAATACACTGAGGGAATGGATTTTTTTTTCAATGCCTGTCTAGATGTTCCAGGTTTTATTTTAAATTTGCTTCCTTGGCTGTGCTTTTACCCACCCTGAAATTCCTTGCCCACTTTCATTTCTCTTACATGTGGAACCTGATTATACCCTGACAAGGATTCCTCCCAGCCAGCTCCCCCACTGCTCCGTAACTTGGAGTGCAGTCACAGATTGTTTATACATCCGCACTGATTCTCTGAATCTATTCTTCAGCTCAGTAGGATGCCTGGAAGAAAGGTTCTCAAGAGGGGTCTAACGGGATCTTTATGAGTTGGGAGTTTATTTTTTCCTCTTCGGGGTAACCACTTTGCTCAAAGATGACAGGGATGCTGAGACTCCCGCATCAGCTTCCCTCCTGGCACCCAGCACCAGGGATTTAGGACCAGCCAGGGCCAGGGAGCACCCTCATGGAGGACTGCTCTCAAGGCTTGCTGGTTTCCTCAAGCAGCTCATCTGACAGAGTCGCACTTGATTCTAGATAGCCTGGTGCACCAACAATTCCACCTACAAGAATCACAGTGGATAAGGAGAACACACTTCCAACTGTGAGGCAATTAGAGTGCTGTTGAACGGCTGGTTGCTTGCGTGTGGTCCCCTTAAGCTCCCTGGTGGAGCGTGCTTATAGTCCTGCAATTGGGTAAAATGGATTGGAATGAGCGCTGTCATATAGAACTGCCAGCTGTTCTACTGTTAATAAAGACACTATTTAACTATTAATATATCCCATTCTTCCATGTTGTGCCCATTCAAACAAAATATCTTTGTTTGCGGAGGGGGTGTGACTGCACCTGTTCCTGATTCAGGAATCTGTGGCCTGTGGAGGACCCCTTATTACTGCTCTGCAGCAACTGTAGCTTCCAAGCTGGGTCTCCTTGTAAAAGAAATAGAGCAACCAGACAGTGGGGTTACACCAAGGAAAAGCGACGCTCTAGAATATGTAAAAGCCAGCCTGGTTTATTAGGCAAATTATAATTTATTCCTAAGCAAATGCCATGTGGCTACCAATCCTTCCCTTTTGCAGGGAGTGAGTTTAAATATTCCTGGGTCTGAAGGCTGGATTCTCTATGGTGATATCAGCAGGTGACAAATACTGCCTAAGGCTGAGGAACTAACAGGAGATAACACTTGGCAGATAAGCAAAGCACTTTCTTCTTACCAGTAAGAACTATACTAGGCTCTCTGGAGTGCTGTCTTCAAGGAATTTATAATGAGAATAGAAAGACAAGACTTAGATACACAGGGAAAAAATAACCCACATGAAGCAAGCTATGTTATGTTTTCATTTCTATGTGGACAGAGAGAAAACACAACAGAATGTCAAGTGAGATCTATCCTAAAATTGCAGTTAAGTCCCAGGGTATAGTCACCAGTTAACTGCTACCTGTTGGAGAAAATTTCCCCAGTTACTGAAGATACTGCCCTAACATTGATAGCACCACTACCACCATCACCATCACACAAGTCTGTATGATCATAAGATAAATGAGAATAGAAAAATGGAATTTAAAATAACCAACGGTAGGAATCAGATGTTCATAGTGCATTATTCTGGTAGAGCTCCCATAGCAAATTATCAGAAACTGATTGGCTAAACTAAATATATTTATCATAGTCTGGAGGCTAGGAAGTCCCAAGATCAAGGTACCAACAAGATAAGTTTCATTCTGAGGCCTCTTTCCTTGCCTTGTAGGCAGCCTCCATCTCACTGCCCTCACATGGCCTTTCTCTGTGTTTACTCTGGGAGGACGTCTGTGTACACTGTGGGAGGACAGAAAGAAGGAGAAAGTTCTCTGGTATCTCTTCTTATAAGAAGGCTTTATTATATCTGGACCCCACTCTTGTGACTTCACACAACTTTAATTACCTTCTTACAGGCCTTATCTCCAAATAGGGTCACATAGGGGTTAGGGCCTCAACATAGGAACTTGAGGTGGGGAGACGATTCATTCTCTAGGCTCTTGATCTCTTATTCAGAACTTCCACAATAGCAAACAAATAAAAATAAAATCTATTAACTCTCACAACAAACTACTGTCAAATGTGTTTTCCTTCTCTGTTTCCCACACACACAAAAAATTATTCAATATTTCTAAATAGCTATGGCCTGGCATGAGAGAGGCAGAGAAGAAGGGTGAAATAGAAGAAAGGAGAAAGTAGGTTGAATTATTTACAATTTAGTAGCATTATTATCATTTTTATAGATGATTACCATCTAAGTCATGTATTGGTGAAATATCTATATATGCAAAAGGCTAATATGCTAAGTGTCTATCCGACCAGTAGCTATAACACCCACTGGTCACCAGGGGGCAGGCGCTCAATGCAAAAGCTGTCAAGCTGTAGTGACCTGGCAGCAGTGGTTCTTGGGTAACGCACCCCAAAACCAGAAAGGGGGGACCCCAAGTCCTCACAGGACCACGTGATTCTACCTTCAGCCATGGGTTATATTGTTGCTGGGGCACTGTCGGCCCTGAATCTGGTTTACTGCCAAGCTGCGGTGACTGCAGACACCCTTTGAGCCGTGGGGAGGGACTATGGGAGGTTGGCTCCAGGGTGTGTCTGGCCCCTCTCTCCCAGTTCTGCCCCACCAGCCACCTTCTAATTAATTTCCTTTCAATGTGCACGAATCCATGCACCAGGCCACTAATATAATATAATGGATAAAGATGCTTCTTGATCTAAATTCAAGAAAATGCAGTAATAGCCAAAAAAAGGCCAATACTCAGTTGTAATTTTCTTACTGAGGAGAAGAAACATTGAAAATTGTTCATCTGGTAGAGAATTTATGAATAGGATGTTATAATGCATAAATTATAAACTATGGATAAACTAGTTAACTGAATGAAGGTTATTCCAAGACAAATATTACTCAGAACAGATCAAATTTTTAAAAAATAATAGACAAAAAATTTCCTTCTAATCTCTTGCAAAGTAACATTAAACCAAGAGTTCCTAAAATGGAAAAAAGAATTAATTTAGGACAACCAAGATGGCGGCATAGGTTAACGCCGGAGTTTGCTGCTTTGAACAACTACTTCAAAAGTGAAACCAAAAAACGGAAGGGACATCACCCAGAACCACAGGAACGCTGGCTGAGTGGAAGTCCTACAACTAGGAGGAAAGAGAAATGCATACGGACACTCAGAGGAGGCGCGGTGCTGAAGTCAAATTCTGAGGTGCGGAGTGCGCGGAGCGGGCTGGCGGCGGAGGGCGCGGTTGCTGTTTTCAATCGGGAGGGAGTCGCAGACTCTGAGCACCAGATCCGGGCGAGTCTTTAGGGACCCAGACTCAAACGGGAGAAGCGGGACTGTCTGGCTTCAGTCAGAGCGAGTGCAGCTTTCTCTCCCAGCTTTGCAGGGGGTGCTGGGACTCAGAGAGGCAGAGCCCCTGGGGACAGGACTGAGAGCCGCCATAACTGCTCTCTCCGGCCCACCCTGTTGATCCTGTGCGACCCGCCCCGCCCAAGCCCTGCACGGAGGCATTTGCCGGATAGCCTCAGGCAAAGGCTAGATTAGCACCTCCCTAGAGGACATAAGTTCTCTCACTGCTGACACAGCTGATTCTCATAGCCACTTGGCCTGGAGGTCAAACCCTCCCTGGAATTAGCTACAACAATCAAGATTTATCTATAAGACTGCGAACAAAGACCACTAGGGGGTGCACCAAGGAAGCATAACAAAATGCGGAGACAAAGAAACAGGACAAAATTGTCAATGGAAGAAATAGAGTTCAGAACCACACTTTTAAGGTCTCTCAAGAACTGTTTAGAAGCTGCCGATAAACTTAATGAGCTCTACACGAAAACTAATAAGACCCTTGATCTTATATTGGGGAACCAACTAGAAATTAAGCACACACAGACTGAAATAACGAATATTATACAGACGCCCGACAGCAGACCAGAGGAGCGCAAGAATCAAGTCAATGATTTGAAATGCGAGGAAGCAAAAAACATCCAACCGGAAAAGCAAAATGAAAAAAGAATCCAAAAATGCGAGGATAGTGTAAGGAGCCTCTGGGACAGCTTCAAGCGTACCAACATCAGAATTATAGGGGTGCCAGAAGATGAGAGAGAGCAAGATATTGAAAACCTATTTGAAGAAATAATGACAGAAAACTTCCCCCACCTGGTGAAAGAAATGGACTTACAGGTCCAAGAAGCGCGGAGAACCCCAAACAAAAGGAATCCAAAGAGGACCACACCAAGACACATCATAATTAAAATGCCAAGAGCAAAAGATAAAGAGAGAATCTTAAAAGCAGCAAGAGAAAGAAACTCAGTTACCTACAAGGGAATACCCATACGACTGTCAGCTGATTTCTCAACAGAAACTTTGCAGGCCAGAAGGGAGTGGCAAGAAATATTCAAAGTGATGAATACCAAGAACCTACAACCAAGATTACTTTATCCAGCAAAGCTATCATTCAGAATTGAAGGTCAGATAAAGAGCTTCACAGATAAGGAAAAGCTAAAGGAGTTCATCACCACCAAACCAGGATTATATGAAATGCTGAAAGGTATCCTTTAAGAAGAGGAAGAGGAAGAAAAAGGTAAAGATACAAATTATGAACAACAAATATGCATATATCAACAAGTGAATCTAAGAATCAAGTGAATAAATAATCTGATGAACATAATGAACTGTTGATTATAATAGAATCAGGGACATAGAAAGGGAATGGACTGACTATTCTTGGGGGGGAAAGGGGTGTGGGAGATGTGGGAAGAGACTGGACAAAAATCGTGCACCTATGGATGAGGACAGTGGGTGGGGAGTGAGGGCGGAGGGTGGGGCGGGAACTGGGAGGAGGGGAGTTATGGGGGGAAAAAAAAAGGAACAAATGTAATAATCTGAACAATAAAGATTTAATTAAAAAAAAAAAAAAAAAGAGTTCCTAAAATGTTTTCCTTGAATTACCTCATTGAGAAAGTAATGGAGAAAAAAATACTGTTGTCAAATAAGCATGTGAAATGCCATAAACTTTCATCTTTGGAATTCAAAATGACTTCTGGCAAATCAAGACTTTGAGAAATCCTGCAGTTAAAAGATATAAATAAAACGACCTGATTTTATTTTTTATACTTGAGTACTTTTTTCTGGTAACACTTATTAACCTCCAACACTTGGGAAATACTTCTTTAGGAACATTATTCTCTTCCATAAGACATCCTCAAATTTCTAGAAATCAGGTGACATGCCTTTTGAGGACATAAGAAAAGATGAACATCATTATGATCTCAAAAAAATCAAAATAAATTCCTGTAAATCTTAACAACCTTAAAGAAAGGTGATATAATCTTTCTTGTAGTGTCTATAATATCAACCAGATTCTTTTTTTGTTAGTTTTTAAAAAATGTTTTCATTATTTTTTTTTTTTGAGAGAGAGAGAGAGAAAAGAAGGGAGAGGGAGAGAAAGAGAGAGAGAGAAACATCGATGAGAGGGAACCATTAATCAGCTGTCTCCTGCACACCCCCTGCTGAGGATTGAGCCTGAAGCCTGGGTATGTGCCCTGACCAGGAATTGAACCAGCGATCTCTCAGTTTATGAGATGAGACAACGTTCAACCAACTGAGTCATACCAGCCAGGGTGCAACCATATTCTTAATCACTACTTCTAGAACACTACCTGCACTCAGTAAACTTTTGATAAATACTTATTTGTTGGAAAATACTTCCAAAATTTTAAGGATATTCAATCTTTATATCTCACAAGGAAATACTAGTTTTTCTAGCTTTTTCCAGATGTAGGCCAGTGGAGATATTGGAACAAGTATCTGGAATGAAGCAAAAATCAAAAGTTTAGAAACTTTGGAAAAAGTAGAGTAAATGTTGAAGAGATATATTATTTAACTTGGTGACAACTTCAATGCATGAGGAGTGACTGTGTGATAAGTATTACAACTATACATTAACTAAAACTTCTGTCAATTCTCTACTAAACATGATCTCTCTCCTTTCCAATTTTTTTCCTATTCTTTCCTCCTAAGACATACACATGTATTATAATTATTGCAACTGAATGCAATGTAATACCCTACAATTCCACAAACACTTTATTGAGAGCTGCTATAGGTGGGGTGTTAAGATGGGTAGTTGAAAGCACAGCATCTAATCACTGAAAAGGGAGAGAAAGGCACAGACATGGAAGGCAATAAGCCAGAGTGGACAAGAGTGTCAGCTATGGAATTGGATGGCCTGCGATTGAATTCTGCTTTGACGCTTACCAAATATATGATCTTGCACAATTTACTTAACTCTTCTAACATTAAGTTTCCCCATCAGTGAATAGGACTACTACTAAGACCTGCTTTCATTTATGTGAATGTTAAGTGACAGTGTGCAAACATTTAGTACTGTGCCACACACTTTATATGCTCAACAAATATCTGCAATGTTCATTAGGTGTGAAACGACTGAAAACAATAGCACATGGTGGTACTGGAATCTCTATTCCAGACAAATGTCTATGTGAGCACAGATGCAGGACCAATTTATTCTGCCTGGAGGAGACATGCTCAGGAAAGGTTTCCCAGAGTTCTTCCTAGGCCTTTGAGGAAGAGTCAGTAGAGACAGGTCGGGGGACACTTCAGATCAAGAGAACGGCATGAGCAAAATCAGATGGCATGACATGACATGACATGACACACGCAAGAAAAAAAGGAGTCAGATGGTATATTCATATCCTAAGGCAGCCAGAAAAAAATACCACACACTGAGAAAATACCACACACTGAGTGCCTTAGAACAACATCAATTTATTGTCATACAACTCTGGAGGCTGGAAGTCCAAAATCAAGGTGTCAGCAAGGAGGAGCAGTAGAAGGAAACTGTAGAGGAATCCCTCCTTGCTATTCTGAGCTTCTGGTGGTTTGCTGAATCTTTGTCATTCCTTGGATTGTAGAGGATTCACTCCAGCCTGACGTCTTCTCTTGATGATCTCCCCGTGTCTCCTCTCATCGTCTTCTCTGTGTGCCTATGTCTCTACATTGGAGTCTCTCCTTTTCATAAGGACACCAGTCATATTGGATTAGGGCCCTGGCTAGTAGACACCATTTCAACTGGTAAAGAAATGATTTTCAAATAAGGTTATATTCTGAGATACTGGGAGTTAGGAATCCAGCACATATTTTAGGGGGTCACAATTCAACCCATAACAGGTATTACTGCTTGTGCATTAGAGAAAGAGAAATGGGTGGCAAGCAGACGGAGGTAGAACTCGGCGATGCTGTGCAGCTTGCACTTTATTTTACAGAAAATAAAGAAACACTGATGGCTTTTACCCAGAGGAGCAGTTTCATCTGATCTATATTTTAGAAATAACCTCAGTTGGCAGCGTTGATGATGAATTAGACCATTAAGATCTTGGAAAGAAGGATATCATGGTGGATATTACTACTGTTCAGGAGAATCATGTGGGGTCCATCCCGGGGCAGAGCCCATGGATGGAAGAGGAGGGCACAGAGGCAGGAGAGATTTGGGGGACAGAGCGAATGAAGCACGATTGTTTATGCTTTCATCTTCTCAGAGAGAGAGGTCCTGAGAGCAGAGTGCAGCCCTTACTCATTTTGAATCATTTCACAGCATCTCACATCATGCCTTGTGTTTCAGTCCGCTCAGGCTGCCAGAACAACATGCCATAGACCAGGGGGCGGGGGGCTTAAATGACAGAAGTTCATGTTCTCACAGTTCTGGAGGTTGGAAATCCTAGATCAGGGGGCCAGCGTGGTTGCTGTCTGTTCTGAGACCTCTTCTACGTGGCCACTATCTTGCTGTGTGTTCACATGACCTTATCTTTGTGTGTTGTTCCAAAGGAGAAGAGAGGGAGAGAGAGGGGAGAGAGGCAAAGAAAGCAAACTGTCTGGTGTCTGTTCTAACAAGGGCAGTGATTCCACGGTGGGGTCTCATTTTCATGGCCTCACTGATCCTCATTACCTGCCAAATACCCCATCTCCAAATACCATCAATTGGGTGTTAAGGCTTCAACATATGAGTTTTGGGGGCACACAAACATTCAGTCCATGACACCGTGTATATAACACTTTGTAGAGGATTAAAAATTTTTAACAATCTACTCTTAGCATTGGGATTTAGGTTGGCAAATAAAATACAGGACACCCCATTAAATTTGAATTTCAGATAAACAACAAATAAATTTTAGGATAAGAATGTCCAATAGCTAAAGTTATTTATCTGAAATTCAAATTTAACTGGGGTATTCCATATTTTTATTCACTAAATTGGCAATCCATAGGTAAACATGTACATTTTCTTAGTGTATATTTCCTCATGCAACAAAACCTCAATATATTTGAGACATGAAACATTTGGGCCACATTTATAATAAAAAAATTCATTGTTTGTCTGAATTTGAAATATAACTGGCCCTGTATTTTTATTTGCTAAGTCTGACAACCCTAATTGGGATAATGTGCTTATCAGTAGAGTTGGGCGTAAGAAAAAATGAATAAAGAAAAATTTCACAGAATATATAGCAAAAGAGAGAATTTACTTTTGCATGTAAATAAAAACCACAAGGTCTCTACTGGAGTCCCTGTCAGTAGGCAAAGCATATCTATCCTCGTCCCCGAGTACCAAGAAGAGCATTCGATAAGTATTATCAAATAAGCAGTTATTGGAGTTCCCAAGGACTCTGAATTATGAGAAGTTTCAACAGATATGAGTAAAATCACATCATTATCCCAACTCCAACTTCTTGAATTCTAGAAGGCTCCAGACTTGCAACCCAAATCTGAACTAAAGTGTCCTGGAGGTTTGGGAGCTAACAGAGGAAGCTACAAATCTTGAACCCTGCAGGCCCACATCCCTGCCTGACAGCCCATGGGCTGGGTCCCTGTGGCATGTGCCTTGTGCAAGGTCAGGCAGTACTGTTGGCTGAGGAGGACATGTCTGCCTGTGGCTCCCTGACTGTGCACAGAGCCAGCTGCCTCATTTTGTTCTCGCCCTGACTCTGGCCTTGGCCTCCTGCTGCATGTTGAGATGGGTTTGTCCACCTGCACACAGGACAGAAGTCCATATGGGACACCCAGCTGGAGGGCCCGGGCTCCGCTGTGGCTGGACCTGTAGGAATCTGACATCCCCACAGTCTCTCTGACTAACTTGGCCCCAGGCTGACCCTTCTCCTCTTGGTGCCCTGCCCCGTGTTCACTGGACACACTGTCTACTTTTAAGCCTTCTGAGATCCAGGCAGATCCTAATCCTGGGGTTTAATGTGTTTGATAAAATGTTTGTTTTGGACAAGAGTTGAAACCTTGAAAAAGCCAACAAAAACCTTTTCTTGTCCATTATCTACTTAAGTGATTCTGCTCTGTGTGATTTCCTACATTAAGATAAGCACGGATAAGGCTTTTATGACTTAACTCAGAGAATCCATCCAGGCCCCTGAAAACCTCATCAGTGGCCTGGATCTCCTGTCTACCCACTTCCACACCTAGAAACAGATGGTGAGGAAGGTGGAGCCAGGGAGCAGGTCTAATAATGATCAGTGCCCACTCCATCCATTCAGTTTCTTGCACATTGTCTCACTTCTCTATTCTAATATCTTTGAAGAAAACACTTTCTGAGTATCACCCACACAGCTGGTTTCTAATATCTGCTTCCCTGTAAGCAGCTCCTGACTGACGTACATTCATTTTCAAGTGAGTTTAAGTCCAGAAATACTCCCCAAAAGGAAATCCCTAAGGAGGGGCTGGCAGGGGTTCTCTTCAATTTTTGTTTCCAATAAGTCCTGGGAATTACTTTCTGATGACGATGATAAGAACAAAAAGATAATTGCCTCATTGAGCACATGAGATCACTGCCCAGTGAAGATGATAAACTTGATACAAACGTGACAGCCCAGTGGTCAGTATAGTCATAGGCTGTTTATAAATAATGTCAGTATACTCTTCAACTCCCCTAAGAGTCTTCAAGACAGAATTATGAAAATATAAATAAAATATCCCTAATAAGTGAGTGCTTTTAAAAAGAAACTAGACTAGCCGAAACCAGTTTGGCTCAGTGGATAGAGCGTCGGCCTGCAGACTGAAAGGTCCCGGTTCGATTCCGGTCGAGGGCATGTACCTGGGTTGCGGGCATATCCCCAGTAGGAGATGTGCAGGAGGCAGCTGATCGATGTTTCTCTCTCATCGATGTTTCTAGCTCTCTATCTCTCTCCCTTCCTCTCTGTAAAAAATCAATAAAATATATTTAAAAAAAAAAAAAAGAAACCAGACTAAATCACTATGGAAATACTGCAGATTTCCTTACTCAAATGTGTGTCTTTGTAAATGTGCCATTTCTCTAAATAGAAATCTCTAGCAGAGCCCTCCTTAACATCAGAACAATGCATCTAATGACCTTTTGAGGACTAGTCTTTGTATACAATGAAACTTTTCTATTTTTATATTCAACTCTTTCAAGCTTGCTTCTTATCAGTGGGCTTTTTCTTTTTAAATCTCATCAGGATGTTCCCAAATTGCCCCTGTTGGTAAATTATTCATATAAGGCAAAAGCTTTTAAGTAGTTTTTGACATGGCAACTTCTTTAGCAAAGTCATTAAGATAAGAGACCTCAGCAGGATTGGACAGTATTCAGATTAGACGCAAAGCCTAGCTGCGTGAGCCCTGATTCTTCTCTTCTCCTTCTCTCCCTTCCTAACTCACTATTTTTTTTTGTATCTTTAATAAAATGTTATTTAGTATAACAAATCGCCAGTTTGCCACAAAATGTAGGTTTCTGGCAGTGTGTTGCAGTATTATGAAACATTGAACACAGAAATAGAGCTTGAGGAAAAAACCTTCATTCCAAGTTCAAAGGTGATTGTTGAGACAGTGAACATTAAAGGCAGCCTCTTTCTGGAGGCTCGGATGACAGCAGTAATGAAAGGATGAGGTGAAGTTGGGGTGCAGTGCGGATGTTTGCCCCAGATAAACGCATGAATGGCATTCTCTACGAGCACATATGTGCTTATTTAGTCAATATTCAGTGGCTGCGGAATTTTCACACTAACAGACATACGTTTAAATGTCAGTGGTACCAGTTGATCTTCAAAATTCACTACCAACCTGCACTCAAGAGAATCAACACAATGGATCCTGTGAGGCTTTTAGGCAATAAAGTTTAAGGGGCAACTTGAATAGGGAGGAAATTGTATCGGCCAAATGACAATAGTATTTAGCAAGCAGGACAAGAAAGGGAACTGAGAACTTCAAAGTTTCTGCCCAGCAGTTGGGAGAGATTCCTCGTGTGAGAAATGGCACACCTGTCCGAATTTCAAATGATGGACTAGGAAACAGAAGCATAGCGAAAATGAAACTTTTAATACACTCTCGAGAGTGGGAGCCCATTGTACAGCAACACACGTGGGACAGGGAACATAGCCTATTTCCTTAGTCCCTCCTCTGGTTCCTCATTGGTTGAGTCCTATGAGATCACCTGTTTCCCCATATGTCACCTAGGTCTTGCTGCTTCCCATTGGGCTATTAAAATATTGGGCTGAGACCTTTCTAGTTGTCTCCACCTCCTTTTGTTTAGGGGAATCTTCTTGGAAAATGTGCTATCGGCCATGGCCACGTGCACAGCTCTCATATCCTCTTCCCACCCCCCACATCCTATTTGCTCTGGGGAAGTTCAGTAACGGCCTGGCCATATGCTGTTTCTTTTCTATGAAGATGAATTGGAGGCATGTTTCTTACACTCTCTACTCATAGTGAATTAATTCAACTCCATGCATAGTTATAGCAATTTACATTAAACCTGGTGTTAATGCTTAAACAATGCTGACTGTAGAACTTTACAGTCTTAATTTTGTTTATTAAACTGGAAAAATAACCCAGTTTTGACAAAATACCTTATTTGTCCATGACTCATCCATTAACTTCTTATAATCTTTGAAGATTCTAAAACTGTCTAAGTTTCCTTAGGAAGATTCAGTATATGGAAAGCTAAGGCCATTCTTCCTAGACCACGTGGTTCTGCTGTCTCAGTAAGACCACCTTCGGAAGTGGCCCTGTGTTGAGGATAAGCCTTACAGACCCAGGCAGGGGCAAAACCTGAAGGATGAAACAGGACCAACCAACACAAACAACCAGGGTTTCCCTTAGTAGGTCATTCAATGCCCTTTTTCAGTTAACAGGAGCGTAGGCATATGTCACTTGAAAGATGGTGCAACTTTATTTTCCCTCATAGCATTTTATACCTTAGATGAATTTTAAATGCTCTTTATCCAACTGTCTCAAAAAGTCAGTCAAACATCACCCCAGATGCATTTTTTGCGCTCATAAGATTATTTTTTAGTGTGTGTTAATTGTAAACTTTAAAAATAATACAATTCCACATATAAACATCTATGCCTGGCTATTTTTTTTGTATATTCAGAAGGAGTAACATTTGAGGGTGAGTTATTGTATCCCCTGTATATCTATTACACCAGTTTGCGGAGGTTTCAATACAACATGCAAGCTTCTTTTACATATTTAGGCAACCTGGATACTGTGGAGGTATTTGGCTTTCTAACTCTGCTCTAGCGAAGCCCACTAATGTTTCAGATAAGAGACCCAAGGCTCAGAGAGGGTGACTTTTCCAAAAATCAGTAAGCCAAAGCCAGAGCCAGGCCTAGAACCTAGTTCTTTCTGTTGTACTTCTCTACCTTTCCTTCCTTTTTTATGTCTTCCCTGATTATGATTCTGAAATGCTGATTGCAATGGCACATTGTAATGACAATAACCATAACTAGATATATACCTTTTTCAATGAACAAAATCAAGGGGTTATAATAAGATATAAAAGGTAGAATAGAAACTAAACCTCAAGATTGGCGACACTTGTTAACTGGTGATTTTTAAGGTTTTCACAATAATTTTAAGCAATGAAATATGTTGATTAAAGCTATATTTTGGGCCAGTGTAGGTAGAAAAATGTAAGCAGGACTCCAAAGAAAACCAAGAACTTCAGTGTCTCTACCCAGCTGTTCAGAGATTCCTCTTTCTATGTATAATCATATGTTGTTCATTAGAATTTGAGAAATATGGAAACTAAGTTTTGGTTTGAATCCAGTTTGGTTTTGGCCAATGGGATAGATCATGCCTTTTTCACCCTTCTGGACCGATTCCTGTTAACACAGGGTATTAAGCCTGAGGAATGTGAAAAGCCTATGAGTGTTTGATTGTTGGAATGTGACTAAAATTTTATTAAGACCACTCCAGTTGTTAGATGTAGTTCACTGTTTACAAAGGCCTGACAGGTTCTTCCTAAAGCTGTGCGTTCTTGCTATCAATACCCCCCGTTTCATCTGTAAACCTCCACATGTTCACAGCCTGGGGTAACCATGAACGGGGGCTTAGAGTACTGCCAGGCTTCTGAAGTCCAAGCAAATCAATAATGACTGCATCCTTCTAACTTTGAGAAGCCCCGTTTTTTTTTCTTTATTCTCACGTTGGGGTTGCCATTTGTACTGGGTGGCCAGCAGTTGGTATAGAGAATCCGAGGCACTCAAAATTGAAAATCAACAACCCACATTAAATAGGTGTCCCCTGGTATCTTATGTGACATAGCCCCAAGCTGTCGGGGATGTTGCCATAAAATGTGTGTTTTATTGCCTTCCTCCTCTTGCCCAGTCTTGCAATCACACCCACTTCTCCTGTGCTGCCAATAGGGAACAGTGGACTACAGAGGGAAAGAAGGGAGTACACAGGACAGAGATTCAGAGGGAACCGGGAGGTTGGCATTTAGGCATAGACTCCACAGTAAGTGCTGACTCTCACTGTTTTTTTTCACTTCACACTCTGACCATCACAACCACCTGTATGTAACCTCAGTCTTTCTGTAAGCTCGGCATCCACAGTTCTGCTTTGAAAATCATGATGATGTTATGGCCCAGGATTCTGTAATTGGAATATCACAGTCCCCTCATTTATCAGATGAAGAGCTTGGACTGATCCCTAGGATCAAAACACAAACAGTTCTACAATCGTGTGAGCTATTAGTCACCTAGCAAAACCCCACTCATTCAGAAATTGAACACTTTGACACTGTAGAGAAGATGCTACTGTGGGGATGATATTCACTTTTTTGAAAAGGCTATCGGGTTTTTTTCTGTCAGTGGATTTCAGAGATTATGTCATGTTTTCAGGTCAACTCAACAAACATTCTTTAGCCTTGTTAGATACTGGGGCACAGATATGCACTCAACCATTTCACAAATATTTGAGAAGATAACATTTGAGTTGACACGCAAATATTGTGTCTAGGCAGAGAAAACAGCAAAGACCCTAAAAGTCTGGCATGTTAGAGAAGTTTGAAGAACATAAAGAAGGCCAATATTTGTAAGGAAACAGGGGAAGGTGAGGCCCAGCAGGAGGCCAGAAGACTATCCTGCAGTCCAGAGAAAGACTGCAGATTTCATTCTGAGTACAACTTACATTTTATCCTATGTGCTGCTGGAGAAGCAGAGAAGAGAGAAGCATCTAACTCACGGAGATTGATGAGGCGAGCAACCTGAATGAGCTGTAAAAGTTTATGGCTAAGCTGAGTCTTAAAGAATTAACATGTTTAATAGGAGAAAGGGAAGTTGGAAAAAAAACGAAATAGGAGAAAGATAAAAAGCAGTAGATGTGTAAGAAACAGCATGAATAATGACAAAGGATTTTCATGTTGCTTGGGGGAAGCCATAGGGGTTGAGACTTGCCAGAGCATAAAATGGGAGATAGGACAGGCAGTCCCTGAGCCTGGGCCAGTGGGCCCATCCATGCTGGAAATGTTGATATTATCATCGTAGCTACTCAGCTTTATAAAACACACTAGAGGCCTAGTGCATGAAATCTGTGCACTCGGCGGGGAAGGGGGAGTCCCTCAGCCCGGCCTGCACCCTCTCGCAGGCCGGGAGCCCTCGGGAAAATCCTAGTTGCTTCCTCATGATGCCAAGGAGGGCTGTAAAGCAGCATGCTTGGCTCTTCCATTCTCCAACCAAGGCTTGGAGAGCCCGCTTTACAGCCCAACCTTGAACTTGGCCTCTCTGTGTCCTAGTTTGGTCTTTCCAAACAGGGGAAAGTTCTTGCTTATCACTCATTGTCTGAATATTTACCATTGCTCCTTCTTTCCATTTGTTTTTTTTTTTTAAATATATTTTATTGATTTTTTACAAAGAGGAAGGGAGAGAGAGATAGAGAGTTAGAAACATCGACAAGAGAGAAACATCGATTAGCTGCCTCCTGCACATCTCCTACTGGGGATGTGCCCACAACCCTGGTACATGCCCTTGACCGGAATTGAACCTGGGACCCTTCAGTCCGCAGGCCGACGCTCTATCCACTGAGCCAAACCGGTTTCGGCCCATTTGTTTTCTTAGTAGAGAACTCAACAGATTGACAAAAAAAGTGCATTCTGACCACCACATTCACTCTTGCCTCCATAGCAGAAGTCCAGTTGAATGACTGCCCAGGTGGAGCCCAGGAAAAGACAGTGACCCAGTGACATGCAAAGCCATTTGGCCCCTCTCATAGACCAGGGTTCTGCCCAAGGAGATGCAAGGAACTGACTGGCTTCCTGCCTCCCATTTCACTGCCCACTGTTCACTTCCTCTCAGCTGCCTCAATTCTCACAGCTGTGACCTTGTCTGTCACTCAGGCCCCTTCCTTCCCTCCCCCCATGAATACATTATTCCACTTCGCTGTGTCTCCAACCTCAGCTACCCCCTTAGCTTTTCTATGTGCATCCCTCTTTCCAACTGGCTTCATTCACAGGACCTAGAAAAGAGGCTAAAAAAAAAAATGCTTGAGTAAATTTCTATTCATAGAAACCTATGATGCTACTCTTTTGTTTCCATGAAGATTCTTTTTATGGGAAAAAATTAGTCCTAGGGCCCAGGACCAAAAGCAGGCTTGGCACTATCATTCCCCAGCGCACTAGGCCTCCAGAAATTGTTTTGTTGCCATTGTTGTCTTGCTTTTGATTTTTATCTCATTCCTTTGGCCTTTATCTTATCTGATTTTTATCCTTATGTTCAGGTGTCCAGGGAGTATGTCTTCTCCTCCCTCTCCCCTACAGATTCACAATTATTTTGAAGTTCTCCCACCTGACTCTCTTCCTGTAGGTTCTGGGCTTAAGATGTGTGGATCGCTCCTTAGTTGCAGGCCCAGGCGGGGCCTTGGTTGCTTCATATACAGTCCTGTATTTCTTCCAGTGACTGGGGGTTTTTGCTGGATATGCTTATAACTGTTTGTTTGTGTGTGGGAGGGGGTTGCTATTATTTTTAAAGCAAAAAGTTCCTATAGCACCGCATAGCCCTTGCCAGAGGAAGTCACAATCTGGCTGCCTCTCTACCAGAAACAAACTACCCGCCGTTCCTTGAGCCAGGGCCAGAGCCAGCATGTGGCACTGGCCAGTGGCCAGGAGGCTCTGCTACTGGCAGGGAGGTGGTGACAGACTGAGCGGGACTCAGAATCCTCTCATCACACTCTCTCAGGGAGCCGAGTCCAAATTCATTTCCCTGCCTCAGACATTCCACCGTAGTCAAAGCCAGCAAGCACCACATAAAACGGAGATTTTTAAATGCACTTAAAACTACAGGGCTGCTTTCTCACAATTGGGTTCAGTAAATTACAGGGGAAGAAAGGTGCTGGAAGTTTTCCTTGGGCACAGAGATGTGTGGTTATGCCTTTCGGATCGAATGCTAACAGCCTGGCCTCCAGGCGGAGGTGAGGAGAGAGAGAAGATTTAGGGGGGTTCTTTGCCAAAGAGCGGTCTGACTTGCCAAGGTCTTCTTGCTGTAGCTCCTGCCCGCCTGAGAAGGTCCAGGATCCGAAAGGCACCGGCCAGATGTGAGAAAACCCTTCAACCTGCCACGGCCCCTCCTCCTCGGCTGAGAACTGGCATGGCTGAGTCCACCTGGCTGTGTGGAAACAAAGAGGGCCTTCTCTTTGCCTGTAGCTTTATAGGCTGGCAGCTCCGGAAAAGCCTCTCTTTGATCTTGAGCTTTGAAGGGATCAAACAAGCTGCTTTAATGGGTGGGAATGCGGCTCTGAAAATCCTACCTTTTGTCAGTAAAGCATCTCTCCTTCTCCTGCGGGGCAGGTGCAATCAGAGATGGAGCCTGCTTGCCAGGCCCGGAGCCAGATGTTCCTTCTCGCAACAAGTAGAACAAAGGAGTGAAAGTGAGATCAGGGCAGCCACTGACAAGGCCTTGTCCACAAATGAGTGGTGCTGGGTTGGGAGTTCCTTCTTGATGTGTTCCTTCCTGAAGCCTGCTTTCACACAGGCCAGACATCGGCTGCTTTGGTGTTAACTGCGCAGATTATGACTTCTTGGAGCGTTCAGATTTTGTTTGGAAGAGGGCTCACCCTGAAGCAATGGGATTTGGGCTAACATCTTTTGATTTATGAGACGTGTTTCCAATCGTTGGGATCCCAGACTCCTTCAGAATGCCAACACGGCCTTTACGTAACCACTTTTATTCCCTCAGCCTATGCTGCTACTACGACAGCAAAACAGAGAAAGGAAAATTGGATCACAGTTTGTTTCCTGAGGACCATTCCAGCAGGACTTTGAGGACGGGCTGTTAGAATCTTCCATCAGATAGAGAATTAAAACCTTTCTCAGGCTCACCCGAAATAAGCAAATGCAGCACACTCTCTAATTCCTGGATAAGTTTATCACTGTTTGCATATAGCTATTCTCCAGAAATTGCCTTAAATACCTTCAGGGAAAAGATACTGGTGATTATGCCTCCAAATGACTCCGGAACTGTCCAAGCTCACAGCTGAAGTTTTCTTGGTGATGCTTACATTTGGGACTGGATCTCCAGGTATATTCTGCAACGCCCTCATCTCAGGGGATGCTCACTGAGGGGAGAGCTCCATAGCCAAGGAGTTGGGGAAATATTTGAGTGCCAGTGAAATTCTGCCTGAGCATTAACTGTAAAGACTCTTAGAAGAAATTCTTTAAATATTACTTAACCCACATATCCCTAGATTATTGGACCATTATAATGATTAACATCCCATCCAACTAATTCTTAGGGGAACACACTGTGAGACATTCTGCCATAGAGCAGGCTTAGAGACTACACCTGGCGCACTTTCTTAACAGGTGTCCAGGCCCTGCCCTGGGATCTGACTGTTACATCTGGAGAGGGGCCGGGGAACCTGATTTTTAACAAGGAGACTTCTTATTGATGAGGTAAGTTTCAGAAATGCTGGCTCTCTGTGTGCCTACCTTCCTCATCCCCTGACCACACACACACACGCACACGCACACACACACACACACACACACACGTGTGCGTGCCAGCTAGGAGAGTACACCATAAAATTCACAAATCCCTGAAGGTAACAGAGATGGTCCCTTGGAATAGAAAGGCAGAGATAATGTAGACCGTGGCACCCTAGCTCCAGTTGAAGCATATACAGTCAGTCTACCTTTTCATTGCCAGGGCCCTAAGAATAGTGAGCACATCAGCCAAAGAGCGAGCAGGAGGGGCCCAGGAGGCAGCTAAGTATGCAGGCATGGGCACAGCCCCCTGGAGTTGTGCTCCTTGCTCTGCTGCCCCACCTTTCCTCTATCGCCTCCTCTGTAACATCAGGAATGATAAAAAGAACAGTATTCCCCAACATAAGGTATTCTAGAGGATTACATTAGGCAACATAGGTAAATCGCTTAGGATAACACCCAGCATGTTACAAGTGCTTGATACACATTAGCCATGACTTTTAAGGGAAGATTTTGGGAGGCATGGAAGAACACGAGAGAAGGGAAAAGAAAGAGTGGAGAGAAGACCTGTCCTTGGGTGCACAGAAAACCACCCCAGCAGAGGCTCTTCTGAGTAAGACACAAAACAGGACCTGGTGAGTTTGCTTTTCGCCTTATCTGTGTGTCTCTCAGCGGCTCTCAGGCTCCTGCAGTGGGGGCAGGTTAGCATTTCTGGAAGCTATCCCCGCCTTCCCCGCTTTGCTCCCTGTGCTTTGCAACCTTCCAACTCCCAGGTCACCAGGGCTGACAGCAGCTTCCTCTGCAAACAAATGCAAGGCGGCACAGAAAGGGTTACAGCCATATGTCTAAACAAGGAAGGACGGCCAAGGCTTGGTGCTGATATGAAATTATAATCAACGCATTCACGGATTGGTAGTATTCATCATGTTGTTAGCATTGTAAATTTGTACCATTGTAGATAGGAGTCACACAGCTTGGGGCCCTGTACCTTCACCTATTGTTTTCCCTGTGTTATGATAAATTTCCAGCAACACTTGATTAAAACTGCCAATTTGTTGGGAATAAAGAGAATCTCTAGACACCACCAGGACTAATTACGTTGTCCTTGCCAAAGGGGTAGTTGAATAATTGCATGTGATTATTGCACAGGCATGGCGCTTTTCACGTCAGTAGCAAAGCAATGAAGATTGATTCCCTTTAATTAATCATTCAAAAATAGCCCCCTTGTATCATTCCCCAAATAGGAGGGAGCATGTTCCTACATCTTTCTTCCAAAAGGCACCTGGTTGCAATTGGTTTCCTGAGGAGATATCTAAATGTGTGTGCCTGTCCGAGATAGGAGGACCTCTCCGTAATTGATTGTGGATCCTATTCTCCTGATTCTTTATCCCCAGCCCTAAACTCTCTTTGTAATCTTAACAGCCTGGAGCACATTTACATAGCTTTCATTAATTGTAACCCTGGCTTCTTGCTAGAAAGGGAGCCAACCACTCTTATCTGATCCAATCTAGGCTTTATTTTGCATTTCTACTAACATGATATATTGGGCTTGGGTATTCCTAGTGCTTGCTTTGAAGAACCAAAGGCTCCATAGGACAATATATCAATTGAAGGCATTGACATGCATATTATTTGCATTGCCAGTTTCTTGCTTTTAATAACAGTATCTAAATTCACCCTTGTTTATATTTTGAAAACATTGATGTCTACTTTCTCAGCTCAACCTTTTAAATTTTAAGATACATGACGTCAATCCCTGAAAATGTTGCATGGATTTTTTCATATACTCTTGTCATTAATGTGACTCTGAACAGTCTTTCCTCCAGAAAAAGATTCAGTTGGTAATGTAGGTGGTTGCTCTCCTGCAAAAGGGTTGTGCTTGATGCTTTGGGGTGATGCTGAAAGTGGGAGGGCTGCACTGCTTTCTAACTGGGAAGCAAAATTGTGAAGTACGAAATGTCCAATTTTGGCACATCTCCACTTCCCACACCCTGCTCTCACCAACTGTTCCTCTTTTCCATTTCAGAAAATACCATATTAAGTTTTTATATAATGCAATTTTCACATTTTTAAGTCGCTAGAGGAATAGAGCAGGTGCCCATCTTAGCATGTCATCTCTATTTTTACTCTGAACCTTTCTTCCCAAAGCTCCTTCTCCTTTCCACTTCCTCTCTGCACACTCCTCACTGTGAATCAAAGTCCTTCTCCTGTCACTTTCCAAGGCTTAGTCCATCCAGAAGAAACAAAAGACAAAAAGAAAAACAGATGCAGCAGGTGGGGGTCACACCCCGCTTTGTTCTGTGTGTACCCAGATGCTCATCAATGTAATTTTTGTTGCTTTACATGTAAAGACGCATTGTTTGAATAAACTTCAAAAGTTAATTGGCTGAGTATCTGCTTGTGTGGGGTTGCCTTTTTAGTAAAGTATAGAACCACAGAGCTTGATGGTACTTCAAACAACATCTGTCCCAACATGAGATGAAAAAACTGAGGTCTTGAAAGAGGAAGTGGTCCTTTTTGTGAGGGTTCAGCAGGGCATTATAAAGGCGGGAAGGCAGAGGAGGGAGAAATAATGATGCTTGGGTAGAACACAGCTTAGGATAGGCACTAGGCTCTTCAGGCTTGGAAGTAAGCCTCTATTGCAACCTCAATTCTGGAATTAATATTTAGCCCTTGAGCCTCAGTTTTCACAGTAGACATACAAAAATGACAACTTACTCCTATAGGATTGTCATTAGAATGAAAAACCATACAGGTCAAGCAATGGATACTAAAGAGATTCTCTAAAAGATTGTGCAAATGACAATGGTGATAGCAGAGTGTGGTGCCTGCCATCATGGTTTCCAGACTTCAGTGTTGTGAGTTTTGAAAATAACTTCAACTCATTAATCAAGTATTCTTAATTTCTTCCTAGGAATTTGGTTTAGTCTAGCATCAGTCAGGAATAAAATAATATATTTTTTAAATGATCACCTGTGGCTTTCTAAGCTTCTCCCTCATCACTCCCCTTCTTCTTTCCACCCACTATTAGATGCAGAGAACAGAGCTGGAATGAGAATACCTATACAGGGTGTCCCAAAAAATGTATACACACACTTTGAATAACTATAAATGTAGTGTTTATTAAAATACATTTCATTTTCAAAACTGAGCTATCAGCTGTTAAAGTGTGCATGCATTTTTGAGACACCCTGTATATACGTGTGGGTAGCTGGGAACTGGCAAAAAATAAGTCTTTGTGTCTCTGAGCTCCTACTTAGATGGGTGGGTTACTGTGACACCACTCAGGGAGCCTCCTAGAAGAAAGCTTCTCTTGACCTGCTCTATCTTGAAGAAACATAGTAATAGTGAGAGCCAGAGTTTCAACTACAGAACCCAACTCTTGAACCCTGTATCTTAGGTGACACTTAGCTTCACCAACTGCCCCGTGAGACCATCCTAGTCCTCCTCACTATAAGTTGGGATCCCTCCCTTGACAGATACCATACATTAGTAATTCTCACATTTTAATCCGCAGGACGTGGAGATCCTGTTACAATGTAAATTCTGATTCAGTAGTTCTGAGGCAAGGCCCAGGAGTCTATATTTCAAACAAACTTCAAGGAGATGCTACTGCTTTTGATCTGTGGACTGTAATCTGAGTGGCAAAGGTATACACACACACACACACACACACACACACACACACACACACACACACACACTGAGTGGCCAGATTATTATGATCACCCCATCAGTACTTCGTTGGGCCACCTTTTGCCTTCAGTACTGCAGCGATTCTTCTTGGCATTGACTCCACAAGATGTTGAAGGGTGATATGAGGAATCTGACACCATGCCTGATGAATAGCACTGTCCAGTTCTGTGAGATTTGATGGTTGTGGAACCAGCTGCTGATGGCTCTTTTAACTTCGTCCCACAAATGCTCAATTGGATTGAGATCTGGTGATTGTGGGGGCCACCTAAGCAAGGTAAAGTCTCCCTCATGTTCTTGAAACCACTCCTGCACAATACGAGCACTGTGGCATGGCGCACTGTCTTGTTGGAAGAAGCCATCTCCATTGGGATACGCCATCAACATGATAGGATGAACTTGATCAGCAATGATACTTAGGTATGTTGTGCTATTCAGACGTTGTTCCACATGAATTAAAGGGCCCGAATCATGCCAGGAAAACATGCCCCAAACCATAACACTGCCCCCACCAGCTTGAAGGGTTGTACTCATGCATGTGGGGTGCATGCTTTCATGCTGTTTCTGCCAAATTCTCACTCTGTCATCTGCATGATACAACTGGAAACGTGATTCATCGGACCACATGACTTTTTTCCAATGCTCTACTGTCCAATCCTTGTGTTCCTGTGCAAATTGGAGACGTTTTATCTTGGTAACTGCAGACAGCAAAGGTGTTCAAACAGGCCTTCGGCTTCCATATCCCATACGATGCAGTGTACGGCTAATTTGCCTGCAAACATCAGGTGGTCATAATAATCTGGCCACTCACAAATATATATATATATACATATATCACTGTTCTCTCAACATCCAATTTAAATCTCAGTCTCAGAACAGTTTTAGCTAATATGATCTCTCTCTCCATCCTCTTAATGGATTTGCAAGAGTGAACATATTCTCATTTTAAATACATAGTCACTCTATGTTATATGTTTGTAATACCAATAGTCTCTATTTTTTCACATCATCCATACTCATCACTACTAGGCAGTAGATAGGACAGATAGAGGAAGTTATGGCTCATAAGGCAGTGAGAATTTTCTCAACTCTTCTCCACCTTCCCTATCTCATCACTGTAAGACTCCTCCCACCCCTGAGCTAGTGCCTTCTCACTCCTGCACAATTGTATTCCAAGAAAAAACTGAAGATGGTCTTTAAAAGTATAATGGCAGAAGAGACACAAAGGAGGGTCTGGATAATAGAATTATAGTAGAAGGTCAAATACCTTATAAAACAAATCATGCACAATTAAGTACTATATTCTTGGAACTCTTTGTAATAGTTTGCTAGGGCTACCACCTTGTAGTACTGCAGACTGGGTAGATTAAGCAACAGAAATTAGTCTTCCCACAGTTCTAGAAGCTAGAAGTCAGAGGTCAGGAGTCAATAGGGTTGGTTTCTTCTGAAGCCTCTCTCCTTGGCATGTAGAAGGTTGTCTTCTCCTTGTCTGTGGTCCTTCCTTATGTCTGTCTGTGTCCTGATTTCTTCTAAGGAAGTCAATCATATTGGATTAAGGCCTACCCATATGACCTCATTTTACCTCAATTATTTATCTGAAAGCCCTATCTCCAAGTATACTCTCATTCTGAGGTACTGAAAGTTGGGACTTCAACATATATATTGTGAAGGCACACAATTCAGCTCATAAAACTACTATTTTAGCCCTCAAGGTTCTACACCCAATACAGTGTCCCTATCCAATAACCTCTGTAGGGGAGCAGGATTTTGTTGCCCCAAAATATGTCTCTTTGGCATGAGAGTTATTTTAGGCTGATTATTGTTAAGAAACAAAAGACTCAGGAAGGGTTTTTTTCCCCTCCCTCTTAACTGCCTAAAAGAATGTAGATGGGAGTCCTGTTCCAGGATGGAGCTGTCACCAGACATAAGTGGTGATATGAGCATATGAGATAGATGCGGGGAGGAACTTGGCAAGGCCTGCTTGTTCAAAGTCCTCTCCATGCCCCTTTGCCTCTGCAAGAAATGGCTAACATTTATTCACCAAAAATGTGCTCTTTCCATTTTCCTATAGATTGTGTTCCTCTCCTTTATATTCCCAGACCCCTGCTTCTCCTTAGCTCTGGATGACATAGAAGCCTTCATTGCCTGAATTCATTTGGGTCTCACATTCTTATGGAACCCCTGTACATACAAATTAAACTTGTTTTTCTCCTGCTACTCTGCCTCATGTCAATTTAATTTTTAGACCCATCAGAAGAACCAAGAGGGATAGGGAGACATTTTTTCTTAATCTCAATAACCTGGCAGTGAAAGTGTACTTTCAAATGCACATGCTGGGTTAGAGCAGCCTGGTTAGAACCCCTGGTTAGAACACCGTTTCCGAAACGGTGGCTCTTCATTTCTGAAAGAGAGGCTTAGGTCAGGAAGATCAGGTGAGATCTAACATGAGCAGCACCGTGAAGCCTGAGCAGTACTCAGGAGCCCCCATATGGACAGGGCAGAGCAAACTGGGCAGGCTGAAGTCTTCCTTCCCCCCTTTGAGCTGTACTTTTATAGATCCGACCTCAGAGAAAGGTATTTTTACAAATGCTAGCTTTTTTACTAAAGAAATGCAAAAGTGCAAACACACACACACACACACACACACACACACACACACGCAAACTCACCTCACCCTATATACAATATCAAGAACCAGCACCTTGCGTCTAACTAAATGTACCAACGTGTGCCTAACTTCATTACCATGCTTTTAAGTCCTGAGGTTGCAACACTGGATAACCAATATTCTAGGTATAATTTCGAATGCTGTGCTATTTTCCAGAAGACCATTAGCCTGTAAGGTTCACATTAGGCGGTATAGGCTTCCTTTGATTTGTCAGTCACGATCACCCCTAGGTCCCCCTCTGCCTTTCTGCTTCTGATGTTTCTCCCACCTGCAAGGCCTGGACAATGCAATGGCATGCTATAAAGAAAAATAAAGTACTTTTCAGCTCCCCAAATTGTCTCTTCTGGGAGCCTATTTATCAGAAGGCGCAACACAAAAGAGAGGAAGTGCTGTAGGTAGATATTATAAATTCCATTGGGGTTTCAGAAGTTGAACCATCTATTTTATTCTAGCAGGAGATGTTTTCTATATATCTGCTGATTGCACATTCATTCTTTAATCTTTATACATGAAAAGCTAAAAGCAGAAAGCCATGGACTGAAATTTTCTCTGTAAATTGTTGAACATTTGCAACAGATATAGAAAATCACAGTGTGAAAGCTGTTAAGGCTGTGAAAAAATAAATTGGAGGCGCTGCAGGAAATGAAGGTTTTACATAAGGACAAGGAGCCAGCCAGAGTTTCCAAGTCCATCTTGTAATAAAGGAAATTACGATCCACATAAAGCCCACTTTGGGAAATTTACATTTTGATGGATAATGTGCTTCTAACAATTAGTATGAAATGTTTCTGGTTTACCTACGACATGTTTCTAATAGATAGTCCGCATGCGTCTTTAGCAGAATGTAACTGCTAATATTTGAAGTGCAGGTAATTCCTTGGTTCTCATTTAAAATACCATAATGTGCTCCTTGCTCTGGGCAGACAAAAATAAAATCTCAATTAAAATAAAAGCAGGCATGGTTCCCGTTAAGCAATGATCATTTTGAGAATTAATGCAATAAAGCTTTTCCCATAAAATGCACAGTCAGCATGGTGTGGGAACAATATTACCACATTGGGATTCCAGTCCCCGGGGCCCAGACTAGCTTCTCTCCTACAGGCTGTTTCATTTCGCCTATCACTTCACCCCTCTGGGCAATGGCTCCTCATCGGTCAGAAATGAAGTACTTGTACCTATCATCTCTCAGGCCTCATCTGGCTTTGAAACACTGGGCTCTAAGCTCTAAGACACCCATGGAAAGCCTTGTACTACTGAGAAATTAGAGTCCTCAAAGGGGCTTGGTTTCACTACAAACTAAACTCAAGAAAATTATGAAAATAATGTAGTGTACAGAGATCACAAACAGAGTTCTGTGCCCAATTTGGACTTCAGCATGTTGCCTGGCTAACTCAGCATTTTAATTAAAAACTACAGGAACAGCCCAGCTGGCGTGGCTCAGTGGTTGAGTGTCAACCTATGAACCAGGAGGTCACTGTTTGATTCCCAGTGAAGGTACATTACTGGATTGTGGGCTGGATCCCAAGTGTGGAGCATGCATGAAGCAGCCGGTCAAGGATTCTCTCATCATTGATGTTTCTATCTCTCTCTCCCTCTCCTTTCCTCTCTGAAGTCAATAAAAATATATTTTTAAAACACTACAAGAAAACAACAAACGTGAATAACCCTTTAGATGTCCAGTTTGCCACAGTACCCTGCTTCACTATCATCATCCATCCGGCCTGATCCATTCACTTATGCTGCCTGTCTGACCCCCAGGGGAATTTGAGTTTATGACTTGGACCTGGAATTCATTAATTTATTAAACAGATAATTTGTTGAGCTCTAACTTTATGGGTTAAGCACTGTTCTGAGTGCTGAGATTATAACAGTAAATAAAATAGAAAAAATTCCTGCAGCATAGACATCTAGTTGGATTGTTTATTCTGAAGTGAATTTTCAACCTCATTGGAAGTGAAAGTAGTCAGATTAAAGGTATGTTGGGCTACCTTTGTTTCTAAACTAGAGGCCATAGATGACTTCAGACCTGTACTAGTTGCCACAGTGCTCAGAAAATGCAGAACTGGGTCGGTTTCATTACTCACTTTAACCAGGCACCTGAGCTTTATGAATTGTTTCTACTGCTCCCCTCTGCTTATGGCAAATGTTTCCCTCCCCCCACATGTCTCGGGGTTAAGAAGGTTTCACCATGTTAGTGAATAAAAACTCTGAGGAGAGGAACTGGACCCCGTGTTACACGTTCTAGCTCTGCCACGGACTTGTCCCCATGTCCCATTTCTTCATCACTCACCACCTGTTTTCCATTCCACGTCTCTTCTCAATCCACTGCTAATCTCTGAGTTCAAAGATAAGGCAGAGCTTTAAATATCCGTGAAAATGCCCCCAAAATTGGTCTTTCAGTCCATCTGCTTATCTCTGAATGTTGGGGGGAAGGTGGGAAAGGGAATATTAAATCAAAGCATTGACATGGTTGGTATCATAGCAGGAAATGAAAATAGGAAAAGAATAAATGTAATCATGACAACAACTGCCCACCAATGAAAAGGGAAACCAGAAGGCCTTCAAACTAGCGAAAACTGTCCTTAGGGTTTCCCGTCCATGATCTCACATTGGAAAGAAAGTTGGACTCACACCTAAATTCCAATATACTGAGTCCTCGCCACGTCTTAACTTCTATTTCTAGAAATGAAGAGAATTGTTCTGCACTGGTGCTCAACCATGACTGCACATTAGAAGGACTCAGGAGATTTTTTTTAAAGTAGATGCTTATACTGTACCCAGACTAATTAAATCCAAGTCTCTGGAGGGAGGGCCCAGCCAACAGAATAATTGACCGCTCCCCGGAGGAGCCCAATGTCCAGCCGAGGCTGAGAACCACTGGCTTAGACTACTCATCAAAACAACTTTTATATAGTGGGCAGTAAATTAACGTTGGTTAAATTGAATTAAATAAGCTCAAAATTTCTAACTACAAAATTTTACAGTTCTTATAATTCTTTGTAGTAAATTTATTTTGCTCTGAAACCTTTTCTAACTAAAATATCTTTTCAATTACTGAAACCTTAGAGTTTCAACAGAACTAAAACCAAACCAAAAGAAAAGGAAACAAAACAAACTGTAGATGATCCTGTAGTTTTAGGAGATGAAAGTTAGTCTAAATGAAGCATAAAAGGAATTCTAGAACAAATGTTCATGGATTTGAATATAAAACACCTAAAGACTTGGCATATCTGAAAGTATAAAATACCAATAATAAATTAGCAAAAATATTTGCATATGCACAAAGTATAAATAATTGTTATCCTTACTACATAAAGTGTTCTTACAAACTAATAAGCAAAATATAAATAGCATAATAGGCAAATGGGAAAAGGATATAACAGAAATATAAAGAGTTGATAAATACTAAGTAGTTTAAAGTTGGGAATAATTCTATTTTGTTAGAGAATCTTTTTTAAAGAAATACAATTTAATAAAATATTTTTATCAAACAAATTTGAAGGATTTAAATTTTTTCATTTTCAAGAAATGATCATACAACATATTAAAATGCAAAGACTCCTCTCCTGTCTTTGTCTTATAATCAGGTCAATGTTCTTACTAAAACTTCCCAAGTTTTCAAATATGGGATATGTGTATGTTTGTTTCTTAAATGTCTTTAACAACCTCAAAAATTTTTTCTATATGAAAATTAACCATGAAACCTTTTTTCCCCCCAAATATTTAGGAAAATGTATGAAGTTTTCAAAAATTGAAGTTTTTACCCTGAGGAGAGCTAGAGCAAGTCAAAGAAAATGAATCCAGATCTCAGAATGACATGCCTGCTGGGAGAGAGATAAAACACATGAGCTTGGGAGGAAGAAACAGTGAGGGCGGGGCAATGGCTGGCCTGAGAAATGCCTTCTAGGTATAAGGAAAGATAAATAACGATTACCAAAAGCTTCTTCCATTTTCAAATCTTTCTGGATTAGGAGTACCACATGGCACCCAGAAGGCAAGAATCAAGAATTGCAAGTGATAATATTAAAAGAGTTTTGAACATGTTTATGAAGAACCAAACACAAAGAGAAAGGTCCTCATATTATATACATGGTGCTAAAAATATCATCTTCAGGAAGTTTACCAATTGCACACTGTTTCTGGGTCTATTCCAGGTCTTCAATTGGTCTCAGTTTAAGGAAGACCCTGTCTCAGTCTTCTTCCAGACCTATTAAATCCCAAATAGGCACACCTCTTACTTTTAACCACAAGATGAGAACATTAGCTAAACCGAGGCCACTATTTTAACTAAAGATAACACCGACTTAGAGGTCAAAGTTTCCTAAATGGCATCCCTAAAGGATCCTCTCCAATAACAATTTCTTCATGTAACAGTTTTAAAATATTGCAAGTTTTCCGTTTAAAAAAATATTGTATAAGTTATAGATAGATGGTAGATGATTAATAGATAGATACAGAGAATGTCAGGTGTAGGATCCCAATTATTACCCACCAGCTCATCAGAGCTTTGGTAATATCTCAGAGGTGGAAGGCAAGGTCAGAATTTATTTAGAATTGAGAGTGTGTTAAGTTAGGTCTTTCAGTGGGGGACTCAATTAGGATTGGGTAAGGATCATGACATGAGTTTAAGAATGGTGTATAGGGGAGGAAAAAGTTTTCCTCTACTCTCTTGCATTTAGTGATTGAGACTACAAATTGACCTGACCAAAGACAGGTTAACAGAGGAAAAGGTTTATTTGTTTGCACATGGAAACCAATAAAAAGGTAACTGGCTCACTAAATGATTAAAGTTAAATAAGGTTTATGTACCTAACTTAGTAGGGGAAAGGGAGAGGGGAGCAAAGGCTTCTTTCTTATGGGAAGAATAAGCAGGTTTCTTTAGGAAAAACACATGGGTTCTATGAACAATTGAGAGATAAATTTTGTGCTAATGTTTATGTATAGAGTAGGCAAGGTCTTTCTCCTTCAGTGCCATAAACTTCTCCCAGAGAAAGGATTTGCCGTAGGTTTTATTCACATTTGCCTCTGGGAGTAAATCTGCCCAAATGAAGGAATTTATGGCAGGCAGCCCTCATTTGCAGGAGTTGCTGCTTTTAGTTAGATAAGAGAAGCTCCAAGACGGCTTCTCTCTGCCTCTGTTGATTCTCAATTCTCTTCAGCTCAAAATAATTCTTGCACCAAAGTGGCACAACTGGGTGCACCTTATGATCTCCTTCAAATAGACACAGCAAGATAAGGATTTATGAGTATGTGAAACAGAGTTTATTCTTCTGTTATTATTTATTAATTATTGTATTATTTTCCATATGGACAACTGTAAATCCACTTTTGCCCTCCCCCGCTGTATTTATTCCCAACTCTTTCCATTGAAAGGGTGAAGGAGTAGGGACACTCCAGCAGCCCAAATTTTGGATTTGAAAGGCCATGCGAACTGTGCCAGAGCCCTTTGGGAAACGGGTGATTGCTGTAGCACAGATAGTTGTGCACAAGAGGAGCCTGAAGTATCATGCAGTCCCAGAAAGTAAGGAGATGCTCAAAGCATAATGGGGTCATGTCAAAAAGACAGAGACAAGCTTGAAGGAGCTTTCACTGACCAAATGTGGGGGAAGTTGAGCATCAAATAATAATAGGAATGGCTTATACCCCACTGAATAATAGTGGTTTTCAGAAAATAAGAACCTATGTGGGAACACTGAATAGAAGCTTTCTTTCAGAAAAATTATCGGCCGTGAAAGTTTTTTGTTTAACACACTATATAAATTAAATGGTAAGTGTAAACACTGCCACCAGTGGGAAAAATAGACATCATATTCTACCCAAAAGAATATAATAAAAGAGCACAGTATATGTAATATTCCAACCAAACATATATTACCAGGATCTAATCATGAGGAAACATTAGACAATCCCAAATCAAGACACATTCTGTCAAATGACGGACCTACAGTCTTCAAAAATGGTTAAGACAATGAAAATCAAAGAAATACTGAAGAACTGTCCCCCATCAAAGAGACTAGAGCAAGGTGCCAAGTGGAGCAATGCGTGGTCCTGGTCTGGATCCTTTGCTACGAGGGGGGGGCATTGCTGGAACGACGGGCAGAATTTGAATTCAGTCTCTGGGCACAGGGTGTTCAGGTGTTCTATGCCCTATTCTTGCAACTTTTCAGTAATTGTGAAACATGTTACTTTTCTCCCTTGGATTACAATTATTTATGTGTCGTCTCCCTTCCTAGTTCATCAGCTGTTTGATTTCAGGATCCACAGTTGGGCTCAGTCTGCTATCTGTCCACAGTGCCTGGAGCATAGTAAACCCTCATAAATGCTTGTAGAAGACAGGAGGGGACGGAGATAGGGAGAGAGGGAAGGAGGGAAACTCTCCAAAAGTAGACACGTCATCTCCTCTGCCAGACAGTTCAGTTGGGCTAGGTTCCTAGTAATGCTGGGCTGGATAATGACCCAAGAAAAGTCCTATCCTTGCTTTACTCAAAGTGTCTCTGGAGGAAAGAAAAAATCATTGAAGTGCATTTTTGGATCAGCTTGTCATTAAGCTGGAAAAGGCTATTTTGTTGCCTTAATTATTTTTATTGTTTTGACATTTAAGCTTTTTAAAGGCTTTGTGCTGGAATTCAAGTACAATATTTCATTGGCACAGAATCTATTTTAATGAATGATTATTATACAAATGAACCTGGTAATAGGATCCTTTTTTTCCCAGAAAACAAACAAACTCCACATACAAATGTTCAAGGGCCCATACTTGATGTTAAAACTGTGTGGCTGTCTCCCTTAAAAACAAAGCAAGATAAAAAACCAAACAAAACAACAACAAAAAACAAAAAACAACAAAACAAATAAACAAAAAAACCTTGGTTCTGCTACAAAAATCTACATGGAAGTTACTGACACATTACTAATGCAAAGTATTCATTGAGGAGATCTTCACATCATTTTTTTCTTGGCATAAAAAAATCATAAAGTGAGGCTGATAAAATAATACATTAATCTAGGATCCTCAGTTTGCTTAGAGCAATCTTTTAGGGACACTAATTCTTTGCTTCCTATCTTAAAACCTAGCCTTTCCTGTGTGGATACTCCGTCCTCAGTGGCCATGCCTTGAATAGGCTGCCCACCTAATGAAAGAAGATCTCTCTCCTGGAAGAAATGCCCTGCCCACTGGCTCATAAACAATGACAGCATTTGCAGGAGCCAAGCCTCCCGGGACTTCACTGAACGTGGCATTACCACTTCCTAGGGGGTGCTGCGGCAGATGACCCAGCAGGATTCCAGTTGCAGGAGCATGGTAAACAATTAGACCTCATTTACATTTTGCAATTAGGCTTCCCTTACATTTTGCTGTGATTTTTACACGCATCAAAGGGTTTATTTCACATCTTTACTAAACCCACAAACTGTGAATTTAAGCGTCCCATATTTTTGACATGTTATTCCACATGCTAAATGTCGGGCGTCCACATTTGGTTGAACAAAGGCTAAGAATTATACAAGAGTGTGCCCAAATTGAAATGAAATGACTCTGAAATCTAAAAGCTCAGCTAAATCATTCACAGCAGCTTTGTAAAAGCCTGAGAGATGAAATGCAAATTTCCTCTGGTGTTAAGTAAAATATGTTTAACTCATGTCATGTATTCTAAAGGTCTCCCTGGATAGATTTCTGAAGGCCTGTCAGTTTATTAGGGCACAGATGATATCTATCAATTGGAAATCAATACTTACTGCTGGGTTCTAATTATAAGTTATTGGGAAAATGCAGGTGGTAAATAGGCAGGGCATTTCTTGCTAATAATTTAAAATAAAATTGGTTTGATTTTCAGTATGTGAGTTGAAAATTATTTTGTTCTTGTGTATTTGCTTTTAATTCTAATTTTTTTCAAGGCTTGGTTGCCAGAGGAACAATTTCTCTCTGTGGATTGTTGCATTTTAAATTCTGGGAAACAGTGCTCTACAAATCAAATATGATGATGTTCATAAGGAAATGACATGCATTTACATTTTACTGGTATAAATAGGAAGGAGTTTTCCTGCCTCTTTCCTTTCCTTTTCATGGTTACTTTACTCCTAAATATATAACGGTATGCATTCCTTAGCCTTTTAAGATAGTTTTTGTACAGAATTTCAATTGCTTTTCTTTTTCAAAGTTCCTCATCCTGCATTTATGCCAATATAATAAAGCATGCCTCATTCCTTTGTGTAAAAGTATATAAAAGAATTTTACACTCAGCAAAATAAGCTGAAACTTCACATAGACAAGAGGTTCTTTTTTACATGGGCTGTCTCATATCTGCACTAAATTCTGTCACTAATGTTATTTGTGATATATGTAGCTATTTTAAAAATTGGCTTTGTTTGCCTCATCAGCAGAGGAGAGGGATTCCATGTCCAGGACTAATTCTTTATACTCAGCATTTGCATTAGATCCTGGGAGCTTTCTCCGTTATCTGCTATTGATTCATTTGTGCCTTCAGGCCAGTATTTAGTTGATGGCCATGTACCATGCACCAGGCACAGATATGACAGCTTCTGCCCTTGTGGTACCCAGAGTCCAGTAGTGAAATATAACAACGAAGAGTGACACTCATTGTGACAAGGTATAGAAAAGAGGTATTTGGGGGGAATGTCAGACAGGAAGCACCATATTGGAGGGAAGTCTGCAGTCTTTCCATTATGCAGGCAGTGAAAATCAAGGAAGTAGGTAAATTTAGAGTGTACTATCTAATGTCCCTGCTGGTCTATTAAGAAGAGGTGAAAAAAAGAGAGACTCAGATTAGAGGGGTGGCCATGCACCAATTCAGAAGGACAGGGGGCTATATCCTTAACCCAAGCTCTGCAGAACTATAATTAGCAAGTGGGTGATTAGGCCAGACCTCAAATACCCTCAAATGCAAGCAGTCCCTAAGATCTTCACTCTCTTTTTTTGGTAAAAGCTTCAAAGAAGACCAAAGCCTTAGGAAGTTATTAATAATTTATCCGTAGTTCATATACAAATGTTAATTCAACTCTCAGAGTCCCATATTATAGTTATATTTCATGTGCAAAAAATAAAAATATCAGATCAGTTCAGTCCATCAACTTATAGCTCTAATCCATTGCCCAAACATTATATTGTACAATGTGAAATGTCCACTCATACACTCATACACCACATACACATATGTACATGTAACAGTATATACATCAAACATACACAGACATATACACCTAGGTATTACACATATATGCATATGGAGACACATGCAGACACAAATACACCTATCCAGAATATCATTAAAAATAGCCTCCTAGTCATAACAACAAAAATGATGTACTCTCTACTCTAATTTCAATAAACTCTCACATACATTATTCCACTCATCTCTACTAACTTCCCTCTTCGTTGATGCATCCAAAATTACTGAAAATCTAAACACATGCCTATATCCTCAAAGTCCATATTGCTTTCCTGCTCCTTTTCCTCTGATATTGGGTGACACTTTCACTGACTCTGACCTTAACTGAAAGCAAACTAAATAGAATATAAAGGTTAAAGATATAGGGAAAGGAAAGCTAGACCTCAATGGTCAAAGAACCTAACCACTTAGTTCCTCTTGGAACCATTTTAGAAACATGTATTCTCCTTATGACTAACCATTGAAAGGCTCATTTAACCATCTGTGGATGGGCTATTTCTGCCACCCGCTTCTTTCAGTCTTTGTTGGGTGGGGAAGCGTCACCCTCAAGTCCCTTGTATGAGAGTTGCAGATGGAGTTCCTTGATGCTGGATAGGGTTAGGATTTTGCCTTGTGTACAGAAGTATGGCAGAAAGACATGAAATGAGAAAACCTTGGTATGCATTCCAGACCCCTCTCTTACTGGCTGTGAAATATTGTATGAATTTTATCTGAGTCTCAGTATCCTCATATAAGTACAATGTCTATCCACCCTTGGGTTTTGTAATGTGGATTAGTATGTGTACATCAAAATAAAATAGTGGACATGGGCCCTGTATAGAAAAGGGGGGAAATCTTTTTCCTCTACCCATCTTAGATTCTCTGACTGGGGCCCTGTACATTAGACTGACAAAAGGTAGATTAACAAGAGAAAAACAAACAAGTTTATGAACATGTACATCCCACATACACAGGGGAGTAGCACCCAGCAATGACTAACTCAAAGAGGTGGCTAAAACTTGGGCATATCGCATCTTAACAAAAGAACAATACATTTTTTAGAGAAGTGACAAGACAAAGGAGCTTTACTAGGAGTAGCAAGTTGTGGGAAGACAACTATATGGGGAAACTCATAGTAGATGAGGGCTAGTTTCAGCAAGGTTCGTTATATAGGTTTATCTGGGGCTGTCTCAGGGCTGATAAGGGTCTAGAGTTGTCTCTGGTAATCACCTTCTGTCCTGGTAGAAGGAAGTGAAAACACCTTTACAAATTTATATCCTGCTTTCAGGCAAATAGAGGAAGGGCAGAGAGCTTTTCTTCTATTTGCTTCTTCTGAATTGCTTTCAGCTCAAAATAATCCTTACACAAAAGTAACATATTTTGAGGTGGCATATTCTGCTACTCTTCAACTTCCTTGGTTATCAAGTACTATATAAATTCAAATGTTATTACCCCTACACCAATCATATTATCATCACAGTAAAAAGGCTGCCTAAATATGTACAACTCTATGCCAGATCTAAACAGATAGAAATGAGCATAGTCTTACCCTGTGCAGATTTATACTTTAAAATATTTACACTCTGATAAGATTGATTCCCTCACCTATAGTATATTTTGCCTTCCCTTGACCTGCTACTCAAGCATGTCCTTCAAAAGCTCATTTATCAAAGGGTTTTAGGGCTACAGCAATTCTGCAAAGTTGAGATACTTTTTAGAGCACATCCAGTTTTGTTAATATATAGCTTCCCTATGTTTACAGGAGTAAGCATTAACTCTGTCTAGCAATAGGTTGTGTTGGCAGCCTAACCATTCCTCTTTTTTTATTTCTCCATAAATTCATCATCTGTGGATTATCACATGGTTCTTTCCATTCTTGGTCAGAAGAATAGTGACTTTTTCCCCCTCTCTGATCAGATACTCAAGCTTACAAATTGGCCATAGTAGCAGTTTTTCTCCATCTGGCAAGTAAGCAAGAGACTCTGTAAATGCAGGTTTTATATTATTCAGTGGTGAGACTGACAGTCTTGTGAAGTCAGAAATGGATACAGTAGATTCAGCTGCCATGTCAAATCAGGTGGAAAGTCTATCATTGTTTGTGATCTGATGAGGACAGAGGAGTCAGCATTGTGGTATTACATTCTCCAGTTGAAATCAAGTGATAGAAATGTATAACTTTCCCAAGGTATCATTTATCTATCTGTAGTACTGTCTATGGAAAGAGTTACTCAGCCTTACAGTGTTGCATTTCTACAATGCCTAAAGCAATGATCTCAGCTCCACAAGGCTTCCCATGGACCATCAGATCGGCTCTACACCTCATATGAGCACTGGAGGAAGTTAGATGAAGAATGCTTTTTGCGAATTATACAGTATGTATTTGATACATTCACTTGTGAGTCAAATGGTTAAACTGGGAAATAAGGCCAAGAATTTTCCCAAGGGGGGCTCCACCTTTGGAATGTACTGCACATATTCATTTGATGGTCCTATTTTCCCCAAAATAGAAACATGAGTTTTTAAAAATCCATAGGATCAATTATTAAAGACTAGTGGCCCGGTGCATGAAATTTGTGCACATTAAAAGGGAATTAATTAGAGGAAATATTTTAATATTGCTATTTGCCCTTTCTCTATAATAGAAATGTCAGAGATGAAAGAAAATTAGTAAAATATATATGAAAATCTCCCTCCTGTCAGAGTCTGGGGCATCAAGTCCCCGCCCACCCGTGCATGCCTCGAAATCACGTAAGACCCAGACCCAGCCGGCCCCACCACGTCAAGCCCCGCAGAGCAGGGGGGGTGGCGGGGGTGCAGCCTCAGGTACCCCCGTCAAGCCCCGCCGGGTGGGGTCCACAGCCTCAGGTCCCCCATCAAGCCCCGCTGACCAGGGTCGTAGCCTCAGGTCCCCTGGGCCCTGACACCGAGGCGGGGGGCATGGCCTCAGGTCTCCCGGCCCCAGTGCTGGGGCGGGGGGCACAGCCTCAGGTCCCCTGGCCCCGGCACGAGGGTGTGAGGGTGCAAGGGCGTGATGACCATTTGCATATTAACTCTTTATTATATAGGATAGTAAAAAATGTTAACAATGATCCCAGTTCAAAGATCTCCATCACATTGGGGAGGTGAACACACAATACATTATACAGATGATGTATTATAGAATTGTACACCTGAAACCTATATAATTTTATTAACCAATGTCACCCCAGTAAATTCATTAAAAATTAATTAATTTTAAAATATCTCCATCACAGATTAATAATAACAGAAAAGAAAATGTCCAACAAAATGAAAATGAATTGTAATCTATAAGTACAGCGAAATATGGTGCCATTATAAATACTTATAATTAATTTTAATGGTGAAACGCATATCATTAACTTAAATAAGTCAGGATATAAAACTGTATGTAGATTATAACTTTAACTATGGAAGAAATCTGTATGTGTGGAAAATGACTGAAAAGAAAATATACTTAAATATGAAATATAGTTATTATTGGTAGCAGAAATATCAGTGATTTTTTTTTGCTTCCATATTGTTTTCTCTATTTTTCAATTTTTTTTGACAATGAACATGTATCACTTTTTATTAAGGAACAAAATGAAGGGAACTAAAATAATGTCCTTTAAACAGACCTGTTACGATGATTGGCTGGCAGGACTTTTTGTATATAGACTTGAATGTTGTTATTTATCCTTAAAAAAAAATACTATCCTTTCATGAATTTTAAAAAGGTAACATGCTCTTGGGGGTATTTCTTAAATAAAAGTTAATGAATAGGACATGAATGAAACATGCATACTTTACTATTTTTTCCAATTTTAGGAGCATAAAAGAGCCATTTCCTTTGCAATGACCCATATTTCCCACAGTCACCATGCATTTCTGGACGGTGGGTTCTGGCCTGGCCCCAGGCAGCAGGCACTGCCGCTATACATTGACTGACCCTACTACCCAGTGACCTGAGGCAGCCTGGGAATTTCAGACCTGTTCTAGTCATTTTATTAATCATCAAAACTTTGGCTATGAGACATGTTGCTCTTGGAATAATTTCACCTATGGGGTTCATTTTGTTTTAATCATTAACTTCAGCTTTCAATCTCTTTCCCTTTATTCCCATCAGAAAACTTCTCCAGCCTCCAGTCTGGCATGGAGATTAGCGCTGAGGCCTGTTGGCTCAATCAGCCCCTGTGCTTCATTATGGTCCCTGACACAATGACATGATGTGATTTGCCCCAGTGCACTCCGAGGTGACTTGCTGTTGTGGTTCAGCAAGGCTGCAAGAATTTTTGAAAAGCTGGATTCTTGTTGATATCCTACTTTTTAAAACACCAGATTTCTCATGGATTTTGCAGAAAATTTAGTTTCTATATGACTAGCTCCAGCACTAGACAAACATATGTGCTTTTTCACACATACAGCTATGCTGCCTTAAATTAAAATCTTAATTATTCTCTCATTTTATACAGATTACTTAACAAATTTTAGGTTATATTTTTGAGTCAATTGTGTGTGTGTGGGGGGGGGGGAGTGGGTTGTAGAAGTTCGAAGATGAAGGAAGGCAGATGGAAAAAGCATTTTTAAAAATATTGCTGAAATATGTGTTGAACTACATTTGTTGCTTTCTATTTATTATTGTACACATGTGCCTACCTGACACTGTGAGTTCCTTTGCAGGAATTAGAAATATGCATTCAACATTTTAAATAAAACCACAGCATTTGACCCTTAAAATGTTTTTTTCTTTTGGTGAGCTACAGGCAATGAAAGCAGAATATACTTTTAGCCCATTCACCCTGACTTCTCATTAATCCAGTCATGACCTCCAGACAGGTCTTGGAAGGGTGAGAGATCACTTGGTCTCCAAGGATATGCCAGGATTTATATGACTTTCCTTTGGATCTAATGGCATTGACTCCTGTTCACACCCAGCTCCAGGATAATGGAAAAAACAGAAGTAGGGTGGTTGTTTTGCAAGACACCAGATCCCTATTTTTCACTTAATTGCCTTTTTCCCTGTACCACTATTTCAAATCCAAACAGGTTCATTTTTCAGTTGTTTTCTTGTCTCAATTGTATATTTTTGGTAAAGATTCACTAGTCAAACCTAACCCTAAGATAATACAGATTTATTAGTCTCCTTTATATAGTTACTTGTTCTTTATTTCTCATCTTAATTTATAACTTAAAGATGGGTATGCTTTAAGTCTAAATCATTGGAAGGCAGAAAACAAACAAACAAATAAACAAAAAACCTGCCTAAGTTCTCTCTGTATTAGTAACATGTTATTTTTAGCATTGGAAAATGGGTCACAGTTTTGGGTACTAAAACTTTGTGTAGTACATTAAGCACCATATTTGTTGTTGAGGTTTAATGTCGTGCTAGTGTAAAACCTGCCTTTGGCCGTGGGTGGGCTTCTTGTGTCCCATGGGTGGGCCCATCTCTTTTAGTCATCAAGAAACTTGTTGCACTTTTGTTTACTATTGGACTTATGGTGAGAGTGAAGATAGATGAAGTGTGCAGACCAGCTCACCTATTCTCTGTCCAGCAACAGAACCAACTTCAAAGAATTTATATTAGGTGGGGTTGGGATGCGACTCTATTGCTAAACTTAGGCCAAACGTTGAGAAGCATTCCAAAATAAAGTTCATTGTCTAAACTTCTCTGAAAGATCCACAACTTAATTCTAAGTCAATTCAATTGAAAAATGTCAAGGAACTAGACATAAGGCATTTGAGATCAATGCTAAGCAAAATGTGCCTTCAGAAAGTGACTAGTCTTGGAAAAGGAGAAAATCTGACGCAGTGCCTCAGAATCAATCCAGAGCTTTTGAGAGCACTCACACAGTTCAGTGTTTAGGCACAGCTGAAGGCATTGGCCTGGAGCCAGACTGAAAGTTCCAAATCCTGTCTCTGTCTCTTACTTCAAGAACTTGGATAATTGATTTAATCTCTCTTAGCCTCAGGTCATTGGTAGAATGGAGCTAATACTCTCTCCTACCTTCTACCTTTAAACTATAAAGAAGATCAATTGGCGAGTACAACTGAGAATCAAGAGGTATAGTAGGCTTCGAAGTTAGTGTTTGACTCTTCTTCATCCTCTTTCTCATCATCTTCCTTGTCTCTCCTATCCCTTCCCTCTGCCTTCCTTCCTTTCTGTTCCTAATAGTTCGGTCCAAAAGCCAATCCGTGGAGCCTGAGCAATGAAGCCACTTGTGTAGGGAGGGGCAGATGGGAGCTGTGGCAGGCCACAGCAGAGTGTTGAAGCCTGAGCAGCAGGAAGAGGGTTTTATAGCAGGTGGTGAAATGCTCTGTGTGGGGTATGGAACCTGATCAAGGTGAGGAGGGCATTAATGCAGGCACTGGGCACCACTCATGAAACACAATGATAAGAACACAGCCTCACTTCTGTGACATTCTTGCCAAAGATGCACAACCTAAATCTAATCCTGAGCAAACACCAGACAAACTCAGATTGAGGGATATTCTACAAAAGAACTGGCATGTAATCTTCTAAAATGTCAAGAGCATGAAAGCAAAGAACTGAGGGACTGATCTAGATTGAAAGAGGCAGAGAGACATAAAAACTAAATGCAATGCAAACTTCTTGATATAAAAGCTATTATTGGGACAACTGACAAAACTTGAATGTGATTTGAGGATAAGATGAAAGTAATGGCCGAAACCGGTTTGGCTCAGTGGATGGAGCGTCGGCCTGCGGACTGAGGGGTCCCAGGTTCGATTCCGGTCAAGGGCATGTACCTGGGTTGCGGGCATATCCCCAGTGGGAGATGTGCAGGAGGCAGCTGATCGATGTTTCTCTCTCATCGATGTTTCTAACTCTCTATCTCTCTCCCTTCCTCTCTGTAAAAAATCAATAAAATATATATTTTTTAAAAAAACATGAAAATAATGAATATTCATATCCTAATTTTTATAGTTCCATTTTGGTTATTCCAGAGAACATCCTCATTTGTAGAAAATAAATTCTGAAATATTAAGTTGCCATAATATTGGCACCTTACTCACAAATGGTTGAAGAATAAAAACTTTTTTGTACTATATTTACCAAAAACAAAAGTTAGGACTTGGTTTGGTGGCTCAGTGATATCATTAAAGATTCAGCTTCTTCCTGTCTACTCCCCCTTCCCCAGTGCCAGCTTCATTCTAAATCAGACTCCCTTTCATGGTCACAGACAGAGGACATAGAGGGGGTGTGGTGGGGGCAGTCACCTCCAGGAGCTCTCTAGGATGAATTAGAAAGTTAGGAAACCTCTTTCATAGAAACCCCAAGAAAATATCTTCTTTAATATAACTGGCCTGAATTGAGTCATGTGCTGACTCCTAAACCATTCATCATGTTCAGGGAATGGGGTTATGTTTATTATCTTAGGTTTTACCCTCTTGTTGCTTTTACCAAAGTACATGGACTTCACATGTGGGAGATTTCAATAGAGCAATGAAAATTTGTATAGTTATCAAAAGATAAGGGAATGGAATGTTGGGTAGGCAATTACAAAATCCACACTGAGGGTCAGTATACCATTGTGGTTAAGAGCTTGGTTTCTGAAGCCAGATTATCTAGGAAAAATTTGGTTTTGTTCAGTTCTATCTTTAGTGTTGTGCAATGTCTTTAATCTCTGCCCCGATTTGCACATCTACAAAATGAAGATGATAATCTTACCTACCTCACAGGAAGACTGTGAGAATTCAATGAGTTAGCAAACCTAAAGCAATCAGAATAGTGCCTTACATTTAGTGTGCAGTAAGCATTCAAAAAACATTAACTATTATTTTTTCATTTGTTACAAGATCCCATTTTATAGATATATTGATTCAATAGATAATTACTGCATGCTTGCTATATATTACATTCTGCTCTGTGTATTGAAAATCTATACTAATAAAAGCATAATATGTTAATTAGACTGGACAGCCGAACGACCTTCTGGACATCATTCTGGACGTCCTTCCAGACGAAGCCACTGTAGCAGGGGCCGAGGCAGAGGTGGTTAGGGGCCATGAGGCAGGCAGGTGAGCAGTTAGGGGCAATCAGGCAGGTAAACAGAGTGGTTAAGGGCAATCAGGCAGGCAGCCAAGTGGTTAGGGGGGATTAGGCAGGCAGCCAAGTGGTTAGGGGGATCAGGCAGGCAGGCAGAATGGTTAGGGGTGATTAGGCAGGAGGGTGAGTGGTTAGGGGCTATGAGGCAGGCAGGCAGAGTGGTTAGGGGTGATCAGACAGGCAGGCAGGCAAGCGGTTAGGAGTCAGCAGTCCCAGATTGTGAGAGGGATGTCTGACTGCCAGTTTAGGCCCGATCCCGACATACCCCGAGGGGTCCCAGATTGCGAGAGGGTGCAGGCCGGGCTTAGGGACACCCCCCCATGCATGGATTTTGTGCACAGGGGCTTTAATGTAATAATAATCCAAACAGACTATATCTTTCTAAGATGCAGTTAAATAAGCAGCTTGTTTAGGATCAAACAGCTAGTAAATGTCAGACATTTGCTTTGAGTTCAGATTTCTCACATTCTCACTTTCCTTTCAAGAACCAACTACTGTTTAAGTGCAGGAAGTCTGATTGCATACTGGAACCAGGCAGAATGCTACAGCAGTATTAATGCTTAAGGTGGCATTTTCCTCCAAATTTCACATGTCACAGCATATATTTGTAAACTTTGTGAATTTTTAAAATTGTAATTGACAGTAGTTTAAAACTACACTGGAAAGGGGGAGTCTAATTTTGTTTCTAGCCAACATTTATTGAGCACTTACTTTATACCTCATGCTATACATCAGCTCATTTAATCTTCAGTACAACCCTGTAGAGTAATGTTATTAATCTCCATGATATGGATGAAGAAATGAAGGCTTATGGAAATAAAGTAACTTGCTCAAAGTCACAGAGTAGTAACTAATGGAGCTACAAAACAAAGCCAGTCAGTTCAATGACTTTTTTTCTTCTCTGGCTACTATGGTGCTTTAAGCAACAGCAAGTAGATAATTCTTAATTCACTAGTATTTGTTGAGCAGCTACTATCTGGAAGATACTGTTTTAAATACTATGGGCAACAGAAAGCTGGACAATTCCTACCTCCAAAGCAGTTTCCTGCTGATCTAGTGTATGCAATACACATGTAAAGTCTTACTCAAAACCACATGTGAATGAAGACTGCAGCCATTGTGGAGTTTTCAACAGTCAAGAAAGTCTCCCAGATTGTTATTACTATACTACCCCAACTGAGGGTAGGCTCAGCTTATGTGGCAAATTTAAGTGAATGTTGATTTTTAATATATAGCAAAATTCTGTATATATATATATATATATATATATATATATATATATATATATATACAATGGCAAGAGAGGCAATAATTTATTTATTATTTTTCTAATTCTTACCTAAGGAATTTTTTCCATTGCTTTTTAGAGAAAGTGGAAGGAAGGGGTGGAGGGGGAGAGAGAGAGAGAAACATCAATGAGAGAGAGACACATTGATTGATTGCCTCCAGCACGAGCCCAACCCAGGCCAGGGACTGAACCTGTAATCCAGATACGTGCCCTTGACTGAGAATAACACCCGTGTCCCTTAGGTGTGCAGGTTGATGCTCTAACCACTAAGCAACACAGACCAGGGTGATAGGCAACAATTTAAATGAGGGCAGCAGAGAAACTGAACTAGACATAATGGTGAAATTCTCTAGAATGAGTAGGAAATTGGTCTAGAGATTATATCAAGTTTTAATTACTTATTCTACTTTCACCTTATACACCTGTTGTTCTCTTTCTCCATTTCTGTGCTTTTATACACCCATTCCTTCCTTTGCTTTCTCCTTATCTTTCTGTACCTTAAAATTTTCTCTGCCTCTGCCTTAAGCCTGATAGTGGTCCTCAGGGACTTTGCCTACCCTGCTGCTGACATCTGGGGCTAAAGCGTTTGTTAAACCTGTGTTCTGGGTGAGAGGGTATCAAATGAAATTCCTGACTAGTTGTGATTATTAAGGATCCTGTGGAACTTCTCACTATGGTGTTAACTGAATGATCTGGCCCCTTGCCCTCTGAGCTATTGCTTTGGCCTCCTGCAGAACCTTGTCTGCAGTTTCATTTGAGAAGCTATCCCTCACATCTTCAAAGACTCTTCCACTGCCAAGGCCATTTCTAGTAAAACATTTCCCATTGGCTGCTGGACTTTGGAGTTTATCTCCCAAACCACTGCAATTTTCCTGAATTTCCCAGTGATCTCAGGCCATTCCCTAGCTGCCTAAGCACCCTAACTTGAGAAGTGCATCTATGCCTATCTTCTGGGTGACACTGCATGCTCTGAACTTGTTATTTTATTCTCTTCCCGTTCTATTCCCCCAAAATACCAGTCCTGCATCCTATTCTCCTGGCGCCTCTCTATCTGCTTGGGGACAGTTATCTAGGGTGGGAAATTAATCCATGTTAAAGGAATAATACTTGCAAATGATCAATGGCTTCTTCCCTCAACCACTTGACAGAATTCTCAATTCTCTCCCCAGAATTTTATTCCTAAATCACATTTAGTAATGCTGCTACTGAGCAGTTAGCAGGAGTTGAGCACTTTTGTATGTGCTTTGCATTGACTTATTTAGTCATAACAAGCCTCTAAGTACTATTAATGTTGTCAGTATCAGCTCCATTTTACAGATGAAGGAACAGAGGCACAAAGAGGTTAAATACTTCCCCCAAAGTCAAATAGGGAATAAATGACAGAGCCAGGATTTGCTTCCAGGCAGTTTGGCCCCTGAGCCTCTTTCTTCCCATCACCCAAGCCTGCCTCTCCCCTCCAGTGGGATCATGATGCTCTGTACTTAAATGCCCTCCAAGGCTGTGTGATGAAGCTGGAACCATCAACATAGCAAACAGAACCTTCATAATCAGGCCCACACGACCTTTCAAGAATGATTCTTCACCTCTCCACCCCATCCCCAATGTTTGAAATGCCCATTCCCTTGAGACAGGGCATACTCTGGTGAGTCTGCCTGCAATCATGCTGTTACTTCTGCGTGGACGCCTTTTACCAACACACTCTGACTGGAAAACGCTTGCTCCTCCTTCAAAACCCACCTCAAAAGTCTCGTCCTCTTTGAAGCTGTCCTCAAAGCAGATAATTAAGTAGTATGTGCTCTCTACTACTTTGTAATGTATCTGACAGCAAGGGGGTGGGGGGTGACTTTAGATATCCCAGGGCTCAGAATGTGTCATCCGGGTTTTAGCTCACTCACTTGCTGTCTTCCCCAGAAAGGCTCTCTTCACCTGGCAGCCCTGCAGCTGCGGGCAGCTCAACACTCACATCCTATTGGTTTAGTAATTCTATAAAAAGAATGCATTTTCTCCAATAGTGCTAACAGAAATGTCACAGAGCACATCCTAATTAGCCTGCCTTAGATCCCATGTCCATCCCTAGCAGTCACGGTGACTAGAGGGAAGGAGGAATTTAGCATGAACAGCCTGTATTATATACTCACCCATTTGTGGAGAAGATACTGAGAGAAAACGCAATCAATGATCAGCCTATTCTAAACAAACAAATTGTGACCCCGCACAAAACTGGGTTCTTTCTTTAACAGAGGGGATACGGAATGCTGGGAAGGTCACAGATTTCCATTACATTCCACCCCTAGTCTGGCTTACATTCATATCACTCTTTTTCTCATACATACTATTTCCAAAACACATTCACTAAGAACTCTTCTACTAACAACCAAAAGCACACTATTTTGATCCAAAAGTTTGATTGATAGCTGTGACATCTCCATGTTCAGAACCTCTGGTCTTAGTCGAAGCAAGTGAGGTTCTTAAAGCTATGGCAGCCTGTAAAATTAGCATCCTCCATAACAGTAGTGGAGGTAAAGCATGATAAATACTCCAAGAACAACCATGGTTACTGTTCACAAACATATATCCTATCCTGCTCATAGGGACTGCAAAGATTTCTTATTCAGGCCACTAGGTCAGTTAACATAACCGCCCTGATTCTGCCCTCTGTGAAGATTATCCATGTCCACTGCTCCTCATAATCACATGGGAGTGAAGTATCGAAGAATGTTTCTTTTCTGGGGGCTGAATTGCCAGAGAAGCCCAATCCTTGTTTACAAAATTTCTTGCAAAGTAAGAACCTTAAAAGTCCACTTGGCCGCTGCACTAGCTTTCTAGGAAACCCACAGACTAGTAATTGAATCAGAGAATGTGTCAAGGCATGGTTAGGGTTGAATGCAGGTTAGGGTCAGGGTTACTTTTTCCACTTCGATTCCTTAGTGAGAGGCCTCCTTGACAGTCACACGCATAGCCCTCAATTTAGACCCTTCTCACAGCAGAGCTCTCTCCTCTCCTCTCTGCCTTCAGATGGTCTGGCTTAAACCCTGGGTGGTATCTTTTTTATACCTTATTGCGGTGGTGCATGTGTGGAGATGGGGAACTCTCTGTACTTTCCATTCAACTGTACTATGTACCAAAAATTGGTCTAACATTTAAATTAATGTTATTAATTTTTTAAAAAGTAATCAGCCAATTTCATAATTTTTCCAGAAAACCTTCCATAATTGCAGCTTTAGTAATAGTAGGCATATTTCTGTACCAAGAAACAGCAAGCACTGACATTGTAAAAAGCTGCCACTTAATGGGCATTGCTGACTTCTCAGAGTGGGAGGAGCCTCCCTGTCCCAGCCCCACCATGATTCAGTGGATTCCATCTTTGAGCTTTAGTTATCTGCTACACCTCACTCCTGATAGCAACTTCTACATCAGGCAGGGTCTTTTGGTCTCAAGCAACAAAATCAGACACTAGCTATCAGATAGCAGACAATCAAAAGTAACAACAAAAAAGAAAAGAAAATATGATTAGACAGAGAAATTCACTGATGAACTCAAAGTCTCTCCCAGACTTGCAGAAGGAATTGGACATCAGGCCTCCAAAAGGACAGAAACAGTGCAATTCAAGGAGTCCTGGTGGTGGACGAGAGTGAAGCATCGCTCCAGAGCGCTGCCATCAGAAAGGAACAACTCCTCCAGGTTGCCACCCTGTGCCCTTTAGCCCAAGACTCAAACTCCTGAGAAAGAGAATGTAACTGGTTTGGTTTGAGTCACGTGCCATTCCTGAATGAATTCAGAATGAGATGAGAGGTGAGGAAATGGAGTACTTTCTCTCTGATTGACTGAGGCTTGGTCTTGAACCCATACCTGAGGTTGATAAACTCAGGATCATGGACAGAATTGATTCCCTTTAAGAAAGGATTTGCATCACCAGAGAAAGGGGAAGGGATGATGAGAGGACCAGCTTCATCAATACCCTGTGCGGTATCAAGTATGGTACTTAGCTCTTTGCATTTTATTTTGTTGTTTATATATCTAGCATGTTTGCTGGACTTGATATTGCTTTAAATGATGCCCCAATGTCTATTTGAAAATTAGATACAGAGAACTCTTTCAATAAGTGTTTTTTAATTGCTAGCTTAAAGTGCTATCCATTCAAGATACACTAACAGGGATCTTTTAGTAATATCGCCTAATTTTTTTTTGTTATAAGTTGCAGATAACATTTTAGGAAAAGTGGTTTACAACACAAAACAAACTACTTGGAGACTCATGTTTCACTTTGTAGTCTCTTTCCTCATCTTCACATCTATTCCATCACGCCCACCTACATGGGAATAATAATAGCTACTTCATGGTTGATGTGAAGACTAAATCCAATAACATTTACAAGGTATTAGCACAGTTTACAGCATCTGATAAAACTCAATAAACAGTATGGTACTTATTAAATCTGATCTGCCATTAGATTTGATATGTGAATATTTTCAGGGGATTTTTTTTTTTACAGTAACCACAGATTATAAAGAACCTAATAGAATAATCATTTTGGAATCTTTGCTACTTTGCTAGCTCTGATCCCATTAACAATGTGCTATCAGTCTTATTAATGATTATTATTCTATCCCTTACACAAATATTAAGTTTTGCCTTTTAGCCCCAGGCCCTTTATTCCTGTGCTCATTAACTGTTATAAAGTCATTCTCTGTCACTTTTTATTCTTGTTCCTCTAGGTAATTTTATACTAATAAGAACTCCTTGCATTCAGCAACCTTGCTTTACTTTCTGGCCAGAGCATACAGGATTCTTTTGCTCAACAGGTTAAAGGAAGCAGAGAGCTGGCACAGTGGAAATGGCCCTGGTGCCCTATGAGGAGACCACAGGAATGGGGTTGCAGAAATTCCACATGCCTCTTGCCACCTTCTCCTTTGCAAACCACACCATCCAGATCCACCAGGAATGGAGGCAACTGGGAGTCGCAGCCATGGTTTGAGACGCAGTAAGCAAATTCTGGGGGACCTCGGAAAACATCTGCAATTGATTATAAGACTGGTCTTTATTTAAAAAGAAATAAAAGAACAGCTTTGTTGAGATATAATTCATGTACTGTACATGTCACCTAAAGTGTACACAATGAACTGTTGTTGTTTTTTTAAGTAAATTCAGAGTGGTACAACCATCACCATGCTCAATTTTTAAATATTTTCACAACTCCAACCCCTCCAAAAAAACTTCTACCCACTAGAATCACTGTCCTGATCATCTTCCCCAAAATTGATTGCATTTTAAGGGTGGGTAAAGGGAAAGTTGAGGGAAGTTAAAATACTGCACAAAGGATATTGTAAAATGGCAAAGCCCAAAGTGAAGATCATGTGTCTTCTTTTTTAAAAAATATTTTTTATTGATTTTGGAGAGAAAGGGAGAGGGAGAGAGAGATAGAAACAACAATGATAAGAATCACTGATCAGCTGCCTCCCACAGGCCCCCTACTGGGGATCAAGCCCACAACCCAGGCATGTGCCCCTGACCAGAATCAAACCTGGGGCCCTCCAGTCCACAGGCTGCTCTCTTTATTAAGCCAAACCAGCGAGGGCCATGTGTTTTCTTTAAGTTCTGTGTGGTTGTAATGGTCCTCAAATCTATACAATTAAAAGAGCAATATGCTAATTAGAGGGGACATCTTCTGGACGTCCTTCCAGACAAAGCCACAGCGGCTGCGAAGGGCTGAGGCTCAGGCTGGCAGTGGCAGCAGCAGTGGGGTAATGGGGGCTGTGCCTTCCCCTGATCCACCAGGTCGCCTCCCACAGAGGGAGGCCAGACTGGGGGCCGAAGCAGAGGCAGTTAGGGGTGATCAGGCCAGCAGGGGGACAAGGTAGGGTTGATCAGGCCATCAGAGGGGCAAGGTAGGGGTGATCAGGCCAGCAGGGAGGCAAGGTAGGGGCAATCAGGCTGGCATGGGGGCATGGTAGGGGTGATCAGGCCATCAGAGGGGCAAGGTAGGGGTGATCAGGCCAGCAGGGAGGCAAGGTAGGGGCAATCAGGCTGGCAGGCAGAGGGGTTAGGGGCAATCAGGCAGGCAGGCAGGCGAGTGGTTAGCAGCCAGTGGTCCCGGATTGTGAGAGGGATGTCCCTTGTAATCAGACATCCCCCAAGGAGTCCCAGATTGGAAAGGGTGCAGGCCGGGCTGAGGAACCCCCCCTCCGTGTACGAATTTTGTGCACCGGGCCTCTAGTACAGAATAAAAAGCTTCCTTGGAGAGGAAAAGACATATTAGGGGGAAAGATTAGCAAACCTTCATGTAATTCCAAAATTAATCAACACACAAATGAAGCCAAATTTAAAAAAAAAAAAAATTAAGGTAACTTTCCTAGAAACTCAGACCAGGGAGTAGAGGTGGGATTTTTCTTTCATTTTCTTTCTCTGTCAGATGAGTGATTTCAGAACAACCGCTGAGTGCTAAACAATAAGACATTCAAGGACCAAAACTAGAGAGTCATTTTTTTCACCACAACACCCTCAGGTAGCTGTTCACTGTCTCTGGCAGACAGAATTATTTTCCAGCCCGCTCCTGGAGGACCATCTATAAACAAATTAGGAATTTCAAAGGGTTTGTTTTCTGCCTTCTGGCTGCCAGTAGGGGCTGTTCCCTTTGTGTCCTTCATATGAAAAAGTAATTTACCAAAGAAAAAAGAGAGAGTGTGCCTGGGTTCAAACAGATGAGCATGTCCACCCCCTCTCCTCCGTCATCCCCCTCTGTCCATTGTCATGTGTGGTCAGTTTTCTGTCAAAACAACTTCCATTGTATGCAGCCTGCAGTCCTGCAGGGTGCTCAACGCTTGAGAGACAAGCTGTTTTTCTACAGCATTTCCATCAATACAAAGAAAATGGAAGATGAGTACTGATTTATGGCTGATTCTCCCTAACAAATAGGTAACCTGAACACCCAGCACCTATCTACAGAGGGAGGAAAAGTTGAAGGTGCGTCCATTTGCCACCTCGCTCAGATGCAGACCGCAAACTAAAAGAGATGTCTCTAAACAATTTACAACTGCTTGTCCAGCGGGGCACAAGGATATATTTCAACGGGAAGAAAAAATCAAGTCTGCTTCACACTAACAGGAGTTAAGCTTTAAAAACACCCCCCCCCCCGAACCCCAAATAGCCCAGCTCAGTGGTCGGCAAACTGCAGCTCGCGAGCCACATGCGGTTCTTTGGCCCCTTGGGTGTGGCTCTTCCACAAAATACCACGTGCGGGCGCGCACATACAGTGCGATTGAAACTTCGTGGCCCATGCGCAGAAGTCGGTATTTTGTGGAAGAGCCACACCCAAGGGGCCAAAGAGCCGCATGTGGCTCGTGAGCTGCAGTTTGCTGACCACTGGCCCAGCTGATTGAAAGCACTGGGCATTTTGTTACAAGGAATGCATTATACTCCACACAAGAAAGCTAGCAAAATTGGTTTAACAAGGAGGAAGCTGAGACCCAAAGAATAGGGAGGATCTGTGTACAGTGACACAGTGACTGTCATGAGGACAGGACTGGCAGGCTAGGGTCACAGCACCTTGTTTTATGAGGCCCAAAGCCAGCCTATGGACAATGAGATGCTTTCTTGAGTTCTGGAATGAAAAGTTTATTTTCCCCTTATTATCTTAGTGTTCATTCTTTGGGATAGATTTGGGGCTTGGCTGGCAATCAAAAGCTGAAGAACAGGAGGTTCAAAAATACAACTCTTTCTAGCAGGCTGATATGCTCTACTAATCATGGCTTAAGTGGCAGGCCAAATCTAGACTTCGCTTTCTAGGGCCCCTTTCAGAGGCTTGCACTTTAAGATGAAGAGGCCTTAAAAGCCTTCCTAGCACAGTGCATTTCATTTAAGGAAATTCTTGGCTCAGGAAAACCAATTTGAAACTCTTGGGAGTGTGCCAATAGGGAGAAAAATACTGTGCTGCTTAATTTGGCTCTGTGTATTTTTTTTATTAAAACTTGTATTTTGCATGCCTTTACTTCCAATTCCAGGCCTGAATTCTGCAAGTAAATTGCCAGCAGCAATTCCAGCCATGGGGTCGAGTAAAGAATGAAAAATGGCTCACAGGAATAAAAGCTCCAGAGCTGTCAGATTCTGGTGTGCATATGTGTGCATACATGTGTGTATGTGTGTTCTTGTTCCTAGGGGAGGTGGGCATGTGGGCCGCGAGTGAATGAAGATGCAGGCAGAAATGTTATGCCTCGACCTGGCTAAGGCTCAAATACCACCCCGTAGCCCCGATTAAGCCAGTTTCTCCGAACAACATTTAAGTCATGAGCAACAAAGAAACCGTTTTCTCGCTGCCCACTGACAATGCTTCCACTCACACTCAAATCGGCACCTTCCCTAGAGATCCTGAAATGCGTGTTTGAGAGCTGGTTAAGAAACAAATACTATTTTAAATTCATTTACTTTTCTAAGTCACATGCACGAGAGACGAATTCCTAGTGTTTCCCCTGAGTGAGATGAGGCCTCCCCTCTCCGCACATGTGGTAGAAAAGCATCACCGTGGAAGCGCAGAAAAGGAGTCGGATTTCAATGAGAGTATTTCTAGGACTTGGGCTCAGATGACTGACCTAGGCTCAGATGACTAATAGAGAACAGACACGTATTCCTTCCCTTCCCTCAACCACATGAAAGAATATGGCATTATGCTGAAGACAAGATTTAATAAGCCTAAACACGTGTCATCTAAGGAAGATGAAATGTAAACCACCGAGGATGTCTAGGTAGTGAATCCAGGACCATCCAGCAGTTTTACAAATTGTTTATTTCCTCCACCAGCTGGGGCTTTTAAAATTTCCTCTCCTAATGGCAAAGCCACCTGAGTCGCTTTGGTGCCGGCACAGCCCTTTCCGGGATCCTGGCCAAGCGCAGCGCATGGAGGGTTAACACCAGCGATGAACAGCCCTCTGCCCTGAGTTAGGTTATGAAACAGGAACATTTGACTCATAATGTGTTCTCCTCATGTTAAATAGATTGCCATAACTCAGCTGTCCAGGACCTGTTTATCAATGCTCTGTGGCTTTCAGCAGCAAATATTTTATAACCACTAAGTAGATGTTCAGACCACTCATCAAATGAAAATCTCCTCTACTCAAAGCTGGTTTTATCATCATAACCCAGCAACTGGAGAGCCCTGGAGAGCCAGTGACCCTGCCCCAGAGCCTATCCGGCTTGGCCAGATCCTCATGCTGGGGAATCCTCTTACACTAAACAACTTCATTAGAAGCTGGCCCACCCTCAGAAGAGGCTGTAATGTCACGGGGATTCTTCATTGACCCATCCTGTCCTGGGAAATCACCATTTTATTTTTATTGTTTCCCTTATATGCACTCCAATAAAAGTGAAATGGGGTGTAGAGAGTAAAAAGGGGTGATGAGAGGGAAGACGTAGATAAGAAGAAAGGAAAGGAGATAAAGGAATCAGAAGAGAAAAGAAAGGGGAGCTCAAGAAGGGAGAAGCAAGAAAAAGAAAAAAAGCAGGTAAATAGATTCTACACAATCTGCATTATGTGGATGATGTGCCCCTAAAGCCAGACCATTTGAAATGAATGAAGCAACTTACTATTGCCACACATAGACCTTTTCCATAATCTGATTTTTACTAATGAACTGAAGTTGCTCTGGTATTTGCCCTTTAGCATATAAGGTATTATCCCCAAAATGAAGGTGTACAACAGTTTAACTATAGGATATTGGCCAATTGTTAAATGAGTAATGAAACCATTGACCTCTCATGCCTATAAGGAACCTATTAGATAATGTAATAGCAAAAGAATAGAAAGTTAACATTCATCATTTTCATTGTTAAATGAAACCCACATGTTGCAAAAAAATGCTTGTGATTTTATTTTTGAAACAAACTCTGTGTAGTTTTCAGTTACATAAACAAATGAATTGCCCGTGTTAAGCTTCTTTAAGGTGGGAGACAGTCCCTTACAAGCAAGGAGTATTGAATAATAGTGATATTGGTACTAGGACTAGGGTTCTATGGTTGGGCCATCCTAGATCACTTGTCCACCTAGGAGAGGAGAGAGGTATAACTCAGAGGCACTGGCGAATGACAGCCACTCAGGTCTATATAGAATGTTAGAGCAGCATTTCTCCAAAGGAATGGGGACCACTGATAGCAAAAGACAAGAAAACAAAGGCCAGGCAAACAAAATCACAGGTAACTACTGTCCTGAAATCCTCTCTCTCCCTATCTGTCCCTATTTTCTGTGGGTTACAATATCCACATTAGCTACAGAGTAATAGTTCCATCACTATGACAACTACTGAGAATCTCACAAAGAAAGTGATTTACACTTAGAAGATAAATGGAAAGATTATTAAAGGAAGTCTCTCATAAAGAAATAATATTTAAACTGAAACTTGAAGCACATAATGAGTTAGTAAGATAAATTCAAGAGTAGAAGCCTTCGGGGTTTAGGCAACCCTAAATGTGAAGTCTTTTAATTCAAAAGAATTTGGAAAATTCTGCTCTAAGTCATATGTAGAAAGGCACAAGAGACAGGAGCTTTCACTAAACAAACAAACAAAAAGGCTGATAAAAAGCTATAGAATGATAGTTTTAAAAATCCTATCAGAAGAGCACTTGAAGAAACCCAAATGAGCCAAATTTCCTAAAATGAGGAACCCTTTATAGGAGAGAAAAGACTCAGCATTGCTCTCATACCAGGCAGAACCAGCAAAAGGGGGGGATTCACCACAGACCTAGCAGCCAAAATTCCAGTGACCTTTTCATAGCCTCATATGGGAGGCACGACAGAGCAAGTCTCCAACCACTCACCATGTCTTTTCATGATCTTCACTGAGTGCTCAGGGGGAGACCTAAAGAGAAGGAGAGAAGGAGATTTAAGATAGATACCCCTTGAGATAGTGTTTATCTCTATTCATCTATCTATCTATCCATGTGTCATAATTTGTTTCATATAATAATACTAGAGGCCTGGTGCACAAATTAGTGCACGGGTGGGGACTGGCAGGTCTGCCCAGATGAGGGCCAGGCCGGCGGGGGGGAGGGGCCGCAAGCACTTGGCCGGCCGGCCCTGCCCCCGATCAGGGTGGGGCCGGCCATGGGGAGGGGCCACAGGAGGTTGTGGGGGGGGGGGGGGAGCGGGTGTGGCGATCAGTCCCTGATCAGGCAGGTTGGCTGCCGCAGTGTGCTTCATAGCGACTGGTCATTCCGTCATTCCAGTCACTTGGCTTTTATATGTATAGATGCATTGTACACATATATGATTTCTTTACATTATATGACATATTATATGCACATATAAACACATATAAATATAATTTCTTTAAAATTTTTCTTGACTAAAATAAAAATAATAACATTGATTATGTCTTTTATAATATAAGTAGTAATAAAATATAAAATGATAACACAAAGAGTGGGAAAGGATAGAGGGAATTATTCTATTTTAAGGCACTTGTGCTATTCATTAACGAAAATGATAATTTAATAATTAATGTATACTCTAAGTCAATTATTGAAAGCAAATTTAACACAAAGAAGCATAAAGATAACACATAAAAGATAATGGAATATTAAAACAAATGCCATTCACTCAAGAGAAAACAGGAAAAGAGGAACAGTAGAACCATGAATAAATAGATTAATATAAAACAAACATAAGAGACTTAAATTCAGAATGCCAATAATTATATTAAATGCAAATGAACTAAACATACTTATTAAAAGGAAATTATTGCATTGGTTAAAAATAATAAGATCCAATTTTATGCTGTTTCTAAGAAACATATTTTAATTATGAAGCATAGCCAGTTTGAAAGTGAAAGTATGGAGAAAGGCATAACATATGTGGTAAATAATCTCCAGAGAAGGCCACCATCAATTTCCACCTTTTCTGGAAAAGCATACTGCTGCTCACATCAAAAAGTACAATTGAATTCCCTTTCCCTAAAACATAGGTTGGCTTTAGTGACTTGTTTAATGAATAGACTATAACAGATATGACATTCTGGGACCAACTTATCATAAATCTTGCAGCTTTTGCCTGACGTTCTTAGCATGCTTACTTTTTGGATACTTCCTTTGTGAAACTAAGCACCGTGCAGAGAAAAGCCTGGGTCCTACCCTGCGGAATGAGCCAAAGGGGAGGATGGGGGAAGAGATTATACTATATAAAATCCCCTTACCTGGACAGAAACATCTGGAATAAGAGAGAAGTATTTCACCATAAAATTCCCTAACTTGGGATTTTTTTTTTTTTCTTAACAGACTGGGCTTAATCATTAAACATATGGTCAGTTGGGGATCCAGGAGAGGAGTGGGCAGCTAGCACACTGGGGTAAAGATAGGTGTAGATCACAATAACCATTTAAGAGGTCATTTTTCCGATAGTATTCTGTTTTGGATATCTTCTGAAATCACTGGAAAGTAATATTGATTTTCCCACCCAAAATGAGTTTGCATGATGCAGTAATTAAATTAACTTCAAAGCCCCTCTGCATCCAAGGCTGAAAACCCATTTACTCTTCTATTTCTCACTCTAAATTATGTCCAGGCACACTGTCAGACATAATATATGAGAGAATCAGTAATGAGATTAAGTGACAACATGAAATATCTAATTTAAAAATCAACAATGTAGAGACAGCCCACTCTTAATATAAACACCCTCTCATTATCATATTAAAATTCAAAAGCATTACATTTCAAATAGATTAAAGTACAAGTCAAATTAGTTTTGCCCTAGTGAGTAAAAGCTAATGCAAGTTAAAGTCTAAAGGGATTAAAGTTTAAAATCACTTTTTCTTGACCTAGTGAGTTAATTCTTAAGTCTGAAATTCTGAAATCCATCCTCCCTAATATATAGTATGTTTTATCTTTCAGGTAAAGGACTTGTTGATGCCTCAGTGAAGTTGTCACTGGGCTCTCTCTCTTCGGGATGGGTTTAGCTCTTTCTATGAAAAGTGGTATTGGTTCAGGGCCAGTTCTCTATACATATTCCCCAGATTCTGAACCCAATTCTCATGAATGCAGGAGTTTTTCCACTCCACTGAGAAATTCCTGGACACGAGCTGGGTGTCCTACAGTTTAACTCAATATGACACTATCTACCAGGAGATAGAATCAAATTCCACAGATTATAAGCTCAGTCCCACAAGACTGCCCTCCACCTCAGATGCCAATAGTGGAATGGGGAGTACAGGTTGTTAGCTGTACTTCTGGTCAACCAGCTATAAATCAGAGGCTCCTACAACCTGCTTTGTGTGTTTGATTAATTTGCTAGAGTGACTCTCGGGATTCACGAAACCCATTTACTCACTAGATTACAAGTTTATTAGAAAGGATATTAAAGGATTTATCTCAGGAAGAGCAAGATAGAAGAGATGCACAGGGCAAGGTCTGGGAAAAGGCATGGGAGCTACAATGCCCTCTCTAAGCACACCACTCTCCCCAAATCTCTATGTGTTTACCAACACAGAGCTCTCAGAACCCCATCCTTTTCAATTTTTATAGAGGCTTCACTGGCCACTGGCAACTGATTCAACCTCTGACCCTTCTCCTCTCCCCGGATTTCAGGGGGAGGATCTGAAAGTTCTAACCCTGTAATTGTATAGTTGGCTCCCCTGGCAACCAGCCCCGATCCTTAGGTGTTTTTTAAAAAAAATAAAATCATTAACGTAACAAAAGACACCTTTATTGCTCTCTTTACTTAGGAAATTCCAAGTCGGATGAAGACTAAAGATATGTCTTATTATGAATTGCAATATCACAATCCCTTTTCTAAGACTCTGAACACACAAAATTATTATAGTCCTGGCTCCACAACCACCAAATCGAGAAAACAAGATGATCTCCAGCCTCTAGAATAGTTACTGCAGGCAAAAGTATATTCTGAGGACCCATCCTAAGAGGTATTAAAGGCCATTGAACAAAAATGTAATGTTTGCAGGAAGGAGAATTGATGAAAACACTTTTAGTTCAGCATCACCACCTGCAATCAGTTGATGCCTGTAACCAGAATCCACAGACTGTGAGCTCAAAATTAATTGGGTGTAATCTACCAGCCAAATGTTTGGATTGGCACTATTCGTTCACCATTTCTGTGGTGATCACTCTCAACTTATTGTCTCATTTCACAGAGTGTATTAGAGGTACTACTGCTTACTTACAAAGTTTAGAAATTTGAAATGATAGAAACCCAGTCACTGGGTATTATTTGAGATGTCTATCTTTTCCATCCATTGTATTGAACAACTTAGTCCCACCTGCCCTTTTGTCCTGCATTCCTGGAACTTCAGTGCTGCCTGAGGGTGAATTCTGATGAATAACACATTATTTTACCAGAATGCATTTCCAAGTTTGTGCTGCCACCTTTGCTTCTTGTATTAGAATTGCTTAGGGAAGAATTTCACCTCCACACTGAATATATTCAGCACTATCAACTGGATATCTACTTGTGAGGAATACAGCTGGACCCCCATCTCAAACAATATTCAAAAGTAAACTCAAAATGAATCAAAACTCTAAATGTAAGAACTAAAACTATATACTAACTGAAAGAAGTCAAACACAGAAGGGCACATACTGTATGATTTCATTTATTTTTATTGATTTCAGAGGAAGGGAGAGGGAAAGAGAGCTAGAAACATCACTGATGAGAATCATTGATTGGCTGCCTCCTGCATGCCCCTTACTGGGGATTGAGCCCACAACCTGGGCATGTGCCCTTGACCAAAATTGAACCTGGGACTCTTCAGTCTGCAGGCCAACATGCTATCCACCAAGCCAAACTGGCTAGGGCTGTATGATTTCATTTATATGAAATATTCAGAATAGGCAAATCCATTGAAACAAAAATAGGTTAGTGGTTGCTAGGAGTTGAGGAAAGAGAGTTGAAGGGAATGGAGAGTGACTGCTAATGGGTGTGGGGTTACTTTTAGGGGTGAAATGCTCTGAAATAGTGGTGATGGTTACACAATTTGTGAAATATACTAGATGATATAATTTAAATGATTGAATTTTATGGTATTAAATTATATTCCAAAAAAAACTTTTTTAATCTTTACCCAAGGATACTTTCTCCATTGATTTCTGGAGAGAGTGGGAGGAATGGGGGTGGGATGGGGCGAGAGAGAGAAGCATCAATGTGAGAGAATTATATAGATTGGCTGCCTCCAGCACGCACCTGGATTGGGGCTGGGGAACCTGCAACCCTTGACTGGGAATTGAACCCAGGACCCTTCCATTCTTGGGTCAATGCTCTAACCACTGGGAAAAATCAGCCAGGGCCCAACAGTTTTTAAAAAGTACTTTCAGCATATGAACCAAAGCTGTTGCTAATACTTCAGAATCCCCTGCTCGTAGGGCCTAGTTAGGACCAATATACCATAACGACATCTTCAAGATACTGTTTTTCCTCCTCCATAAATTTACCTGACATGTGCTCTTGGAACCAGTTGTATCAGATTTTGCATAACCATTTAAAACATCAACTATTTATTCAGCTCAAGATTCTGCAGTTTAGCAAGTTGAGCTAGACTTAGCTAAGCAGTTTTTCTGGTCTTGGATAGTTTCATGTATCTGCAGTCAACTTCTGAGTCAACTAGGGACTACCTAGTCTAGGACAGCCTCAGTGGGGTGAATCATCTTTGCTCTACCTGGTTGCTCATCCTCCAAATAAGTTGGGATTGTTGTCTTGAGGGCAGCAAGATTCCAAGAGCAAGGAGAGGAAGTTTGCCTGGAGGAGGAGGCGCATGTCACTTCCATTGCATTTTATTGGCCAAAGTAACTTAGGAGGCCAGCTGAGATTCAAGGGAAGGAAAATAAATCTCACTGCTTGATGGGAGGAGCTGCAAAAACACATTCTAAGGAGTGTGGAAAAGGTAAAGGCTACTGGGCATTTTTATAATTGCCACTTCCTACAGCAGAAGTTCTAAGATAACAGCTATAGCGGGTCTAGAGAACAATCAGTGTACATCTGCGAGGGAGGATTCAGGGTTCCTGGAGGGCATTTCTAAGAGGAAAAAGAAAGGAACTGACAGATAACCTGATGTGTCAGACTAGATTGAAAGGAGTTTTAGAGTTCTTTCAGAAAGTACTGGTATGGATTACAGGATCATAAAAAGCAATTCCTTCGGGGTGAGGTAGATAATATAATTGTGTAAAATGGCCAAATGTCAGAAATGAATAAGCCGCGGAGTGCGTGCTCAGCTTAAAACATTCAAATTATTAGTTTCAGAAAAAAATAAAAAGGATTTCAAATATATTAAGTATAGTATAATATAGAGTTCACTGTATACAGTATGTGGTCATATTTACATATGTACTTACATATTTACAAAGTCATAATAATCCAAACATTGAATATTAATTTAACAACCCAAAAAATGTAATGCAAACACAACAGGAGAATAAAATGTGGAGAGATGTATGTTTTGGAATCAAGAAATGATGTGAAAGCTGGGGAGTCAAAATCCAAGGACCAAAACATCCCAATATTGCTGGTAGGAACTGAAACAAGTCTTTGATTAACTGGGAAAATCCCAATATGCAAGCTAAAAAGCACGGATGTAAAACTAAGCAATAAATGTTTGAAATTTAGAATGTGCTATATGTTATATTAATACACCATATTTGTCTAAGAATAAGTTTATTTGAAAAAATCTGGGCAAAGTAGTGCAAAGTTTAATGCAAAACATGTGCTAATTACATTTAAATAAACATAGAAAAGCAGTTTTAAGATTTGCCAGTACATATGGTCAATCTTTGGGGCTGCCCTTAAGAATAGTAGCTAATGTAGCCACAGAATGATAATAAATGATGTTAAAACCTCAAAGTTTATTGGGAAGGTTTCCAAAATTTATCAGTATTTGCTCGAGATGACTCTATCCATGAGCATGGAATTAAAATCATCACAGGACAATTACCCTTCTCCTCCTTTAAGATAAATGTGGTAACTTCATCTTAAGTAGGGCTTTCTATTTTAAGGACAACCTTGAACTTCATACTGAGAAAATTAGTATGTGTAATTTCATACAAAGTCTGTAATAGTAGAACATGAAGGCAAACACATTCCTGAGTGACAAAATAATCTCTTCATCCTTTAGTTTGGGTCCAGGTACTTATTTGTAGCTCAGAGGCTTTATAATTTTTATAAAATAAGATTACCCATAAATCTTCCTTGTCAGAAAACCAACAGTAATTGACAGAGTTTTTTGGACCTGGGCTTCCTTGGAGCAATTCTCTTTCAGTTTCTGAAAATCACATATCAGGGTTTCTCCTCGAGGCCAATTAGATTGACGTATTGGCTAGTAGGGATGGGTAACCTACAAAATGAGGAATTGGCCAGAGCCTTTGTTCCCACCAGCATACTCTTGAGGCACACCTGAGTTTCATGTAAGGCTTCACTGTGTAATTTCCTCATTTTAGGTAGAGCTTGTGACAAAATTCGCTGTCCTCTTTAACGGACCACATCTTCAGGGCCACTGGGAAACCAAGCATCTGTTTTGTGATTTTTGAGGCCAACAATAAGAAATCAGACCAATTTGTGATTTGGGCCTTGGTGTCCCATCTCTCACTTCAAAATTCTAGATGGGCAGTGGAGGGGAGTTGGATTTTAACCAAACCTTTAGAATAGATTTTTATGAATGGATTCTATAAAAAACAACAACATGAATTTAAAGATGAAAGACGTTTTTAATTTTTCATTTAATTGAGTGTACATCTATTGGTATCTACTTTGTGAAGAGGCCAAGACAAGAGAGTGAGGGTTTGCTAAGATGAGTAGTTTGTAAGCCCAGCCCTAAAGATCTTACTTTAGTCATAGAATCAGGTGTTGAGCTAGGGTTTGCAAACTCATGGCCTGTAGGCGAATTTGGTGTGCTGCTCTGCTTTGTTTGCGTGTTTTCTTGAGTTTCTAATTTGAATGCTTTAAGCTGGACATGTGCTCTCCAGCTCATTCTTTGCTGACTTACACTTGGCCATTCCACCAGAAAAACTTGAGCTTGCAACTCTGATGTAAAAAAACTAAAGATATCACATAAGAAATGTAATAAATTGGAAAGCAATGTGTTGTAAAGATAAATATAGACTTTTAATCTAAAAGAGACTCAAATGAATCCTGGTTCTGCTATTTAATATTTATGTTATCTTAAGCAAGTTAAAATACTTCATTGAGCCTGAGTTTTCTTACCTAAAAATGAAGCTAAAAATACTATCTCACAGTGTGGCCTTAAGCATTAAACAAGATAATATATCTTAATCACATAATACCTGTCACATTATCAAGTCTCTACATAATTTGGTACCCATTCTTTCCCACCCCTGCAGTAGATACCTAAAGAAATTCAAGGAAAAGATTTATTAATTCAGGGGGAGGGGGGGAGGTTGGGAAACACTTCACAAAAGCAAGTGGTCATTTGAACTGGGTCATAAAGGATGGAAACATTTCAAAGGAAAAATACCTGTGGTATTTTCTAAAGTTTGGGGCCTTCTATTTTGGGAAGATGGGGAATCAGACCATTTGATGAGATCTCTGGGGGGCCAGAGATGGCAGAGAGTATCTCCACAAGGTAAGCAGAGAGCAAGTCTGTAGCAGACATTGCTGTTCGTCACTTGCTTTCACATGCCCCTACCATGTGGTACAAAGCATTACTAGCTATATTTTTAGGGTATGGAATTGACCAGAAAGTAATCCCAGGTCCCTGCTGCTGAGATCTGGAGTATGAGGGCTTAGAAGTCCACTCATGGTAGAGTCACAAAAGGGAGTATGGGGCCCTAGGGACCAATCCTAATAGTTCTCAGCATGTGCAGATATTCCTTGAGAATAAACTCAGATGCCATTTTTTATTCAGATGATCTCTCTTATGGCTCAGTGACAGGAAAATTATGTTTTACGTGGTCCTTAGGGTTACTGGAGTGTATCATATACGTCCTCCTGAGTGGTTTGTAATTTCTACAGATAGTAGCTAACTACCTGACATGGTAGAAGAGCTAGTTGCTAGAATGATGGAATTGTGGGTGAACGAGTAAGTAGGTCCTGTGCAGCTTCTGTAGTGTCTGAAGAAGTCATGATTTGTGTAGGGTAAGATGAATAGGGCATTCCTGATGGATGTGTGTAATTATTCCATCAGGCCATCAGTCTGTAGGGTTAGGATATGAAGCAATTTGTGGATATGAAGCAATGTGAACAATGCTATCAAAATCCAAGAGATAAACTTGGAGCAAGTATCTGAGATTAGGAAGATTGGTAATTCAAGTAGATGAAAACCTTCCTTCATGACAAGGTTTGCAAAAGTTATGAATGTGGGAGAATAGGGGGATGGTGAAGTTCAGGGGATAGTGTGAGTTTTAAGAAAATGCATTCATCTTCATGACTATAGGAGAAATGGTGTAAGATCTAAAAGTCCATCATGAGAGTGCCCAGAGAAGTACAGAGGTTAGGAGTATGAGGTTCCTCCACCAGTAGTCATGGTTATTATTTCTAGTGGCCTGCTTTCTGTCTCTCACATAGGTAACTCAAGCACTAAGCACCTGACCTTACCACCACTGGTGCTGTTGCCCCTCCCTGATGATGCATGCTGTGTTGAAACTCCCATGAGAAACCCAGCAAGCAGCTACTGGGATGGTCATATTGCATATCCCCAATTCAGTATGAGGATTAGGTGCTATGGTGGAACTTTTGACAAAACTCTAGTCTTGTAGCAATCTATACATTCCAAGAAGTAGAAAACTCATCTTGCATGTTCCTAAGATCTTTTCTAATTTTCTAGTCAAAGTGTTGACCCATTCTACCCAAGTGACCAGGTGAGAATGCAGAATTTAGTGTACAAAAGTCCACAAAACCTACCCCTTAAAGGGTTAACTCACAGCACTGGCCACATCCTTGCTGATAAAACATGACTATCCTGTATTTAGGAATCTGGGGTCAGCCCTGCAGCCAGAGTCACCCTATTAGAAACTGCAAATCACCCATCACTCCACTACTTCAGAAAAATAGCACTTCATTGCATTCTCCCTTGATCACTAAACCTTGGGTATCCATAGGTAGCTGCTTTTGCCATTATGTGCAGGGAAAATTGATGGACTCCCCCAAAATTTCTCAGAATGCAGGAGTATGAGCAGGTTTCAGTTTCCAACATTTGGAAATCATCAAATAGCTACCTTGCTTTTTTTTTTTTTTTTTTTTTTACCACAGTACTATATTTCCTCCATGCAACACATGGGATATGGTCATTGATTCCCCCCTAGATGATAAGCAGCTGGATCTGGAACCTTGTGTAGCACATGGAATATTCACATTGTTTTCTTCAAGGGGTGCCAAATGTGCATATTGACAGTTCTGTTGGAATGAAAGCATCAGAGCCTCTAATACAAGCAGATCCTGAACACATGATAAACTCACATTTGTGGCTTGCAGATACACCCATGGAAGTGTCAAATAAAATTTCTAATTCTCAGGTACTCCCAAAAAATAAACATCTAAAAACAGTTTCTACATTCCTACATGGTAATATTCCTCAAGACCTGGATAAAAACAACCTTTACACTGGCACATTCTCTCCAAACGCTACAATCTTCTCTCCTTGTTGTGTTATATGGACTACTTCCCTTGTTTACTAGTAAATTTGTATTTGCACATCTTAATTTAAAAAGAGAGAGAAGATGGACATAAAAAGAAGGAAATACAAAGTATGACTCAATCAAAAGGATATATACTAAGCTATGAGGATAGAAACATAGGTTGGGGCCATGCAGAAGTGGGATATAAAAACTAACCTAAGTGACTGAGCTATTCTTTTGTTTTGTTTTGTTTTGTTTTGTTTTGTTTTGTTTTGTTTTGTTATTTTTATTGATTTCAGAGAGAAATGGAGAGGGAGAGAGAAAAAGAAACATCGGTGATGAGAGAGAATCATTGATCGGCTGCCTCCTGCACGTCCCCTACTGGGGATTGAGCCCACAACCCAAGCATGTGCCCTTGACCGGAGTCGAACCCGGGACCTTTCAGTCTGCAGGCTGACGCTCTATCCACTGAGCCAAACCAGCTAGGGCTGAGCTATTCTTTAGGTAATGTTAAGACGTTGAAGGCTTTTAGTTAAGAGTTTAACAAAATCTAAACTGCCTTAGGAAGGTAACTTCAGAAGCAGAGTGGAGGACACAGTGTAAAAGAGACCAGAAGCAAGAAAGTTTTTATAGAGGAGTGCACAACTCTAAATGGATGGCTTAGTTGGCAGCTGTGTGTCCCATACACCAACTGATTGATGTTTCTCTCTCTTCCTTCCTCCCTCTCTCTCTAATAATCAATAAAAACATATCTTTGGGTGAGGATTTTTTTAAAAAAAGAGTGCACATAAAAAAAAATGAGAGCATGACCTATGGCTTTGCCCATAGTGATGGAAAGGAGGAAAGAAATTATGGAGAAAATTCAGAGACGGAATTCACAGAACTTAGTAGCAGTTGGCTGGATCAGAGTGAGGAAATAACGACAAGTATAAGTGTCTGGGAGAATCATGTTAACCCAGGGTAGAGTACAGAAGAATATAATTGGGAGAAAGATGAATTCCATGTGATGGTGTTAAAATGGAGGGAGTGGTGAGTCATTTAATAGGGACACATCCAGCAAAAGGAGCTGGGGAGAAGAGAACGAGATATAGGGACTTAGAAATCACCAACATAGCAATAATAGTTGAAGTCAAGAACTAGGTGAGATTGTCTGGAACAAGGAAAAGAGGGGCATACAGAACCTTGGAGAATACTATGCTTACAGAGATGGCAGTGGAAGAAGTGCCAATAAGCGAGACTAAGAAAAAAACATAAGGAAGATGAGGATGTAATGGATATTTTCCATTTTCCTGTCCAAATCCGCTTTCCACTATAGGAGCTGCTTGCCCAGGCTCCCTTGTCCTCTGGCACTGGGTCTGATTTGGCCACTGGGAAGCGCTGGTAAAGATCAGAGGTGGGAAGACAGTGAAGGAGCACTTTTTCCCCTCGTGCTTTTTCGAATGGGAAGCTTCCTCTCTCTGAAGTCCACCGCTTCTGTCAGGTGGGTCCCCTCCATACAGCAGTTCTGCTAACTGCTCCCACCTCTCAACCCTAGCAGTGGTCACAGCTCCACCTGTCTCTAGCCTCAGCCATTGTTGGCTCCCCGCATGCGCCACCCCCCACCGCCCCATCTTTGTAAAGATCCCTTGATTACACTCCCTTCAATTACTCAGTGTGAATGTGCCATCTGTTTCCTGCTGGTCCCAACTGATTCAAGGGGTAAGTCCAGGAGGCTGCAGTACCTGGAGGCCATGGGAGAGTTTCTACAAATGCTGCAGACCACATAATGGAATATGGACTAAGCAGAAGCAGGGTGGCATCTGTTTTCAGAAGATTGGTGTGGGCAGGAGTCAGAATGCGAGGTTCGACGGAGGGAAAGGAATGGTGAGAGAAAATAGAGGCAGTGAGTAAAATATATTGCTCCAAAAAGGCCAGTGGTCTAGGAAGAAAAAAAGGGGATAGAACACCAGTGTGAAGCAGAACTAATCTATGCCTTTAAAATTAAGGAGGACAGAAATAGCACTATAAAACCTATTTTTTTTTTATCAATTGCCTTATCATCACATGACTCAAATGGCTTCCTTAAATTAGCGAGTCACCTTCTCCCTGTGATTTTCATTTGACAGAAATATTTCAAATATGACCAAGAGACAACTAAAGATGAAATATCTAGTTCAAGCTTACCTCTCTGAGTCTTTCCTGCTATTAATCATTTATAGAACACCATAAGCCACCTCTAGGAAAATGATGATTCTTTATTGCTTGTTAAAAATATTTACATTTTCCTCTACCAGCTGTATATAAGAAATTGATATTTTCTGAATTGCTAAGTCAATAACATCTTCCTCGAGCCATCAAAGGATTTGATAAACCAGCAAAACATGAGAGCCTCCGCTGCAAATAAGTGGGAGGCGCTCAGGCTGTCAGGCAATTAAGTGGACCTGAATAAGCTGATGTAATTAAGCCTCTTACTGCATAATTATCTTTATTTTAAATGTGTCTTTTGATGAAACATCTGTTCCCTGCTCCAGATATGAAAAGGGGGACCTACGCTTATGAAGAAGACAGAGCTTGTGAGGCCCTCACACATGCTGCCCGGGCTGCTCGGTTCCAAGGCAACAAATGTTGTCATTTGTTCCATCTTTACATGCAAGAGGCAGGTGTCCTCACGTCCTCAGCCTGCACTTGCCTGACTTCCAAGCTCACAGCAGCTGCCTGGAGCCCCGTTACACAAAGCAGTCCCTGGGTGCTGAGGGGACACGCAGAAGCAAGCGGGGGCATCTAGCTGTAAGGGCCAGGGCTTTGAGCATCTGCAGAGGAGAACAATCAGATGTGTTGAGCAAGTGAAGCTGGGCTACTGGTCAGCAGGATGCCCTCAGGTCCCTGTCTCCAGGCAGCACTGCTTGACCCCACCCCTTAATCAAAGGTAAATATGGTTAGTGCGACCTGTCTAATACAGGGCAGCATTATTGTGGTGAATTCTATGTGGTGCTTTTGTCTGTCCTCAGTTCCACAGGCCCCAAACTCCTCTGTTAATTCCCTATGTTTGTCTGAATGAAGGATTTGGATCACACTAATGGACATTTAAGTGAGAAAGTCATAGGCTTTAGCTAGAGCTAGATGTGCTTTTACATTCTGGTGCTGCCACTTATGGGCTAGGTGATCAACCACTTGTTCTCTTTCAGCCTCAATTTACTCAACTCTAACTTGTAAATAACAGTACTGATCTTACAGGATGATTATGAGAAATAAAAAATAGGCAGAGAACCTAATATAGTGCACTGAATATAGTAGCTGATCTAAATAAACTTTAATTCCTACTCCATTCTCTAACCCACCTTGCCCCACTGCCCAGGCAAGAGCCTAAAAACCCATTCTTTAATTAATGGTGAGAAATATATGTCAAAAGCACCAAGGTCTTCTTTTAAGATGACAATGCTAAGAGGATCCTGAATTCACCTTCTCCCACAGTTGCACCAAATCTACAGTTATATATATGGGGGGGGGGAATCTCTGAAAAACACCTAAAACCTGACTTAAACTACTCCTACATATCAGATGAATAAGAGAAGGCCCACAACGAAGTGGTTAGTAGAGTCAGGGACACAGTCCTGCCATAAAACCCAACTCGCCCATGGCAACCCACAGTTGGAAAGGAACTGAAAACTCGGAGCTTCTCTCTGAGGAGCAAAGAATTTGAATCCCACACTGGGAACCCCCAAATTTTAAGATCTGTACCTGAGAACCACCAAAACATCTAGCACTGAAAAGTAGTGGGCCCTGTACATATTTGCACACTTTGAAAACCTCTGCATGAGGGTCTGGCTTCCAATCAGCCTGAATCTAGTGCTAACTGAGATCCTCCCCTTTGGGACATGGATGGGTCTTGGCAGACCTTCAACACGGAGCCACTAAACATAACACAGGCTGCTTGGGCAATACACAGGTTTGAGAGACAAGAGCTGGGGCAGAGTTGAACAATACGGTTCATCTTTTATAGGAGGCCACTCCATCAGGACCTGGGAGTGGTGGCTGTTTCATCTAATGCATAGAAACCAACCCAGAGAGTCAAGCAAAATAAAGAGACAAATGGATATGTTCCAAATGAAAGAACAAGATGAAACCTAAGACCCACCAGCACTACCTTTCTCTACACCGTCCAGCAAATTGGGGAGCCAAGGAGTCAAAGCATTGGTCTAGGCGTTTAATGGGATCAATAGCAGCCTGGTGCATCTGGAAGAACCAGTACCAACCTCAGGGCCTAAAGGCAACACCTCTAAGCCTGGGTCATAGCTTTCCTGGTTAATGAGGACAAACCTCCAGTACTCTGATCTCCAACTCCCATATTCAGATCACTCCCTTTATGACTATTTATCTCTTTCAACACCTTAATATCATGCATACTATATCAGCATTTGGCTTGCTAATATCTTGAGTCAATGCTTTAGTTTCTTTTTTATAACACCTTAATTGAAATATAATTCAAATATAATTCACAAATTGTACAATTTGAATTCATTATACAATTCATGCATTCACATTGTACAATTCAATGGCTTTTAGTATATTCACACACAAACTTGTGCAACCATCACCACAGTCAATTTTAGAACATTTCATCACTCCCTCGAGTGTATTTATACCCCTTTGTAAGCACCTCCCACCTATATATCTCCCCCCACAACCCTATGAAACCACTAATCTACTTTCTATCTCTAAGAATTTTTATTTTCAGAGTATCTTCTTTTCAAGATACTTTCATGGAAGTATCTTGTTCTGGCTCCTTTGTGCTGCTTAGAGGACTTATGGCCAACTTGGGCTTTAATGCAGTAAGACAGCTAGCTGCCTAAGAAGGTGTTTTTACTGCCCAGACCTTTGTGATATATGAACCACATCATTCTGCAATAGGAAAGAATATGAGATGTATGTCAGAAATTACTTATTCATCTTAAAGCAAGTACATTAGAGAAGTAAACATTATGTTTACTAACAACACACTGAGGGAGCATTTCAGAGCATCAGCAAGAGAAAAAGTTGAAATCAAATCACATAATGAATTCACTACTTAAGACCAAGCTTTAATACCCTATCACCTATGATGTCCATGATATCATATACTTATATGTCACTTATACAGAAACAAAAACCTAGAAATTAAAAATAGCCTCAAAAGAGCAGGGTATGAGCCCTGCTTCTAACTTTTGATTCTAATTATGTTAAACAAGTTACTAAATTAGGTTAAAATTTTCTAGAATATGGAAAATATAATTTCCCCAAGGGGTTATTTTGAGGTTTAATTCAGATAAAATTGTCAAATCTGCTTTATATATGTACTAGAGGCCCGGTGCACAAAATTCGTGCACCCCAGGGCAGGGTCCCTCAGTTCAGCCTGCACCCTTTCGCAGTCCAGGAGCCCTTGGGGGATGTCCAACTGACAGCTTAGGCCTGTTTCCAGCAAGGTGCGGACCTAAATCAGCAGTCAGACATCCTTAGTGCTACCACAGAGGTGGGAGAGGCTCCTGCCACCGCCACTGCGCTTGCCAGCTATGAGCCCGGCTTCTGGCTGAGCAGTGCTGCCCCTGTAGGAGCGCACTGACCACCAGGGGGGTAGCTCCTGCATTGAGCATCTGCCCCCTGGTGTCAGTGAGGATCATAGCAACCAGTTGTTCTGCTGTTTGGTCGATTTGCATGTTACGCTTTGATAATATAGGATTTTAAAACACTATGTAAATTATTATTATTGTTAGCTAATATTTATTGGTAGTCAGAATAGTTAACACCTACTGAAATTTTATTTTGTGATGGGGCTGTCTTTCAAATGCATGAAATATGGTGTCTTAATAGGACATAGAAAAAAAATCCCAACTTCATGTGACATTTATTCTTAATTCAGTATATTATTACACAATCTGTATAACCATCAGTGGACAACAGCTCTGGTGAAAGTCATAATCAGGTCAAAACACTCCCACATACCCCAGGTGCCAAGGCACAACAAGGCACAACTCTCATACTTGGTGTAGATGCAGGAAGGGTCAGGCATAGGGGTTCTGAACGTAGCAGCCTACCACAGAAACAGCCTCAGGAAAACTCACAGCACAGTGAGATAGGGGCATGACCTCACAGACATCTGCTAACCAAGAGAGTAGTTGTATGCCCTTCCAAGTGTGAGTGTGGCCATTAGCATGTGTGGATGCATCACCCCGGCTTTCACATGTGGTTGCATTCAGCGGATGGATCAACTGCACTGGAAGGACTAAGATGGCCTCACTCACATGTCTGGCGGCTTGCCAACCTGTTGGCTGGGGCAGATCATTTCTCCTCTGTGTGGCCTTTTATCCTTCAATAGACTAATTCAGCTTCCTTTCATGATGGTATTAGGGCAGCACTCCAAGAAGGCAAAGGCAGAAACTACACATTCTCTGGAAGCCCAGATCCCAGAACTCAGGCATCACTTCTACTACATTCAAAGTCAAAGCTAGTCACAAGGCAGGCCAGATACAATGAGGTGAGGAACAGAACCTACCTCTTGCTGTTGTACAGCATCATATATCTGTTTTTCTCATCTTTATTGAGGTATAATTGACAAAATTGTAATATATATAGAAGTGTACAGTGTGTGACTTCATATATGTATACATTGTGAAAGGATTCCCACCACCAAGTCAATTAAACGATCCATCACCTCACATATTTACCTTTTTCCTTTTTTGTGTGTGTGAAAACACTTAAGTTCTACTCTCTTAGCATATTTCGATTTTCAGTTATACAATACAGTATAATCAACTATAATTGCCATTAGGTCCTCAGATCATATTCACCTTAAGTAGGTTGGCAACTCTTTGAGGTTTTGATTTGCATTTCCTTGATGATTAGTGAGGTTGAGTACATTTCCATGTACCTTTTGGCCATTTATATGTCTTCTTTGGAAAATGTCTATTCAGTTCCTCTGCTCATATTTAAATTGGGTTGTTTATTTTCTGAGCTATATGAGTTCCTTGTATATTTTGGATATTAATCTTTTGTTGAATATGAGGTTTGCAAATATTTTCTTCTATTTCATAGGTTGTATTTTAATTTTGTTGAGGGTTTACTTTGTTGTGCAGAAGCTTTTTATTTTATTTATTTATTTGTTTTTTAATCCTCACCCAAGGATCTATTTTTCATTGAGTTTTAGAAAGAGTGGAATGGAGGGGAAACATCCATGCAAGATAGACACATCAATTGGTTGCCTCCCCACGCACTCCAACAGGGGCCAGGGAAGGAGCCTGCAACTGAGGTACATGCCCTTGACTAAAACCAAACCTGGGACCCTTCAGTCCTTGGGCTGAGACTCCAACCACTAAGCCAAACTGGGTAGGGCTGTGCAGAAGCTTTTTAGTGTGATGTAGTCCCACTGGTTTATTTTTGCGTGTATTGCCTTTGCTTTTGGTATCAAATTTAAAAAATCATTTCCAGGGAACTTACTACCTATGTTTTTTTCTGGAGTTTTATGGTTTCAGGTCTTAAATTCAGCCTTTAACCCATTTTGAATTGATTTTTGTGTGTAGTAAAAAAATAGGGATCCAGCTTCATTCTTTTATATGTGAGTAACCAGTTTGCCTAACACCATTTGTTAAGGAGATGATTATTGTCCTATTGTTTAATCTGGACTCCTTTTTCAAAAATTAGTTGACTATATATGCATGGTTTTACTTCTGGGTTCTATAGTCTGTTCCATTGATCTATGTGTCTACTTTTATGCCAACATCATACTGCTTTACTATTGCTTTGTCATATAGTTTGAAATCAGCTTTGTTCTTCTTTCTCAAGATTGCTCTGGCTATTCTGGGTCTTCTGTGCTTCTGTATGAATTTTAGAATACTTTCTTCTTATTTCTATGAAAAATACCCTGGACATTTGCATTGAAGCTAAAGATTGCTTTTGAGTACTATGGACGTTTTAACAATATTAATTCTTCCAATCATAGAATATCTTTCCATTTATTTGTGTCTTCCTCAATTTCTTTCATCAATGTCTTAGTTTTCAGGGTACAAGTCTTTCACCTTCTTAAATTGATTCCTATATATTTTATTATTTTTGATGCTATTGTTAATGGGATTGTTTTCTTAATTTCTTTTTCCAGTGTTTTGTTGGTACTGTATAGAAATGTAACGAACTTTTGAAATTAGCTTAATGCAACTCCATGAGTTCAACTATCATTTTACCCTTTTTTTTTTTGTAAGGAAATTGATACCTAAGCACAGCTTGTGTGACAGATCCACATTTGAACCTGGGCCTTTCACCTATTATTGACCCTAAAATTTTGAGAAGGGTAATCTTGTTTGCTATGACTAAAGCTCATATGGAAATTGTTCTCTCCTTCACCCCTAAATGTACCAGGCCTCAACCAAATGGTTTAGTTTCAGTATTTTTATCCAAGAGATTCAGCTTCCCCTTTTAAATATTTTAATACCCTCTCCCAGATCTCTCTGTTCTTCCCTTAAAGTCTATTGCCCTATTATAGAAATGGGTTCTAAATTGGGCCAAATTTAGCCACGGAATCATGATGTAAACTTCAGGGGGGAAAAAAACATGAATTTTCCCTACTTACCTGAAGAGTTAATTTACTTTATTAGACTAGTGGATGCAGAGGTTATTTTTGCTGGGTAATAATTTAGCCTTGGTTTTAATTTCCCAACCTGTCATTTGATATTCTGATATACTTTGGTCACCTCAATGAAAGTATTTATCCAAAGTGGTCTTCTAAATGTGAGGAGAGGGTCCAGAGAGAGAACATATATCATCCACCATCTTCATGGAAAGATAGAAAGAACAATAGACAAAGATTATAAGATCAGATTCATTTGAGTTCTGCAAATGACTAGCTATTTGATCTTGGACAAGTAATTTCACCAGTCTGTACCCAAATTTTCTCATCATTGAAATGAGAGTGTTAAGCTGAATACCCTCTCAGTTCTTTCAGCCCTGACATTATTTGATTCTTGTGCCAGAGCATAATTTCATGATACACTACACATTTTTATTCCAAACACATAGACATCATCTTAAATTAGATTGACTCAAGTTCCCCATGTAAACAAATGTGGCTATTGCCAAAATTTGCTAACAAAGAGAAAACAGGTGTGGTATGTTTCAAATTATTTTTCTTTTAATGCTATGAGCACATTTTTGATGGGTTGAAAAACTGCAAGGTATGCTGCTCTTTATCTGACTCATTAGCTCACACCAAAAATATTTTGCAGAGCCTCTTTCATACCTTTTCTGGAACATCATCCAAAGTTGAACAAAAATATTTGAACAAGATGTCTTGATTAAAAAAATATATATATATATCTGTATTAGAGAAAAAAGCAAATATACAAACTGGATGTTAATCTTTCTGTTTGATAAACCAAAGCATATTGATAAGCCCCTGCCAAATAGTTGAAATGTATTATAAAGGAACGTAACTTTTGTTGGACAGGCATGCTGGCTGAGCTGTAGAATATAGCCTAGAGGCATTTATAACTAGGTAGAGATAGGATACAGAGTTCTCACGGGGGACATGATTGAAATTGTAAAATGCTTTGGAAAGCAGAAATTCCAAACTATCATCTTCCCGGCAGATGTAATTACTCTCATGCATTTTGACTTCACAGCGAACACTGATCTAGTTACCATTTGGGGAGAAAGTTTCCCAAACAAACCATCTGTGGCATCCTTGGAAATACTGCTAGAGGGTAATGTATTATAGGAAGGCTTGGTATCATCCTAAACTGAAGTTTGTATCCATTGAGTATTTTGATTTTAAAAAGACTCAAGGAAGGACATACATAATCTCAGACCTTAACATACATACACACGTCTAGTTGGCACCCAGATCAGTAACCACTTGACCTTGACAAGCAGCCCCGCCTGACACAGGGTGGCTTATCCTAACGCACAGTGGGATGCAGCAGCTCTGGTCTGTTTCACTTCTTCCTGAATGCCCTGTGAGGTTCATCTGAATACAGAACTGCTGTTTCCTTTACAAGTGACTTGAAATTTGAGATCAGCTCAAAGGCCAGTCTCCACATGCTTTCTCTAATGCCTGCCATGGTCTTTTCCTTCGGATACTCCTGTCTTCCCCTGACTGCTCTCCTTCCATTACCAACTCAGCCACTTTCACCTTTCTTCCTTCTTTGGCTACCCCAACCTGGGTGCCTGTAGGGGCCCATGGAAAAATAAGCTCTCCATCTTCAAAGGAGAAAAATAGGCAAACCCTGCAAAGAGCATGGAGGAAATTCAGATTGGGCAGAAGAAGGGGAGCAAGAAGACACATGGCTTTTGCTGCAATGAATGGACAGTCATGCTTCCCTAGCTGCATTTTTGGTCCTTATTTTAAGGGCCCTGATTTTCTCTGACTCAGTTTTTATTCAAAACCAAGTTGCTCTCTTATCTGAAGGGGGGTTACAAAATACTAGGTGAAGCATAACATTCTTGTATTTCCCTCTGAATCTTTAAGAAAGACTATATAGAACAGTGGTTCTGAACCTTCCTAATGCCACGACCCTTTAATAGAGTTCCTCATGTTGTGGTGACCCCCAACCATAAAATTATTTTCATTGCTACTTCATAACTGTAATTTTGCTACTGTTATGATCGTAATGTAAATATCTAATATGCAGGATGTATTTTCATTGTTATAAATTGAACATAATTAAAGCATAGTGATTAATCACAAAAACAATATGCAATTATATATGTGTTTCCCGATGGTCTTAGGCAACCCCTGTGAAAGGGTCGTTCAATCCCCAAAGGGGTTGCGACCCACAGGTTGAGAGCTGCTGGTATAGACAGTAAACATTACCCTTGCAAATAGTGTTGTCCCAAGAAAAACTCACTGTTACTACAGTAGCACATTGGGCTGGGCCTTGGGACAGAAAGGCGGGGGTGGGGGACTTCCTCTGCTCCCGGACAAGTGAGTACACAGAGATGAGGAAAAGAGAAGTCTAGGCTCAGCATGTGATTAAGAAATCCTCTGGGTCATTCGTCTATCTGCGATCTGTACGGTGGTGGGAGCTGCAGGAGGGACTCAGGGAGACCCAGGAAAAACTAGAAATGCCCCTTCTCTGGATTGCTGAACCCTTCTAGATGCCAGATCAAGACCACCAGCATTAATTGGCGCCCGAAATATGGACAATTTGGAGATGAAGTATTCGCCTGAGCACCAGTGATGGTGAACTCCCCCAAGCCAGTGTGGATTCCTGCAACAACAGATCCCAGAGAGGAACTGACCAGATTGCTCCAGCCACATAATAGAAGTGCCCCCCAAGACAAGAGGAGAAACAGTCCAGAAATGAAAATGGTGAAGATACCTTGCCATGCTAGCAGGTTGCCCAGGACCAAACCAGAGAAGGATTCAGTGGCCTTTGAGGATGTTAATGTGGAGTTCACCATGGAGAAGTGGGCTTTCCTAGATCCGACCCAGAAGAAACTCTACACAGATGTGATGCTAGGAACCTTCTGGAACCTGGCATCAGTAGCATGAAGAAAAATGGGAAGACCATGACAGTGAAGATCAGTATGAAAATCATGGGATGAATCTTAGCAGTCATATGGTAGAGAGACTCTGTACAAGGAAGGATGGTAATCAATGCACAGAAAACTTCAGCCAGGTTCCAAATCATAATGAAAAGAAGGAAACTCCTTTTGAAATAAAACAACCTAAATCCAGATTGTGTAGGCAAATCAATCTTCATGTGTTATTTATCCTTAAAAAACCACCTGAGCTCTCGCATTGGACCCAAACTATACTTGTGTCAGAAATATGAAGAAAACCCTTATAAATGTAAGGAAGCTGAGAAAGCTTTCAAGCCTCACCAACATATTCAAAGACATGAAGGCAGCCCCAGTAGGAAAGCTTTCCACTGTTTAACTTCCCTTAGAAATCATGAAAGAATGCATATTCCTGAGAAACTGTATGAGTGTACGCAATGTGGGAAAGGCTTTAGTCTCAGTTACTTTAAACTTCACAAAAACACTCATAGTGGAGAGAAACAATATCAAAGTAAGCAATGTGGTAAAGCTTTCAGTTCTCCCAAGTACTCTCAAGAAAATGAAAAAACACACGCTGGAGAAAAGCCCTATCAATGTAAGAAATCTGGTAACACTTTCAGTTCCACTTCTCTTAGAAATCATGAAAGAACACATACTGGCGAGAAACATGAATGTAAGCAATATGGCAAAGTCTTCAACTGGCGCAACAATCTTAGAAAACATAAAAGAAGTCACGATGGAAGGAAGCCTCATGAATGTAAGGAATGTGGTAAAACACTTCTTTGTCCCTACTCTTAGAGATCATGAAAGGACCCATACTGGGCAGAAGCCCTATGAATGTAAGCAGTGTGGGAAAACCTTCAGTAGTCTCAACTCTCTTGGAAGACATAAAAGAAGTCATGGAAAAAAGCCTCCTGAATGTAAGGAATGTGGTCAAACTTTCTGTGATCCATATTCCCTCCGACATGAGAGTATTCATACTGGGAAAAACCTTATAAATGTAACCATCATGGTAAAGCTTTCTCTGATCCAACTTACCTCCGACGTCATGAAAGAACTCATAATGAGGAAAAACCCCATGAATGTAAGCAATGTGGGAAAGCCTTTATTCATCCCAGTTCCTTTCAAATTCACCTAAATACTCACTCATAGTGGAGAGAAAGCATAATGAATGAAAGAACGCACACTGAAAATAAGCCCTATTGTGTAAATATTGTTGAAAAGCCTTTGACAATCCTAGTTCTTTTTTTTCTTCATTTGAGGATATTTTTTTATTGAAAGAGTGGAAATCAAAGAGAAAGACAGAGAGCAATATTGATGTGAGAGAAACACATCAATTGGTTGTCTCCTTCATGAACCCAGACATGAAAACACACAGAGTGGAGAAAAGCTCTATGAATGTAAGGGATTTGGTAAAACTTGCAGTTCCTCCACGTCTCTTAGAAAGCATGGAAGAACACATACTAAGGAAAAACCTTCTGAATGTAAGCAATGTGGGAAAACCTTCAGTTGCATCACACATCTTGGAAGACAAAAGAAGTCATGATAGAGAGAATTCTCGTGGATAAGGAATGAAGTAAACCTCTTTGCTATGCCTTTTCTCTTAGATACACTTGCTTCTCTAGATTGCATTTGCATGAGGTCTAATTGGACTAGTAATCATATTGTCCTGTTGATACTACTACTGACTGTGATTCAGATCCCCACTGTGACAGCTGCAATGGTGCAGTGCCAAGGAGCCTGTGACAGTTTGCTCTTCTACCACTCTCTGCAGTGAGGGCTCTGAGCCAGTCCTTCCATGTGAGAATCGGCACTTTCCTCATTTCAGGCAGACTCTGGATGTGTGCTGTCCCTCAGAGCTCAGCCTAATCTCTCAATGTTTTCATCTATCTTTGGTTGTATGTGATTAAAATTATGTGCATTTTTTCTAATAAAGGCTTCTGTAATTTAAAAAAAAGAAAAGAAAAGAGAGAAATCCTCTGGACCCCATCACCAGCATCATGGCCAAGCCTTGAGGGATTTGGAGGGCACAGAACTGTCCTCTTCAACCTCTACATCTACACACAGAGAAAAAGTATGGCCAGGACCCTAACTGGGCAGCAGCTGTAAAGAACAGACAGCACATTTCTTCAGTGGACAGGCCCCCTGACTTACAGGTACCCAGACAACCCCAACTTTAAGCAGACAAGGAGGCCAGGGCCAGGGAAGTCAGACCATCTGGATTTCAATAGGGTCACATGGGCAGCAACATCAATGGCAGCCCCCGAAGAAGACCCCTCAGTAGGCTGAGCCAAATCTAAGGTTTCTCTTCTCCGTCTGAGACCACAGTAGTGGGCATTGACCTTTCAGTCTGAGCAATCATTTTGTCTTGGGGAGTTGTCACATGAATCCCCAAGGAGGAAAAAATTGCCATCCCCTCAGGTGCAGGGAACAAAGACTCAGAATCATTGAATTTGAATGTATAAGTTTTATATACAAAACTGGGAAGCAAGGAATATCGATTTCACATTTATGGATTCTGGGGTCATCCAGTACCCATTCATTTTCTAACAGCACTCTGGTTCCTTTTGAGAAATGACTTCTTACCCACAGTTTGGCAGGACAATAACCAGGGGCCATGCTCTTCCCTACCCAAGGGACTAGCACAAGATTCAGATTGAGCCAGCTGGGTGCCACTTCCCAGTGTTTAAACCTGAGCACAGGGCCAAAGAGCCTAGAAGTTCTAGAGCTTCACTCCACCCCACGGACAGTTCTTGCTGGGATGTCTACAGGCCCTGCTTCTTTGCCTGCAGCTGCCTCATTTCTTGCCACAGCCCCAGCACAGTCTTCCAAGCTCCTGGTAATTCTATGAGCCTCTGCTAGCCTTCCAATAAATTCCTTCTAGCTTTAGTTAGCCAAGAGTCATTTCTATGTCTTGTAATCAAAGGCACGTAACTAATTTACACCAACACTTATACAATGGGTGACAGTTTACAATGCATTTGCTCATTTAATACCCCATTCCACTCCCATAACACCCTGACATGAGTTGAACAGATATTTCTTATTTGATATGGGGGGGGAGGGCGGGGGGAGGGGGAGATAAAGACTCAAAAAAACTGCTCATATTCTCACAGCAAGAAAGTGTTCCCAAGCCCAAGACTTTTGGCCTCACATCCAGCTTTCTTGCCATTCACCGCAGTGAGGTGTGAGTCCCTCATCTGTTCCCCACAAAGCAGTGAAAGGAAACCAAATTAATTGGAAATACCCACATTCTTTTGCTAGCACGCAGGTGACTAATATCATGGGCCTCTTTTTAAATTTGCTGTAAAATGCTTAGGGAATCTAGATGTAAAAATATTCTGTAATATACTGCGGCATTATTAATGGAGCCAGACCACAATAGGATGGCATATTTACATTTGTAGAGACTGGAAGTCATGGCAAATTGGCTCTCATGGTCACCCATAATCGTTGCCATTTTCGGGAGAGATTCCCAAGTTTATCATCACTGTGTAGAAGGGAATGGCTTCCTGGAAACAAAAATAAACATGCCTATTTTCCCAAAGGGCACTGACACCAATCAAGAGGGGTCTGCAAATAGGCCCCACATCAGCGATAATTATTCCTCTAACGGCAGAGACTTCTAGACTTTTTTCTTTATTCATAGAAGAAAATTTCTGAATTTAAAGCCCCATTGGAACTTAATTGATTGCTATAAGATTTGTCTGAAGCCACTAATATTCTTTTGGAATTTAAATAATTTGCCTGAAGTTACACTTCAGGTCCTTAGTGATGTTTGGTGCAGAAGGCAAGTAGTACAGTCTAGAAATGCAGCACTGAGAAAGCACCCCAAAGCATAAGCCTTGAAGCCCCTCCACTCAGTATCACAACTAATGTAAGCTTAGATCTTCCAGGCCTCACATCACTATTGATAGCTCACCCCTTCCCCGAAGTGGCAGGCGGAGTAGCGGTAATCATGACGCGGCCTGCAGCCCGGAAATACCAGGAGGCCCGATTCTGTACCTTATATGGACTATACATTGACTCACCTATCAGCGCCAGCAGACAGCCTGGCAGGTCTTTTTCCTAATAAAGCCTGTAATACCTCGTTCTCGGCTCCTGACTGATCTCCAACTATTAGAACAAGTGTCTCTTGACGAAAGTAAGAAAACACTCAGTTCCTGGTACCACCTGCTTTACACTCCTGCAATAAATATTCCTCCATTTAGAAGAGAACCCTTCATGAAAATGCTTAACATATGAGCACTAAAGAAATAAACAAACATGGCAGGAAGAAGTTTATGAAGGTGTTGAATTCATACAGGCTTTAAAATTTGTATTTATATTAAAGATTTCTCTTGTCAACATCTGCTCCCTGTCAACATCTATTCTATGCCCTTTTATTACAAATGACAACACCATCTAGATAACATGTATTTCATAAGTAATAGCCATTTTGAGACTTGATATGGGAAATGTGGGGCAAAATATTTCTTCCAAATCCCCAAATGCGAAAATAAAATGCTCTTTAGCCAGGGGAAATGTGAGAGAAAGATTCCCCCTTAGTGTGTATCCATACTGAGAGGTCAGTCAGGAGCTGAGAACCAGGTATTACAGGCCTTCTTCGAAGAAAGACCTGCTGGGATGTCTCCCAACGGGAGAGCAGCGGCCCCGGCAGAGGTGAGCACTCCTTTTGAGGGGAGGAATGGGGGCTCAGGGTACTCGGCGGGCGCTGATAGGTGATTCAATTTATTGTCCATATAAGGTACAGAATCGGGCCTCCTGGTATTTCCAGGCTGCAGGCCGCATCATGATTACCGTTACTCCGCCTGCCACTTCCGGGAAGGGGTGAGCTATCACATACATGAATTAGAATTCTTGAGCCTATTGGTATCACTCATGCTTGGGTACATATTAACTGATTCCACAGTTTGTTTTGTTGGTTTTATTTGATTTACTTCTTAATTTTTACAAAGTTGATTTATTGAACCAACACTAAAATCATTATGGCCCAAAAGTTTAAGTCAAAGTCTAAAACTGACCAGTAAGCAAAAGAAATGAAGCAGAAAAGAGTGAAAGCATTTATATAAATTTCAATAATCAATAATTATATGATATGCCAACAGGAAAGTCTCCAAACAACTATGGAAATTGATCCATGAAACTTGTTTTTATTCTTAGATAATTAAAAAATAATAAATAATTCCTAGAGTGATGGTGTATAGCACCAAGTTCAATGCTAGTCAGATGTGATTTCTACTCTTAACTGATTTTTAGTGCTTTTCTTCTTCTAGCTTAGTGATTTGTTAGTGCTTTATGTTTTTTTAAAATATATTGCTCCCTGTTGCAGGTTAAGCGCCTGGTTAATATTCCTATGGGTAACAACTACTTTTGATATGAAAATCAAGTATTGCCAAAAGCAAATTAAGTTTGGAAAACCAAAAGACTAATTTGTAGGGTGTGACTTGTGGGGAGGGCAGAATGGGAGTAATGTTAATATTGGGGGTTTTTCCCCATTGAGAGTTCTCTTCTGAAAAAAGAAAGTTAGATTATTACAAAGAATCAGTTCTCTTGCAGCCTTCCCATTCTCTTTTTACTCCATTAAAAAAAAAAAAAAGGTTTACACATAATTACTTACAGAGTGCATAAATCCTTTGGAGAGTGAGTCCTACTTTATTTGGGGGAAGGGCAGGAAAGAACTAGTGTCCACAATTTGCTTGCTTGCTTTGACCTTTTCCATAGCTCTCCGTAGTCTACACCTCTGACAGGCTCTATCTAAGATGTGGAAGTAGATCAAATTTCCTTTCTTCTTTCCCCGGGTTAATGACATTTGCTGTGAAGGCCAGGTGATTAGTAGAGAATTGGGAACTGGAGACAAAGAGCCAGAAGGCTGTACCTCAGGAATAATATCCTCCATTTATCTGACAAGAGTACTGTGACAGTTTCCAAGTTATTCGTGTGTATAAATAACGTCACCACCCACCTGGCATTTTCTCAGAGACAGCCCTCTCATAGCCTCTCCATAGTTTCTACAGAGAACAAATTTCAGTCTCATTTCAAGTCACCTTGGGGTGTTAAATATTCTATTTATTCCAAAATGTACATTGCTAAAAAAAATAATTTAAGATCATTTGTTTTTTATCACGTCTCTAAATGTTCTATTTCCCAGATTGTCACCCACCCACTTACTCATCAGGCTTGGCTCCAAATACATTTAGACAGTCTTTCAAGTCAAACACACCCTCAAAAGATGAAAATCACTGACAACATTCTATTTTTTTCCTCTTTTTTTAAAATGATTTTTGTGAGTTTATTTGAGCCAAACTGTCGACAATTGCCAGGAAGCAGAATCTCAATGGATTGGGATAATGCTCTGGAGAATGCTGGTTTTTCACCTTGTTTTATATCTTACATCAGGGGAGGTGTGTTACATGAAATCCATTGGTGATAGATTAGGGAGGCGGGAGAAATCAAAGTGGGGAAACCTCTGGGATTGAATAAAAAGTAAAATGATAGACACATTACTTAGGTGGGTACAGGATAGTTAACAGTCAACAATGAACACAATAACAATAACAATGAAGGAATTTATGGTCTCCTGTCCTGGTGCCTGATAACATTCTTTTAAATGTTCAGGGACTGAGGAAAACACCTGATAAAGGTACCCTAAGGATGAGGCCAGAATGCTGGAGCCAGCTCTCGCCAGAATGGTATTGATTATGCAAGAGGACACTTCAAAGATAATTAAGATACCCTCTCCCCTATACACACATGCACACACACAAATCAAGACCTTTCTAACAAGGCAAATTAATATGTTCTACAGTAGAAACAAGGAGAAAAGGAAAAAATGTCCTCAAAGTCAGTTGTCGTGCGGGGGGGTGGTGGTGGGGATTATCTGACCTTCTATTCACTTTACATTCTATAGTGGCTACAGTCCAAGCCTCGCTAATGTTAAAAAGTGTGTGCCTCATATTTGGGTTTTATTCCGGGATCCTCATAGAGACCGACCATTCAGATGATGAGAAATCCACAGCCCTTTCTAATTTTCTCTATGTATATGGTGTTATTTCAAGAACCAAAGTGTGTGGAATTTTCATGCTCCTTATAAAATAAGAATGTTTCATGCCATCTATCTTATGGAATCTGCAACAGATAGAGGAATTTGTTTCAAATGGTTGGGTTTTTGCTCCCTTTAACTAACTGTAAGGCGTGTAGAATCATGAAGTCCAGAGGGAAAATAAAGGGCAAGATACATGAACCTTGACTCTTGAATGAGCTGAAGTGCCTGGAGTCACCAACATGCTGAAGTAGAGCTGAAGAATGGCATTTCTCAGGTAATTATGATCTCAGTCAGTTCTAATGGAGCGATAATAGTTTGGCAGATCCTGTGGGTGGTGTGCATTTCAGAGCCCTCACAAGTTCTAGGGAAAGAAAGTTATTCTTTTACCTCAGGAAAGAAAGAATAATTGACCTATTGGGACAAAGGAGAAAATTGACTACAGTTCCTTTGGCACTAGGGTCCCTTGTCATTTAGAAAATAGTGATTGGATTATAAAGTGGATTAGCATAACTTAGTGGCAAGAGCACTTGTAACCATTTATCTTCTGGACAAATGGCTACTGAACCATATTTCTTCAATTCCTTCCCTTCTACCTATCTCACTGTGGTAGAAAAAAAGGGGGATGGGAGACTGAGGGAGTAGAATGTAACTCTAAAACACACACACAAAAAAAACCCCACAAAACCACATGGCGCGGTAAATGCCCCACTTGAGTGAGGATGACAAGTGAGGTATACAGTGTTATCAGAAACAAAAAGTGGAAATGAAAGTATTTCTTGGATCTATAGATTTCATATACTAGTAGCTAAGGGTGGTCATTTGGAATAATTATGGTTCTGTCTGTTGAGCTAATTTAATAAACAATTGAAGGGACCACAATTCCACCACCCTGAAGCTGTTTTTGGGATATTGATTTTAAGCTGTTTATTAAGAAACAGAAGACTCAGAAAAAAACCTTTGATTCTCCCCTCTACCTTTTCCTGCCCAAGAAATTCAGACAGAAACCTGCTTCAGGGAGGAGAACTGAGGATGCTATCTTAGCCTAATGAGAATTGAGTATGGTAAACAGAGTTCTTCAGAAGGGAGCCTGTTAGCTGGGTAGCCACTGTGTCCCATGGTTTCTCAGTCTCCCAGCAGGGATCTTCCTGCCATGTATACTCTGCTCCTCCTCAACTACCTGTAAATCAGTCATCCTCACTTCTGAAATCTCATAACACCCCTTCTCATTTGTCCAAACATGTCTTATATACCCATTCACTGTCTTTGGAATTTTCATGGATTTATCATGTGTATGTGAATTCCCCAGGGGCATGTATTAAACTTTGATTTTCTCCTGTTAATCTATCTCTGTGAATTTGGTTATTAACCCAGTCAGAAGAACTTACAACAACAATTTTAGACTGGTGTACTGAATGTTTAAAACATGCAATATCCGACTAGTCAGGGGCACTGACCTTTTTTCCCTTAGGTTGACAAATAAAAAGAATGACAATAGCAAACACAATAGCCATCTGGTGTGAATGAATCAAAATTATACCAATTTTTTTTTGTCAGATGGGCAAAAATATACTTTTTTTGGTATGCTGAAGAATTTTAGTAATTATTGTATGTGTGTCAGGAGATGAAAAAGGTTGAAAATCACTGACTTAGAAGGGACAAAAAATATTAATACTTTTTAGCCCCAAACTATTTATATCTTAGGCTTCTAATGAGTATTAAAAAAAAAAAACCCACAGTAATACATAAACATTGTTTAAAAACTGTCAAACACTAGAGAACTAGTTTTAAATTTTTAAAAGTTGTTCTTAGCCCCATTTCTTTTCACCCCAGGGTCCTACTTCCCAGAGACATCCACCTTAATCTTATAGTTTTTAGTGATCTATTTAACCCTAGATAATGTTATACTGAAATTATTGATTTTCTTTGGTCATTCTCTTTTCTTTTCTTTTTTTTTGGGGGGGGGGCATTCTCTTTCAACTTGAAGATGCGAATTTAGCTAAGTGAAAACGGAAAACCAATCAAAGTGTTTGGGTTAATATGACATGTAAAATAGAGTTCTCAGTAGAGCTCAGGTGCCAGGATTATATTTCTTTCTTCATCGGTCCAAAGGCATGACCTTTGTGCCCTTCAAAGAAAGGTCAAGTGCACTAAGTACTCAGTCAAATGAATGATCTTTTGTTAAAAATCATTAAGTACAAGAATTGATTTCATATTTGAGCTTGTTTCTTATTTGGACCATTATTCTCTTGTAACACTATTGTTGTATTTGTTTTGCTTTATTCTTTCCTGGGAAAGAATTTTTTTTAAGGAAAAGTAAAGAACTCATACATGTACTTCTTTATCCATAAAACATCACCTTCTCTGTGAAGTCTCTTTGCCTCCCCAATGTGAGGTCAGTAATTCTCAGCTTTAAGCTCCTATTACAATTTTGACATCGTTCTAATCCAGTAAAAGACTGTCTAGAAACAGGGTGCTTAGTTTATGGTATCCTAATTATATGTCAGGTCTATGCCTACTAGAATAGGACATAAATTCTTTAGAGAGAAAAGCATCATATTATCTTTTTACTTCCTACCTTTTGCACACTGCCCAGCACATAGAAGCTGTTCATTGCCTTTGTTCTATGAATAAATGAACATGGTCTGTAAACAAATTTATCTCAAGGGACTAATGCTCACTCATCTCAACCTCTCATCTCCATCCTCCTTTTTTCTAGGTTCATTTAGGAACATCTAAAATTAGAGAACAATGTATGTTTTAAACTGCTTTCTTAAAAATTCCAGAAGAGCATATCTATATGTTATCTTCTGGTCTTGAAAAGAAAACAAGGACCATCACAAAGATGTTGGCATTCTTCAACTTTTCACCCTCAATTTATAATTGTCTCTTTAAAGAAAAAATACAATTTATTAGGAACTTGAAGACAGAAAGCATCAGAAATGGTTGAACTCATCTAAGTTATTTTCTAATTCATTTAAAGCCCACTTATAAAAAGACATAGAACATGAAATATAAAAAAATAGAAATAGAAATATATAGACTATGAAAATATAACAACATAGGCCAATTCCTATACCAGGCAAATGGGATTGACAGTTGCTTTGCCATGGTGACCAGATTTCTCTCAAAGTGATCACAGGTTTCTGAGGGGCTTCCTCAAAATTTGTCTTACTTCATGTTATCACAATATTTCCTGTTATGGCCGAGCAGTTTAGGATAATCGTCACAAAGCTTGTGTTGATAGCCTTTGAAAATGTCCTCACATTCATTGGAAGTGGTTTGGTTTTAGTTCCAGGCTAAATGTCAATTAGAGGTCAGATCTTTCTTGAGCTACTATCAATCATCATGGCTGAAGTTTGACAACAGAGAAGGCATCTTAACTTCAGCCACCCACATCTAAAACATCAGATCCTTTTAGCTGGAGCATCACCTTGACAGTGAGACTATTGAGATCCCCTACAGAGAATTCACCACACCCTGCTTTGTAGCTCCTCTAAATCCTCTCCAGACCATCAGGGTATGAGCACATGCTATGCTTGGTTACAGTTATTTTCTTTGTTTACTTCTTTGTCATCCCCATTTGCTCCTTAGTAGTATGGCTGCATGTTTATATCCCAGAACCACGACATAGCTGGCATCAAATACATGTTTGCAGAATAAAGGAGGGAATCTCCCATAGATGTTTTCTTTTAACACAGTTACCAAAACATTCCTTATACAAAGATCTCAAAAGTACTGATTTGGGCTCTAAGTCTTTGCCACTAATTAAATACTTAATTTTCTTAATAATTCTATTTCTAACAACTCAAAGCATGAGAATCCATGCAGTTGGGGAAATGGCAAGACTAAAGAGCCCGCCACGGCCTCGTGCAGGCATTCAGGCATGTCTGGAATTGTTTGATGAATTGGTAAGACAGAGCAGGTGAAGGTTTATTTGCATGGAGCTGGGGTTACTCTGAGGGTGCAAAAATGTCCCCAAGAGAAAAAGAAACTAGACATTTAACTTTGTCTCCTAGAAATGTGTGTTGTTGTTGTTGTTTTAATAACAGAGAGAGAGGTTATAGGTAAACACGGAACAAAACTATTTCTCTAAACTTTTACAAAGTAGGATACAGGAGACACTGCTCTGAGGCTCCTCTTACAAAATGAAATAGAGTCGTTTCCCTTCTCCCGGTGCATTGCCTAGGCCCAGACAGTGCTGGGCCGGTGGTCAGAGCATGCAGTGTGGCAGTCCTTGCGACCAGTGATGCCACTGGATGCCTCACAGAGGAGCAGGAGACACCATGCAGCCTGGAGTCAGAGAGCGGCATGAAATGGTAACGGGACTGCTGGAAGCTACGATGCCCAGCAGAGCTCGGACACTGTCAGCTAACAGGAATGTTTGTGATGGCGATGACTCCCAAATATACTTGAGGAAAGTTCATTTATAGGAGATTAGGGGTCCTTCAGAAGTAGGCAGAGTCAGAAGTCAGTGAAATTTAGATGATATTCAGTCCATCATTATTTATTGAGTACTGACTGTGTTCTAGGCATTGCACTGGGCACGGCTTATTGCTGGTAAAGCGACTCCATCTGCACCCCCAGCTGGGGTGGCTGGGAAAGTCCTGGCTGCAATGAAATTTAGAGTGGCTGCTCACAGCATCAAAACAAAGATTAAATTGAGGTGGGGAAAATATGACCACTATGCAGACGAGGAAATGCAGGTTTAAACAATGGGATATCAAGTTTTTTCCTCATCTTGTTGGCAAAACTTGTAAACATCAATAACACCAATTGTTGACAAGACAAAAGGGAAATATGTACTATCATACAATACAGGTTTGAAACGGAAATGAATGCAACCTTTTGAAGGCAACTTGGCAGTATGTATTATATCAGATCAGTGCACAAATTCCCAGTTCTCTTCTCTGTCACTGAGAAATACATGCATCTATTCAAGAAAATACAAATACAAGGCTTGGCTTTGCAGCAAATATTTATGGTAAAAAAGTAGTAAAAAACCAAACTGTTGAGCAATGAGGAAAGGCTAAATAAAATATGGGCCATCTAGCATGGATGGAATGGCTCAGCAGTTGAGCGTCAACCTATGAACCAGGAGGTCACAGTTTGATTCCGGTCAGGGCATATGCACAGGTTGTGGGCTCGATCCCCAGTATAGGACCTGCAGGAGGCAGCCAATCAATTATTCTCTCTCATCATTTATGTTTCTCTCCCCCCCCCCGCTACCTCTCTGAAATTAATAAACATTTAAAAAATAAATAAATAAAATATGGGCCATCTATAAAATGGAGAACTATATAACAATTAAGAAGAAAAAAGTCATCAAGAATTCATTGGTATAGAAAAAGCTCCCAGACACATTATTCCTTATACAGATTTCTAATTTCTATATAAGGCTATTATTTCTTTCAGAGAAAAATAGAGCACAGAGGTTATAAATATGGACCTGGATATGAATCCTGGCCCTGCCACTTGCTAACTATACAACCCTAGCTAAGCTACTTAACTTCTCTGGGTTCCTAGTTTTCTCAAAAATAAAATGTGCTTACAAATAATACCTCATAGCATTGCTATGGGGATTAAATTGGACATGCTTAGAGCAGCACTGGACACAAATATGTACTCAAGTAATGTTAACTATTATGGGTGGAAAAGGGTCACATTCTAAACCTGACAAGCTCAGGGGGGGCCTGTATGGCAGGCCTGACAAACTCAAGACCTAAAGTAACCACATAAGATAATCTGAAATTAAAACGTCTTAACTAAAAGCGAGTCATGGCAGGTAGTCATGTCCTAAACCGGTATCTTCCCTGACAATAGTCAAGCTGTACCCTAACTGAGCCCATGTGTTGTCTCTCTTGTACCTACAATAACATACCTTTGGAATGTCAGAGTACTCCCCTTTTTCCAGATCTCTCTGGGCACAATCCCCCACCAGAGCAGATGACCACAGAACACTCATTGTTATCTTTTTTATATGTTTAAATACTTTTTTATCGGGGGAGAAAGATAAAAACATCAATGATGAGAGAGAATCATGTATCGGCTGCCCCCTGCATGGGAATCAAACTGTGACCTCCTGGTTCATAAGTCAATGCTCACCCACTGAGCCACACTGGCTGGGCCCTCATTGTCATCTTGTTGCCCAAATACCATCCCTACATGCTGTAAACATTAATTGTTAACTATCCTGTACCTACCAATGTGAAAGAAGTGTTTCTCTCTTCATTTTACTCTTTATCTAGTATCACAGATTTTCTCTTCCTCACTCTGCCGTCACTTTGCTTTCTCCCACTTTCCTAACCTACCACCAACGGATTTTCTGTAACCCTTCTTATATCTCCTCTTGACTGTAAATGTATAAAAAAAACTGCAAAACTGCCACTCTCCGGAGCATTTCCTCAATTCATTGAGAGTTTGCTTCCCAGCAATTGTCGTTAGTTTGAGTCAAATAAACTCATAAAAATTCTCTACAGGTTTGAATGTTTCTTACATCAGTACTATCAATAATATTCTTTTAAAAGTTCACAAACAAATGAAGTATTCTCTTTGTGCATATACACCATCACACATGTACACACACATGTACATGAAAAGAAAGTGATTCTGAAGGCTATTCGCCAATCTGGAACTAGTGGTTCTGAATGCAGAGGGAATTTGGCTTAGAGATGAGTCAGGAATTTTTTCCTTTATCCATAATCTTACCATCTATAATAATAAAAGTGTAATATGCTATTAGACCAGACTGCCAAACGACCTTCCAGATGACCTTATGGATGACCTTCCTGGGCTGCAAGGGCCAAGGCAGGCACTGCAGCTGTGAGGGCCAAGCCCCTTGCACAAATTTCATGCATCGGGCCTCCAATAAGAAGATATTCTTGAATTATTATGAATTTAAATTTTAAAAATACGCTGAATGAAAAGAAATAAACTTCACAAGAAAGAAAAGGAGAAACAGCCAGACTCCTGGGCAGAGTCCTGTTGAATATGAAGGGTAGCAGAATATGCCACCCCGAAATATGCTCTTTGGTTTAAGGATTATTTTGAGAGATAGGAGAAGCTCTGAAAACAGAGTAGAAGTTACCCTTTTGTAAGGGATATTTACAGTTACCTGGTATAAAGAAAAATCTCTATTTGTAAGGAAGAGGATGACTCCAAATCACAGGAAAATATCAATGGTGAAGGCACCTACTTAAATTTGCATAACAAACCTTACCTTTGTTTACCTTTGTTTTTCCTAATAACTTCCCCTAACTTCACAGACACACATACACATTGCTTTTGTCTTTAACTAAAGATGGCATATAAATCAGTGGGTTAGGCTACCCTAGAAAGTTATCCATTTCTCCCTGGGTATCTTCCATGTACACGTGATGTTCACACATTAATAAACTTCTGTTTGCTATGGCCCAACCCCTAAGTATCAGAGCACTTGGACTCTATAAAACATTGAATAGTGTTACTTGTAGAGTAATAGAACAATAATTTTTGAATAAAAACAATAAGAATGTGACTTAGAATATATCTTAATGATAATCTAAAAACTTCCATAAATTATTCAGAAGGAAAGTGCCTCTCTCTGTCTCTCTCTCTCTCTCCCTCTCATCTTACTTTCCCTTTTCTTTTTGTAGAACACCTTAAAGCTCTATGTCAACATTAAACATTAATTACAAGCTTATAAACTTCATTTCTGTTGAAAAAGTGACAGTATCCCCATGCTATCTACTCAGGCTTGACAACAAAATGACTCCATGAAAAAAGCCAGGCTTCTGCAAACAAAAGCAGCTTTTAGCACCAACTACCATCTCAACTTCTATGAGGCTCAGGCAAGCGGCATAAAAAGGACAGATAAAGAGAATTTGAAAAACCAAATTAAGGAAAATGCATTCTGGAAAGAGAAGCAGAGTGCATGGCAAAGCCCTCTAACTTGATCCCCATCAGAGATGAGCTGAGGAAAGACATGGGTGAGAGGGAGAAGCTTTGAACATCACCAAGTCCCCTTCTCAGGCCCAGACTCCCTCAGACTCTGGCACCTAAACCCCCTGAGGTACCCAATCTGCTTACTCTGTGGGACTCCAGAGCCAGGATGTGCCTCTGTGGTATGCAGATTGTTTTGAGCTAAAGGCAACAGGCTCAAGAGAAACTTCTGCCCCTTCCTTGAACTACCTAGAACTACAGTCAGGGGCTTTACCCACAATATGAGGTTATCAGAGATAACCTCTTTTGACCTATCCATAGGGCAAGACAAACTTCTATTTACTAAAGGTCTGCTCTACTTATCATCCTGCAATAACCTTTTGAAGCCCCCAAGGCACCTTACCTCATCCCTAGCTCAGAATATCTTATATACCCATGTTTCCTTTCTAACTTCTTCTGCGTGTGGGGTCATTGACTCTCATGTATGTGGGGTTTCTATACATATGTAAGTATTAAATTTGGTTATTTTCTCCTGCTACTCTGTCTCATGTCTATGTGATTATTAGACCTGCCAGAGGAAACGTAAGGGTAGAGGAAAGTTTGTTCCTCCCCTACAACTCCTTATTTCCTGGCTGGCTCTACCCTTCTCAATGTACCCCTCACCCTCTTGACCATTTCCAGGGAAATAAAACAATCCTGCCGATAAAAGATCTCCCCATACCAACAGAGACAAGAGGAAGAACTCAATTTATTATTGAGCAGGCATTACAGACTGACACATGTGAAAAGGTAGACAGAGTCAGGGCAGAATTTCATATAAGTTTAAACAGAAAAGTAGAAGGGAGAACAATTAAAATGTCCTTTCCTGAGATTACCTCCTCAGCGACTATGAGGAACTTCTGAATTAATCTTAGAGGCATGTGCTTACAGTTCTAAGTGCCAGAAGGCCCACAACCTAGCATTGCAAGATCACAAGTCTGAGCCTACATCAAAATAGGGCCTATTATGAGTTCAAGGAGGTACCCTAAGGAGGCGAGGGTGGGGAGAGGCAGCTGTCTCCTTCCTCTTCTGAAACACAAAGAGCTTGATCACTTCACCTTACAATTTGAAAGCTTACCTTACAACACAAAAGGGGAAATCCTGATTCATGTGTCAAAACCTTAGATGATTCACTGTTTGGGGCCTCTCCTGTCAAGTGCAATTTCAGGGCTTTGTCTGTAATATCAAACAAAACCTTGCCTTTGGGGCTGATAAGATGAGAACTGTCTTCATTCTTTCTCTGGATTTCACTGAGTGGGCAAAGAAATGAAGTTTAGATCAGGCTGCCTCCAAGAGGGGATGACCTTCCTTCAAGGTCAAACCGCTGGCTCCTGAGAGCCCCACACAGCCCTGTCTGCTTGCATCATTCTGGGGCCTGGAAGGTGGGGCATTGGACAGACCCAGGCTCAGCCAGGGGAGGAAGTTTTCCACTCCCCACTCCTGCATGGCCACTCCTCCTCACTCACCTGCCACCACCCAGGCCCCCTCCACTCCCGTCATGGTTTCAATTCCCCTCCCTTCTTAAGGTAAAGCAGAGGTTTGGGGTTTTAAATGAAACAATCATAAGAACAGTCTCTAATAAAGCAACTGATTCTTAGAAAATGGGCTAATAACACAGTCCATTTAACCCTGACATTCATATCCAGTGTTTCAAATCCCTGTTTTAGTGGGCAATACAGCTCTGCCGCCGAGCTCCGAGGCTGCCAGGCAAAGCAGCTCCCAAATATTAAAGGTTTATAACGAGGCTTCAAAACCACAGCCCTCACACTCCGTCTACCACATCCTCACCGCCAACAAATGAAATATCCCTCTGCTCTGTTCTGTTGACCGCCGCCTTTTGAAAAATCTGACTTTTCCCAATCCAATCCGGACAGCATTATTCCGTCGGATTCAGGGCAGACCCCTGACAACTGGACTGGTGACAAACAGATTACAAAGCCGGTTTATCCGGGCATTGTGTTTCTGTAGCTCTTTCTGCAGCCAAAGCCTCCGCGACAGCAGGGAGCACTAATTGCTCATTTGCGGCGGTGACCTTTTCAACTGGACGGCGCCTGGGATCTGGTTCCACGGTGATGTCTCTCTCCTTTAATTACAGTGCGCTGGCAGGGAGAAGCAGCCGGTGGCACTGAGGACAGTAGTATCTAGTGTCTGACCCGTCTCACTCTACTTCTCAAAGCAAGAACTGAGGAGCAGAGGTATCTGTTTTATTCACTTGGTTTTCACACTTGGGTCTGACAGGAATGTAAGCCACTGGGATCAGAAGTGCACTGGGAAATAACGTCAGGGCATTTGTCTGGAGTCATTTGTTTTCCAAAGAAAACTGGACAAATTGCCATCAGGCAGCAAGTGGAAGACATTCTGGGAGATCTGTTTTGATTTTCAGTCCCCAGGCCTCACAGTTGCGGTTGAGGTCAGTATCTGTGGCTGCATCCTATTTGATGGCATGTCAACCAACAATCTCTGTTCATTTACTCTCTCTCTGTCTCTTGTGTATGCAAATCCACTACAATAGTCATCTGATGCAGACAAGACGGTACCTATAATGTCAACAGAATTTTCTGGGAAGATTTGTGGATTGTTGGCTCTTATACAAAGGGCTTTGCAGGACCAGAATGAGCTTGACAAAAGGAAAGAGAAAAATCTGAGTGAAACATTAGTTGGACTGATGTCAGAATCCTGTGACTCTGTCTGCAGGTTGGGAAGAAAGGATGAAGGGCGACAGCAGCTATGTAATACAGGGAATGGACAGCAAAATGAGAAGTGTCACATGTATGATCTGTCTTGGTTCAAGTATTTCAGTTCATCTCTTTATTTCAAATGTACTGTTCAAGCGCTGGCCAGTGTGGTTCAATTGGTTGGGCAACATCCAGTGCACCAAGTGGCCACCAGTTTGATTCCTGGTCAGGGCATATGTCAGGGTTGTGGGCTCAGTCCCCAGTAGGGGTTGTGCAGGAGGCAGCTAGTCAATGTCTCACTCACATCAATGTTGCTCTTTTTCTCTCCATCTCCCTTTCTCTCTCTTTCTCTTTAAAAATCAATAAAAATATTTTTTTTAATGTACTGCTCAAGAGTGTGGCAGAGTAGAAAGGAGTGGAAACATTTATCTGTGCCCATCATCCAACCACATTCTAATGGAAAATTGACCAAACACTTATTCATGAAAATACACCAAGGGGAGAAAAAGAAGAGGATTCTAAGGAAGGAAGCAATACCAGTAATGATGAAAGATCAACAACAGGACAGCTACATTTCTCAATGACTGCATACATCAATTTTCTTTTTCTCTGTGTATTTCACCAACACTAAATGCTAAACCTAAGGCATCAAGTAAATAGTCCTAGCCCCTCTTCTACTGCCCAGGCTTCTTACCTATTCTTTTATCAATCCCACTGCCTCAAAACAAAAATGTAAAAAACATTTATTCTAAGGTGTGAATGTATTGGACATTGTTTAAATTAAATTGTATCTATGTACATATATCTTACGTTATATGAAACTAGAGGCCCGGTGCACAAAATTCATGCACTGGGGGGGGGGGAGGAGTGACCCTCAGCCTAGCCTGTACCCTCTCCAATCTGGGACCACTCGGGATCGGACCTAAACCGGCAGTTGGACATCCCTCTCACAATCCGGGACTGCTTGTTCCCAACTGCTCGCCTGCCTGCCTGCCTAATTGCCCCTAACCACTTCTGCCTGCCAGCCTGATCACCCCCTAACCACTCCTCTGCCAGGCTGATCGATATCTAACTGCTCACCTGCCGGCCTGATTGCCCCCACTGCCCTTCCCTGCAGGCCTAGTTGCCCCTAACTGCCCTCCCCTGCAGGTCTGGTCCCCCCCAACTGCCCTCCCTCCACTGCAGGCCCAATTGCCTCTAACTTCCCTCCCCTGCAGGCCCAGTCCCCCACAACTGCCCTCCCCTGCAGTCCTGGTCCCCCCAACTGCCCTCCCCTGCAGGCCTGGTCCCCCCCAACTGCCCTCCCCTGCTGGCCATCTTGTGACCACATGGGGGCGGCCATCTTGTGCAAGGGTATGATGGTCACCTTGCATATTACCTCTTTATTATGTAGGATAATATATGTATCATACATATATAGTAAGAGTCAGAAATGCATTAACATTGCTGAGGAGATTGCAATCAATTCTCTGTTCCTATCTTAAAGGCCTACCAAAAGAAAACAATGGAAACATAAAGAGAAGTTTAACTTGAGCAACTATTATTTGAGGATGATAAGCAATGATGGTACATAAGATTATCTACCCAGCTGGTGCCATCACTGCCTGAAGATGTTAACATGCCTGTGTCCAGGGAAGGAAGAAGGCAGAAGGCCTTATCCCATTTTGGACCCCAGATCAAGAGCCTGGCTCGGATCTCTCCAATGGCCCTTCCTGTTTTAGTTTTTTCTTTCTGAGAATAACATTTGAATTTCAGCTTCCATGTTCATTCCAATATTAACTCCATGCAAAACTTCTCAGAAGTAAGCAAAGGGCATTACTTTTAAATCCCTATCTGGCCCTTCATGCTGATATCCACTAGCCAGAACTTGATGACAGAATGCAGTTCTTAAGAGACTTTGGGGGAAGAAAAGAAAAGCAACTTTCCCTGTGGAATTCTCTGAATAAGCCAGTTCAATGCATCTTCACTCACAAATTGCTGGCTACCACCATACCCAGTAATGTGACAGTGCACTTATAAGAGCAATTGCAAAACTGTACATAATTTCCTCATGCATGTCACTGAAATGTGTTCTCAATTGCTCTACTAAACATTAATTCCATTGTCTTTACTTAAAGAGGCATAGTCTCAGGTTCATCCTCAGTCTAAAACCCCCTACTGACTTCAGAGGGAGATTGTCCTGACTATAGATGACAGGATACAATTCCTGTAGGCTGAGTGGCTGTCTGTCATTTTTATTACTTGGAGCTGAAAATGTTTTCCAGCAGGACAAACCCCAAGGGACCACATGGTGCCTAAATTATCCATCTGTATTGCTATTTGGATTCTTGTCCATCTGACTCCACAAGGGATCAGACTCACCTGCTATTGACCACAGATGCATAATTTCTGTGCCTTACATTACTGACCAAGGAATGCATTTTCCAGCTGTGAAAAGTATAAATGCAAAGGTTATATTCAGAAGTAGAAGAAACACTGGCATCCAGGTAGACCTAAGTGATCTTTACCAAGGCAAAATATATATCTGTACTACCAAAACTAAAGTGGCAAACAATTCACTGTGTGTTGAACTCAAAGATCTTTTCAGTATCAATTTCAGTTATTGGTTGGGGGACGGTGAGATAGAAGAAGGGAGGTGAGAAAAGAGGAGTAGAATGGTGAACTATATTTTGTTAATATCCTGGCTCTTTTCAAAATAACAAAATATTCACATTTATATTTTTATTAAACCAAATGCTGAGCATCTTCTTGAATATATTTCACATATAATACTTTTTGAGAAGTTATCTTGATATTCTAACTAGAGTATTTCATAGAATCACAGGAAAACACACACACAATTTCATAACTAGGAATTTGCTTCTTTTTGTAGTCTTCTCACAAGGAATTTGAAAATTAGAATAGAAATTCTTCTGTCCCCGGTGAAATAGACGGGCAAAATATAAAAGCCCATTTTAAGGGAGAATGGTTACCAAAAAGCCAACCAGCAGACAACCATAACATAGTCTTTTTAAAAAAATTTTGTTCCTAACATTGATTTGGTTCTTCATCTTTATATACTAAAAAACCATGACAGAGAAACAAATGTCTTTCTATTGTTTACATTTGAGGTTTACAAAGAGAGCAATCAGCAGATTTTCTGTAAGATCCATCTATCTGTCACTGTGTTTTATTGGATAGGGCTGCAGCAGAATCAAAAAGAGGAAGAAGGAGAGAAGTGAAAGTGACAAAGATGGTTATAAAAATAGAAGAAAAATGTGAAATCTCTGGAGTGTAAGAGTGGTCCAACTACAGCTGTGAGCAATATTCCCTGTGTTTTTATAACATGGGAGTATGCGCCCTTGCCACATGAGAAACACATTATGAAGACCAAGCATGAAAGAACAGATTTGGATATTGTATTCAGATGAAAGTTACGATGAAGTTTATCAGACACATTTCATGTTATGCACAATCAGAACTATGCTACATAGCAATTAGGGAAGCACCACCAGCCCCCTCCTCCCACACCCCACAAACCCAAAATTGTGTCAATCAGCTCTTCTTGTCCATGGACGAAAGTCAAAACTCAACTTGCTGTTTAATAATCCTCATATTCTGGTGCCAAGTTTTTTCTGTAATCTAATTCTCCTTGCACTCTATCTGGCCCAACCAAAATAATTTCTGTATAAGCAATTTCCATGTTCTCTTCTGCCATGGTGCTCAAGCTGTTCTCCCTTTCTTTGATGGTATTCCAACATCCCACTTCCATCACCCTTCATTTTTCTAAGCCTCACCCTTCCTTCAAGATCTTCCTTACCACTAAGACATCATCATCCCTACTGCGACAACAGTAATTATATCTCAGATTTAGATATCGCCACAGAAAACTGGCATGAAAACACAAAATGTTATTGGCCAGGAACCAATAAAATATCTGTAACCACTAACTTAGCAACTTCAAAGACATACAATTATTTTATCTGTTCTCTTTTTCTGTGGGTCAAGAATTCAATTGAGTGGTTCTGAGTCAAGGTCTCTCATGTGGTGAATTTGAAACAGTGCATGGCTGAACTATCTCTCTCTCTCTCTCTCTCTCTCTCTCTCTCTCTCTCTCTCTCTCTCTCTCCCAGTCTCAGGGCTCCTCCATGTACTCTCTCTATCTGGGCTGATTTGGAAGTCCTCACAATAGGACCATTTACTTAGAGGCTGAAAGCTTAAGCAGTATTCCACCAAGCAAGGCAGAATTTAAATAGCCTTTCATGACCTCTTAGCCTCATAATGTTCACTGGCGGAATTCATAAAGAATCACTTCTACCATATTCCATTGATCTAAACAGTCATTAAAGCCACCTGATGCCAAGAGGAAGCAACATAGATCTTAAATTTTATTTAAAAGAATGTCAAAATCACATTATAAAATCATGTGAGATATGAAATGTTTTGGGGGTCATCTTTAAAATATACAACGCACTACAAAAGTAGACTAAATTTTTTTTTAAGGGAAAAGAAGAAATGTCTGGATCCTGCCATTTCTCTACCAAATAACACAGTTTTTGATAGCTATTCAGCTATGTATTTTTATATAGTTTTTTTTTTTAATTTGGGATGCTTTTAAAAACTCATATTTTTAATAATTTATGCTTGCATGCTGTAAGTTATTCTTTCCAAACACACTAAAATATCTTAGTCATGAACAGAATAGGATGAGTCCAATTCTACACTTTACTCTTATGTATCATATAAATAAAAATCAAGGAAATACAGGAACTGAACAGACACTAAAGGGTTGGATGGAATGTGTGCATATTTACTTGGGAGGCAGGGAGCCAGGAGAGAAAAATTTGCCCCAAAGACCTGGGATATTGTAACACAACCAGAAAACGATCACAGATGCATCCTTCTTCAGTAAGTACTAGGCCGAGGGTCAATGAAAGCATGGTCCTGGACCCTACCATTTTCATCACTATCTATTTTGCCATCAGCAGATAAGTCTGACCAGAAACATAATGTTCACTGGCGGTATATTTCAGAGTTCAAACCTAGTCTTGAATCTGATAATGGTGCTTCGGGAGTGTAATCCTTCATAACCCTATTGAAGCTACTACTTACGTAGTCAGATCCAGGCTGGGTGCTGCCATAAAACAAACAAACAAACAAAAAAATACATAGTCCACAAGTCAAAGGTATTTTTGAAATAACTCCCATTAGAAAGTTGGGCTTCTCTAACACCATGAAGAGGGTAGGTAGCACACAGCTGGATTTCTAAATAAATCTGGTTCCCCTTTTCAATCACTTTGTTTATCCCCTACAACACTCCCAGAGTCCTACCCCCCCCCTCCAAACTAAAAATTCTCTGACTTGAAATGAATCTATCTTATCATCCTCTCCCACCTCCTTTCCTTCAAATCTATTATCATAGCACTCTGGTAATGCATAGCCCTTTCCCATCAGACTCTCTTCAACATGATCACTAAATGTTAATATTTCTTTCCCAAAGCATTCTTGCATGGTTAAGTGCGATGAGCAGTCTTCATGTCACCATGGTATTTTCCATTATCAAGAAAGAATCCATAATTCAAGTCCTTAATGGGTATCAAGGGCCAGAGTGGGACTTCTCAGATGCTAATACGTGTACAAATCACCTGGGAATATCCTTATGTTCTGACCAGTGGGTGTGGGCTGAGCCCAAGACTCTGCATTCCCAACCAGCTGCCGGGTGATGCTGCTGCTACTGCTCTGGGAACCACAACAGGGCCGATTGTTAAATTCATGTTTTCAGTTATTTAGGTTTTGAATTGCTTGTTTTGAACTCTGCCCAGTATTCTAAAGATTTTGGAATGTATGAGGTGAACGCAGACAAGAAGGAAAATGCGGTGACCTCAGTCAGCAAAAGGAATGGCTGTGCTGGCAATGGGAGTGACAAGGTGACAAGCAGCAGATGAAATGTCCTTCCCTGAGGTTCCAAACCCTCCTGTGAACTGCCCTTTCCACTACCCGCTCCTCGTTCCAGAGTCTTGAATGTCACACTTCAGAGGGGCCTCTTTGTGTGTTGTTATCCCTTTAAAGGTGAATTACTCTCAATGACTGAGCACAGTTGGAAGCAGCACAGTGAGAACAGGAACAGAGCAGACGCTAAGGGGTTGGATAGAATGTGTGCGTGTTTACTTGGGAGGCGGGGAGCCAGGAGAGAACGGGGTGCTGACGGGACTGTCAAGAAGGAAGGGCAAAGCACCCACAGCCAAACCTGCAAGACGCCCAGAACAAACTTCCTTGATTTCCTAATTTGGCTCGGGCTGGCCCTGGTACATTTCCTTCTTTTAGAATTAACTATAGCTGGGTGAACATAAGCCATGTATTTAAATCTCAGGGAGCTGCTTAGGTGTGTTTAGAGTTTAGCTGTAATTCCAGATTAGCTTATTTCCTTTGTGAAACTGTACGTGAACCCTGGGGTAGGAGAGCCTTTATGAGACTGCCACTAAGGACACAGGGTGGAGGGAGACTTTTGTTTTCAAAAACATACAAGGACTATTGCGTTTTCAAATTAAACAATGGGGGCCCGTCTAATGTGATTCAAGCGAAACCCACAGATTCACAACCAACCTCTAAAGCAGTTGCGGTTTCTCCATTTCTTTGTTTGAGCCTCACAAAAACTCTGTGTTCCTGAGCCACTAGAGATGTAAACAAAATAGAGCTACTTATCACATTTCTCCCATCCGCACGTCGGTGCCTCATTGTCTCCACTTGCCCTTCTGTGGGAGGGGTTGATGGATTTCAGCAGAACCTCTGTGGGCCCCAGAGGAGCCGCACCCTGGCTGGATTTGCCCTGAGCGTGTGCTGTAAAAGCTCTTGGACCGGATGACCGGGCCATGCCAGTAACAGACCCTCCCCACACCATGGGCATCTAGAGCCAGAACCTCCGCCGCCTCCACCTGCTCTCATGAGGTTAGCGAAACAAGAACATTTTCTAATGAAACCCTAATCTAATAAGTTGTGGCCCAGAGCCCACAATCAAATCAGGGAAACAGTTTATAAACATTAAAACATTCATCCTTTCCAAATAGGCCTGATGAGAACAGGCTAATTGCAATAATGACCTGTAGTGTAGTAGACGCTGCCCTGCATTAATGTCTCTAGTGTGGAGGGACCTGTGGCTCGGAACTCTGTGCCTGTGCCGTGCACGTGTCTGACTGTTAAAGTGCTTTTCACTAAACAGCTAAAAGGTAAAAAAAAAAAAAAAAATCACATTTCAGGTAACTACTATAATGTAACCACTTTTCAAACACTAAGCCACTTTCAAAAATCCTTTTTAATAATTCCCACTCCCGTTTATTTTAACTTTTAACTAAACACTCTAGTGAAATGAAATAGATTAATTTTTATTCATCAGAGGGCATATATCTATGTAATATTTTTTATGCTGGCTACCATATGCACTTAGGCTACAATATTTTATTTTGATAACTTTAAAATGTATATAATAGAGATTAAAAAATTAATTTGTAACAGGAATGAAAATTACCAGAACATAAAGAGTCACCATATTTCTCACTTCTCCCCCACCCCTCTTTTCTACCTCCTAGCCCACAACCAGACCCTGGATTTTAAAGGAGATGAATTGTTGCATCCTGGACCAGTTCCTACCTAGACCTTTGTTTATTTGGGAAAGCAAACAAAGAATGAATAAAATGAAAAGAAAATGAAAAACACTTCTTTCCTATTCTGGTGAGACAGACCCCATCCCCAACTCGGTAGATAGTCCTGACTTGTTTATCCAAGATGAAACACACATACACAAGCTCTTCCGTGACGTTTCAGTCACTGGGACAAGATCCAGTTTTCTTCTCTTCATAGCAATGGTTAGTATCACAGATTTTTGTTTGTTTACTAGGAAAAGTAATTCCCTGAAATCAAGGACTTTGGTATCTATACACCTCTGTACCCCAGCACCTAGAACAGCATCTGGCCCTGAGTAAACACACAATCAACCTTTCTAGTGCAGTGCTTTTCTACCGGGTCAGACTCCCTCGGATCCTTCTACTCAGCAGCCTCCTCTCAGCAGAGCAGCTTCCTCGGCCGGCCCAGAGCTCAGTGCCAAGACCCTGCAGTGGTGACTCACAAAGAAACTGAGCATTGCTGACCCCAGTGGTCCACAAAGTGAGAGAAAGCTTGGCAACGTTTTTATATATGTGCCTCTCTAAAAATTTGGAGTTAAGTGCTGCAAGGCCTTATTATAAGGCTAAATAAATATGTTAGTTTATGAAGCATTTTGTCAATTTCATCAAAATATGAAAGGAATTACATAAAATTATTCAAGCATATCTGGAAATCATTTTTATTTAAAGTAAAATTTAAAGTTTTCTAATCTGAGAGGATTTTTTTTCTGATTATATGTCTAAAGAAACTTTAATTTCAAATGAAACACCCCATTCTTTTTCAATATTTTTAATTTATTATTTAATCTAGCTAACATACTTAAAAATATGGAGAATAACTTAAAAACTTACCTAGCCTCCACCTAGATTTAACAAATATTAATATTTTTCCCAAACTTTTGAATCTAAAACTAAAGTTGAATGTCTTCATAATTGAAATTAATAAAAAGACTTGGGCCACCAAAAATAACAGTACAAATATTACTATCACACAAAGGTTGGAAGGATTTCTGTCAAATAATTGTAAGTATTACTAAATCAAGTTGATACAGGTACCTTGGAAATAAAACAAATATAGGTAAATTCCCTTCATTACCAATAGCTGAATTTTGTTGTTGTTGTTAATAAAATTACAATGTTACTGAGGTTACTATGTAGCTAGAAATCATATATCCAGGAGGTGGTGCTGAGGTTTACCTGTCTCTTTCTAGTGAGTTTTGAAATAAAAGTAAATTATGTCTTCTTTCCCCCAATAGCTTTTCTCCCCATTCCTCTTATTTGTGTGCTTTAGTATGTGGGTATGTAGGTACCAAGGTGGTAAAACTGGGCTTTCCTAGTTAGGAGAGATATTGAATTGAAGATAAAGAATTTTTAAAAAGAAGAGAGAGAACGTTGAAGACCATTCAAATTATAACTTTTGGTACTGGGAACAGAAAACACCTGCTGTACAAGATTCTCATTTCTATACAACATGTCAGAAGCAGAGCTGAATTAAGGGCAGACCAGGCAGGCTGTTGCCCAGGGCACTGTTCTCTAGGAGGTACTAAGAGAGTCAGGGAGATGTCATAAGATAGAGAAACTTGTATTTACCACATTGCTTCTTATGGAGAGAGAAGTAATGTGTTAGGACAAAACACTTGGGGTGGGGCTGAGACCCCAAGAGGTATTATTTGAGCCTGACTTCCCAGATGAGTGGGCCAGGCAGCTGCAGGTGCAGTTTGAGTGGAGGATTAAAGTCTGGTAGAGCTGACCAGTTTGAGACATGAAAGGAGGCACTGAGGGACCCCTCACCCCCATACCCACCCACCAATCTTTCTCCTACACAGAGTTCATACTCTTTTTAAAATAAATATACAAATCCTAAAAGATTTTGATTTTAAAACAACCAAATTATTAACCTGCCAGTATACCTACAGTTTCTGTCTTAATCTATTCCAGCTGCTGTCACAGAATATATAGATTGGATGGCAAAGAAATTTATTTCTCCCTGTTCTTGGAGCCTGGGAGGTCTAAGATCAAGGTACTACCATAGTTGCATTTGGTGAAGGCCCTCTTCTTGGTTCATAGACAGCACTTTCTCTTCAGTTCTCACAAGGTGGAAAGACCTAGGGATCTCTCTGGAGCCTCTTTGATAAGGGCACTAATCCTCATGACCTAAGCACCTCCAAAGGGTGCACCTTCTAATACTATCACACAGAGCATTAGAATTTCAAAATGAATTTTGGGGGAACACAAACATTCAGACCATAGCAGTCTCCATCTAGGTCTGGTCACAGATGGATGTATTCCTCTACCATCCACTCAAGGAAACAACTAAATCCTTTAGAGAGCTTTGCTCGTATGGTGCTCATTGTAATGGGATGTTCACCTAACAGTTTCCATAAATAAAAGGTGTAATTTAAAATTGTTTTAATGTGTGAACTGACTGTTAGCAACAAGAAAATGCTTTTAATTTAGCTGTTTCCTCCTCTACATCTTCATCTCATTTATTCTCAACATGAATCTCATAGCATGGTTGGTCTCAACTGCCCTGGGCATGAATGGTGGCGGGAGGGGCTTGTCCCTGACTTTATATACTTTCCCTACTAGGAAAAACAAGTGCACTCAATTGGCTTTGAGGGTACATTTTGAAAAAATTTTTTCATTATCTCTTGGTCAAAAAAAAAATGACCAGCAGCTCCAAATAAAGGAATTACTAAAGGAGATTTCAGTTTGAGAAACCATCACCTGTGAGGATTGTCTGTTGTCTTTTTGCAATTCTATGACTATATCAAAGCACTTTCCTCTCACTATTTGCAAATGATCATTGTGGAGTTGACCCAAACCAAACACAGTGGGAAATGCAGGGAATTTCAGATAGCTGTTTCTGACAATTTCCTCATTTGTGAATTGGATGCAATGATAGAAAATAGAATTATGTTGAAGGTTGAATAAGAAAATATGATAGCTCATTTTTGTAAACTATAAATTATTCTTGCAAACTATATTGTTGGGCATGAGTTGACCCATGTTGGGTAAGAGCTGCAAGCTTTCCTATTTTATGTAAGATTATTAATTATGAAAGAAGGCATTTTGTTAAGTCCTGTTTCACTATAAGTATCTGATTAGGCTGGCTATTTCGGGTTGTTTTTTGTTTTCTTTGTTGCAAACTGCAAACGCTAGGTAGTTTGATTTGGCTAGGATCTTCTAAAAGGAAATAGGTGTGTACTGCTGTAATCCAGAATATGGAATAAAATGGGGGCTCAAGCCTAGAATTTAGCCCTCAACATTATTACTACCCCAATGGCAAGTGGAGTGGGGATTGTTTACTGAAATTTGGAGTTCAGCTGCAAGAGTGGCTCATGTCATCTTTGCTGTCATTATGGGCAGTACCAGAATAGAAACGTTTCAGCCAGCTTTACCTAATTAAATCAAGCAAGATGGAGTTACAAGCTATGAAACAAGAGTGGGTTCAATTCTTTTATATTGCCTTCCTGTTTTTAAGGAAAATGCATGAGGTTCCATGATAAATGGTAATTAAAATAGTTGTTCTGATATGATCAACATTTTAAAATCACAAATTTTATAATGTGTTTATATTTGGTCTTTAATCTGTTCTGATGAGTTCATTGGGCCTTATGGTTCAGCTTGTTGAGATTTGTGAATTAGAACTAGGCTTTTATTGACCCTATTTTTTTAGGTTAATAGTAGTTTTATGAGCTGGTCATCTGATACATGGTGGGAACAAATGAATCCACATACTTGGGATTCTGCCACTTGACACCAGAAACTTTTTACAAAGGAGAAATGACCTATGAGCCATAGCTATAACTCTATGTATATCTAATATACAGGTATGTGCAACTTTAATATATATTTAATATAAAAATATATTTCCTTTCTGCCTTAGAAATACATACCCTCTTGTTTGTGATCACTACCTAAATATTTGTTATCCCAGAAAATTTCTTTTGATTAGAGTGAGTATATGCATTGATTAACCTCACTTAGATTACTTTATAAAAAAAACAAAATTACAAAATACTAAAGCAGATTTCATTCCAGCACCTTTAATGCTGAATGTTTGTTTATGACTTTCACAAAACCTCTTCATGGTGAATGAAAAGTGGTGAAGATACTCACTCATTAGACTATAATTTCTGGGTGTGACCATGCCAAAAGTTCTTTTTTAAATATATATTTTATTGATTTTTTACAGAAAGGGAGAGGGATAGAGAGTTAGAAACATCGATGAGAGAGAAACATCAATCAGCTGCCTCCTGCACACTCCCCACTGGGGATGTGCCCGCAACCAAGGCACATGCCCTTGACCGGAATCAAACCTGGGACCCTTGAGTCCACAGGCCGACGCTCCATCCACTGAGCCAAACTGGTTAGGGCAGTGCCAAAAGTTTTTAAAGATGACATAGGCACAATGTTTGTACATCAAATAAAGTTTTGTTGTTCATTCTCTTGTAGCAGCTCAACATTATATTCTACAGAATAGTCAATATTTATTTAAATACTAGTAGAGACTATATAAAGGATTTTCTATAATGATCAAGCTCCCAACATTTTATATTAATTTGGTCCAGCTTTACTTCATATCATCCCTCTTCTGGTTATTCTTGCCTCTGGGATCATGATATGATAGGCCAAACATAAATTCCAAACAACAAACTATTCAGAATTTATTTCAATCAATTGGCAAGAATTTATTGACCACCTACCATGCAAACACTTAAGGAATTTTATTAAATATAAAGCAATTTCTTTATAAGTGCACCCAGATGCTTTGTAATTTCTTGCCTGCCAAGAAACAATTAACATCTATGAAGTTTAACAAATGGTAAACTCAAAGAGAAATGAAGATTTCACGCCTTTCCAAAGTCCCTTAGATTTATCTCCATGGCTTCTATCACAAAGCTGGGTATCAAGTCCATTTGCAGATCTAAATTCTTGGATAGTAGACCCAATGCCAAGTTCAGCCTGCCTAGCAAAGTGCCAGGATTCTGCAAAAGAGTAAACATGTTCTAATATCAAGGGAAGCAAACCAGGGGTGTGATCAGATATCAGGTTGGTGACAGGGCTGGCATCATTTAGTGGGGAAATAGGCACCTAAAAAATAGAAGACGCCACTGTTTCACTGCAAATATAACCACAGGTTGTTTGAACCACATATTTCACATTGGTTCATCTAAAAATGTATGCCGACTACTCTTAACAACCATCTGCATGGCATTGCTTATGAAGATGATGTCAGTGAATCAGTGATGGTAGTGGGGAGGAGGAGAGAGAAGCACTAACACCCTCCCCAAACAACCAGTCCAGTTCTTGCCCCTCTAAGAGTGCTATGAGTCATTGGGGGCAGGGTTTGGAATCCTGAGTGGAACAGATTTAGTCATGAAGGGTTTTTGGAGAAGCAAAAGAAGGCAGTGATGAAGATTACACCATAATGACCTACTTTTAATGCCAACCACTAAGGCTCCTCAGTAGATTGTGTACACTGCACAGTAGAATGATTTAGAACAAAGAGTGTGCAACATGAATCTTGCACACAGAGAGGCATTTGAAGCTTAAAAAAATACCCAAATATACAATGGCCTCTTGTTTAATTATAGTAATTATTCATCAGGCTCCAGATGTTAAGAGAAAAAAAAACTTTATCTTTTTATGATTGGAAGCATGAATCTTTTCAAATGTGTGTGTCACTGAAATGGAATGTATCTAATAATCATCTTGCAGCTGAGAGTTCTGAGTAAATAACTGAAACTGTTCCAGATCCTTATTAAAAGAATTGCTTTCCGAAAGTAGAGAGAAGTACCTTCCGTTTGGACGAAATTGGCCCTTATTTTTAGCCCTACCAAAAATGTCAAAGTACTAGGGGCATTCTGGCAGCATCGGGACTTATTTCACAATGTTCAGTCAAATTCCTGTCCAAATACCACAGATGGCTCTGGACTTCCTGTGAGGCTGTTGCATTCTTGCAAAGGTGATTGAGAGGCCCAGGAATCAGAGCCCTCCTAGTTGTGTGTACTTGCAGTGGGGTCGTGGTGGGCGGGGTGGGGCGGGAGGGGAGGCAAGGTGGCCTCTCAGGAAGCCAAACCTGAAATTCCATAGCTGAGGACTAATCCTTTAGGCCTTACCAAAACCCATGAAATTCAAGAGAAAAGAACAAATTTCTCTTTCTGTTGGAGTCCCAAAGACATAATTGGACAATAATCACTGGTATATGGTAACCAGTCTCCAAGATGGCCCCAATCCTCAATGATCCTTTCTGATATTCATGCTCTATGTAGTCCAGCAGTCCACCTCCACATGGAATAGGGTTTACCATGTAACTAATAGAATAATGTGGAAATGACATTGTATGTCTTCCCAGGCCAAGTCATAAAAAGATATTGCCACTTCCTTTCTGCTCTCTCTCTCTCTCTCTCTCTCTCTCTCTCTCTCTCTCATCTCTCACTCTGGGGAAAGCCAACCACAGTGTCAGTAAATAGTCAAGGTGCCCAATGGAGAAGACCATGTAAGTGAAGAACTAAGGACCTCTGCCCACCAACAGCATTGATTTGCCATGTGAGTGAGTCTCCTCGAATCAGACCCTCGAGCCTCAGTCTAGTGTTCAATGACTACAATCTCATGAGACTCCCCAAGCCAGAGCTAACCAGCTAAGCCATCCCATCCCAGATTCCTGATACATAAAACCCATGAGAGATAATAAATGTTTGCTGCTCTAAGCCATTGAGTTTTGGGTTAAGTTTTTACACAGCAATAGATAACTATTACATAGGGCAATCTTAAACTGTTTGACTGGATCCTTTTACCTTGAAGCCTCTCCATAAATAAAGCCAAGCATTTTATTTCAGACCCCATAGTTACATGGTGTGTGTGTGTGTGTGTGTGTGTGTGTGTGTGTGTGTGTGTGTTGGGAGGACTCATTCCGCTATAATGCAGACCCCAAGACATGCCATATTCACTTATTTTATGTCCATAAAACTAAAATTATGCTTTATACTTTATGTACTTTTTCTGTCTGCATTTTAAAAAGAAAATTTTAGCATCACAAATGATTAAACTTAATTTATATGATATTTTTAGAAACTATATTGTTTACAGTAACGTACCAAACGTAGAAGATCTTAACATACCTGGGACATCCATGGTCCCTATTCTCAAAGAATGCAGACTAGGGGAAAATGCAAGTAAACATGTCTGTCAGTAAAATAAAAATTATCTTATAAAACTATGATAAATATGTACAGAGTGGAGCAAAAATAGGTTTACACTTGAGAGAATGTGAGCACAGTTTCTTCTTGTATTATTATTTATTTTTTTATTGTATTATTTTCCATATGAACAGCTATAAACCTAACTTTGGCCCCATCCTGTATAGAGGTAACCAGAGACAGCTAAGAGATATGAATCAAAATTTGGTTAAATAACAGGTAGGACCTCAAACAGGCAAAAGAATAACTGAAAAGGCCATTTCAGAAGGAGGAAGCAGCAGGAACCTGGGCAGCCTCAGGGTCTGTGGTGAAGGAAACCTCAGAAACTACTGAGAATGAACAACAGGACTTGGATGTTGGGCCAAGGGACAGATATTCAACTGAGGAGTCAGCAGGAGACTGACGTGTTGTACAAACTGGAGTAACCACATATCAAAGCTGCATTTAGGAAAATCATTGAATAGATAGAGCACAAATTAGAAAAGGGAGAGGCTGAAGGTAGCACAACCAGGAGGTGATGGTCATCGTCTAAACATGGATGAAGGAGGGGCAGTGAGAATGGGAAGGATGGGTACATGTGAGACACAGAAATTATGGAGCCTCTAGGTTCCTCCACTTGCAGGATGAAGCTGAAGCAGGAAAGGGATTAGAGCAGACAAAGAAAGCGTAAGTGTTTCAGCTTGGGGTAGGAACACATCTTTAACAGAATTGGGAATCAACAAAGACTATTGGAATGGAGAGCAGGGAAGTGGGGAAATGGTCATTCAAATATAGATACACATTCAAACTCTAGCCTTCCACCAGGTCATCCTCAGACTGCAGGTGAGTGCCTTTTGCAAGTACAAATATTTTGGTTTGCATTGGAAACAGCCAACTGGACTTGCAAATAAAGTATAAAACCATTCTATATACCAATGCAAATATTCTTTGCAACTGTGGTAGAACTTTTGAAAAGCTCCAAGTTAGACATCACACAAAAAACCTGCCTTTGCTTTTTTTGGCAGACGAGTTTTCTAAAGAAGCCTAACCTGAGTTGCACCCCTACCTTGCACTATATTTCTAAATAAACTCTTTGCCTTGACATACTTTTATGAAAAGGCTCAAAAATACTATTACCTAACCAAGTATTTTTAACCCCACCTTCTCAGAAACTCAAGTAGGAAAAATAAAAAAACTCTCTTACTCACTGGCAATCAACTAATTGTGTGAAGTATCAAGCTCCTTTTGATTTGCTTATCTTAAAATTTTTCTAGACCTCGCCCGGCCATCATGGCTTAGTGGTTGAGTGTCCACCTATGAACCAGGAGGTCATGGTTCAATTCCCAGTCAGGGCACATGCCTGTGTTGTGGGCTCGATCCCCAGTGGGGGGTGTGCATGAGACAGCCCATCAATGATTCTCTCTCATCATTGATATTTCTATCTCTCTCTCTCTCTCTCTCCTTTCCTCTCTGAAATCAAGAAAAATATATTTTAAAAATTTTCAGATGTCAAAGACAGTGGTCTTCTAATGTCAAGGCTTTTGTGGAAAGCTGGGGTATTTACTCAGATCTTCAAGTTAGGTTATTGGATTTTAAATTTTTCTATGTACTACATGAAGCAAATGTTTACTAAATATATATGAATTCAAACTAGAACTGGTTCTGGCTAGAGTAGAATATAAAAATATGAACTCAACTTTTACAATAACCCTACAAGAGGCTTAAATCATCATCCTAAGAACCAAGAGCCTCAGAGCCTGGGTTCCTTAACACTGGGCCTAAAGAGAGGAATTTTCCACAAATGCTTTTGCAGACATTGCTGTGTTCGTTTTCTATTGCTGTTGTAGCAAATCACCGCACACGTATTTGCTGAAATGACACAACATTGCATCTCTCTGGTTCTTCTCTGGTCACTTCTCTCTGCCTCTGACCTCTTCTGCCTCTCTCCCACTTTTAAGGACCCTTGCGATATGACAGGCCCACCAGGATAATCTCCCTATTTTAAGGTCAGCTGCTTAGCAGCCTTAGTTCCCCTTTGCCATGGAACCTAATATATTCACAGGTTCTGGGGATTAGGACACAGATGTCTTAGGGAGACCATTATTCTGTCTACCACACCCACTAATGACATAAGTAAAGAAGAGAAAAATTCAAGCCCATTTAAAGTATTAGAATTCAGAGTGACATATAAGAAAAGAGAAGTGGGTGGATGACAAAAATTGTTGACAGAATTTATCATGTGTGGATAGTGAAGGCAGAATGGGAGCTCCTCAATTCCTCTCGATTCCTGACATTTGCCTACCCCTCCCCAGTCTCAGGGTCAGTCACTGAGAGTGAACGCTCAAGTAGGAAAATCAAAACCTGTCTTATTCTTACCTCCCCTCACAATCATTCTTGTGCTAACCTGAATGCAGTGACTTAACCCTTTACAGAGCGTGCCCTCTGTGGTTGTCCCAGCCTGGGAGATGGTGATGGCATCTGAGAAGTAGAACATTTGGGGTCATCCAGGCCAAGATGGACGGAACGGGTGGACTGGGAAGGGGAAGCAACAGCTCCAGGATCTGGAGGTAGAAATGAGCATGAGCTGGTCTCTCTTAAACACTAATGTCCAGCAAGCTGGAACAGGGATGGGTAAGAAGTCAGGCCCCAGGAGCCAGCAGGGTCAGATCTCACAGGGCCTGGGGCTCCAGGTAAGAACCTGAAATTGAATGTGTATGTCATGGGGAATCCCTGGGGATGGACGGGGAGGTTAAGCAGGAGCCAGAATCAATGTCCTGCTGACCAGCTGTGAATTTGTATGTCAGGCTCCTCTACTGTAAAATGGAGATGACAGTACAAACCCCATCATGTGGTGGGGAGAATTAAATAGGGAGCAAAGCATTTAGCATAGTGGCTTAAACAAGGTCAGTGCTCAGAAAAGGCTGAGACAGTAGATACCCATGTGACCCAAATGTCATCCATCCTGGGGATCTAAAGTGCAATTATCGTAAAGCCCCCAAGTCCACTGTCTGGAGTCCAAAGTCCTCCCTGAGGCTTCTGCCACAACAGATTGGTCTCAAGGTCTCTGTTGCCTCCAGAGGGTCTGTTTCCCAGCACTGCTCTGTGCTCTATGCTGTGTCTAGACAACTAAGAAACTCAGGCTCCCTCTCAGCCTCTAAGGAGGGGAGGGGCAAAGTTCCCTGGAAGAGCCATAAATCAGGACAGTGGAAAGACGCTGAGGGGAGCCAGGGCATCCACATTCAGCATTCTTATGGTGTCCTGAGGCCACCCACCAGTCATGCTTTCCATTGGCTGCTGCCCTCATTCATCCTGGCCTCACCTCCTTTTTCAAAGGGCTCCTCTCTCTCATCTTTCCTCCTCTTCACTTATCAATCCCTCTCCCTTTAAGAAGTGAAAATAATCAGTTATTCCCCTTGTCTTATACAGATCATCTTCGCTCTTCCTCTAATGTCTTTATACAGGCTTATCAAGTGTTTCATAAAGGTTATGAAGAGGGATTCTATTGCCAACTATGAAAGTAGTTCAATGTTTTCACAATCTAGGCACAGAAATAGAGGTCATGTTTGGCTGAACTTGAGAAATGAGACTCAGATCTCATTGGCCAAGGAATGAGGAATCACATTGACACTGAAGGAGATAGCATCTTTTCCATGACAACTCTGCCTCGGATACGAGCCAGAAAGCTCTTGAGAGAAAAGGGGCTGTGCATTTACATCAGAAGGAGCTCGGTACTTCATACAATTAGTTGATTGCCAGTGAGTAAGAGAGTTTTTGATTTTTCCTACTTGAGTTGCTGAGAAGGTAGGGTTAAAAATACTTGATTAGGTAATAGTATTTTTGAGCCTTTTCATAAAAGTATGCCAAGGCAAAGAGTGTGTTTAGAATGCCTTTTAACCATGCCAGAGGAACTTGTCCTCTCTCCCATAGAAATACAAAGACATTAAGATGGACCCTCCCAGAGTCAACCAAACTGCAAAAGTTTGAAAGCAGTCTCCACAATATACCCCTCACTTCTGACACCAAATGCAAGTTCAGGGGATTCCCAACCACCCTGCTGTTCAGTCATTCATTAGAACGCACAGAGCCAGTGAGGGCTGTTATACTCATGGCTATGTTTATAATGGGGAAAGGATACAGGTCAAAAGCAGCCAAGGGAAGAAGCACATAGTGCAGAATGGGGGGAGGGGGGGAACAGTTTCAAGAACAAAACTTCTATTGTCCCCTCCCTATGCTTGTGGAGTCATGACACATTACTCTCCTGACATCAACATGTGGCAATAAGCACAGAATACTGCCAACCAAGGAAAATCAGGAAAGCTCATCCAAGCTTTGGTGCCAGTGTTTTTCTTGGGACTCCATTATGCAGCCTTGATTGATTGATTGATTGATTGATCGATTAATTGCCTACATGGTTGACTTCAGTCTCTAGGCCAGCAGTTCTCAACCTGTGGGTCGCGACCCCTTTGGGGGTCGAATGACCCTCTCACAGGGGTTGCCTAAGACCATCGGAAAACACATATATAATTACATATTGTTTTTGTGATTAATCACTATGCTTTAATTACGTTCAATTTGTAACAATGAAATTGGGGGTCACCACAACATGAGGAACTGCATTAAAGGGTCACGGCATTAGGAAGGTTGAGAACCACTGGTCTAGAGGCTTAGCGTATAGGAAAGTTATTTCACAATGGAGTGAATGCCAGAGGACAGAAGGAAGAAACAAGAGGGAAACACAGGGGTTAGTATACAAATTTGAAGTCATGGAACATAATGTGCCCACTATTAAAGGAGTAAAATACATAAATCCTAGAGGATACATGATCAGGGAGGAAGAGTGTGGTCTTATATCCCAGATTGGATGGTATTTCTTAGAGTGAATAAAAATTCTATTTATAATCATACTAGGGTAACAAGCATAAATCAGGTTATTCCAGATACCCAGCTTTAGGTCGTGACTAGGAATGACAATAATCAGAGTTTGGTGAGCAGTATCCCACAGTTGGCATAATTTATTCTGGTTTCTGATCTGGCCCTGCATCCTGGGCCATGTTTGGCCTGATCTCAATGAGAGCTGAAGTCAGACCAGTTGGAAAGCCTTGGTCTTGGGCAATGCCTATCCAATGGATGAATCTCAAGGAGGGTTGGGGTCTCAGGAGGGGGGGGTTGCTTTCCAGAATGTGCAGAGCAATACAGAGGGCCTTGGTCTGGAGAAGCAAGCCCTGGCCTGTATGGGAGTCTGACTCAAAGCCTGTGGGCCTGTGATGAAGGCTGGTTCTCAACAGCCTTCCTCTACATGATCTTTAAAACTTACAAATTTAAGGTTACCTTTTTTCAATGAGGTTCTCCAGGGAAAGTGGCTGATTGTACCTTGAAACTGTTTGACTAGCCTAAGGCACCTCCGTAGAGTTGGCATAAATTGAATTGAAGAGGGTAACAGATGTGATAGCCAGATAAACACAGACAGAAAAATGCATATGGCACTGTATGCATAGCAGTAATGTAGAAGTCATGGGATTAACATGAGGAAAAATGCTTTTTAACCATGCCAGTGGAATCCTACTGTAAATGCAGGAAAAAAATGGGTGAATTTGGAAAAAGAAATGTGGAAAGAACCTTAGTTAGGGTTTGGATTTTAGTCTTGGTTATGACACTAGATTTTCTCTAGGCATTAACTTGAATTTTAGTTTTGGTTAATTTGCCTCATGAGATGTACAAAACAACAATAATAATAGCAGACATTACTGAGCCCTTACTATTAACCTATTTAATCTTTCACACAACCCTAAGAAGTAGATATTCCTTTTTACCAAAGAGGAAGCCTACACAGTGAGGTTAAGTAACCAGTACAAGGTCACACACAGCAATTTTGTGCCAGGAGACAAACTCGTGTCCTGAGTTTATGTTCCTACTTTAGCATGTTTATTTGTAAAATCAGTCAATTAGATTAGATTACCAGTATATCTAGGCCCTTTTTCTCTATTACAGTCTATGACACTCTGGATTTACGTTTAAGTGAAAATACTTAGATTAGATACTAAAGAAAAAGGATCTAATTTTCATGGTTATGTAATATTTAACATAAAGACTAGATTGATAGTGCAGATGTTGCTCAAAATTCATTTTACAAGATGCTAGAGAAAGCCAAGAAAGTTAGTGTTGAAAACTATGATTTTTAGTCATCTCCAATGGCCACTACTCTAGAGTCAAGTGTAGACCAAAATAGCAACACTCTAGTGGTAAAGAATCTTAAAACACACATGCAGCCCTAGCCGGTTTGGCTCAGTGGATAGAGCATTGGCCTGCGGACTGAAGGGTCCCAGGTTTGATTCTGGCCAAGGGCAAATGCCCGGGTTGCAGGCTCAATCTCCGTGGTTGGCAAACCTTGGCTCCCGAGCCACATTAGGCTCTTTGGCCCCTTGAGTGTGGCCACGAAGTTTCAATCGCACTGTACGTGCGCGCTCGCACATGGTATTTTGTGGAAGAGCCACACTCAAGGGGCCGCAGTTTGCCGACCACTGCTCTGTCTCATATTTCTATCTCTCTCTTTCCCTTTCCCTTCCTCTCCGAAATCAATAAAAACTAAAAATTAAAATAAAAGCATGCACACTCTCCACAACATTAAAAAGAAATCAAGATTAATAAAAACCTCTAGTTCAGCCAAGAAAATAATTTTTCAGCCAAAAATTGAAATGATGTCTTGGTTTCTGTTCTGTCTCCTTTCTGCCCAGGGAAGGCAAGAAAAGGATGGATATCTCAACACTTCTACACAATAGGCCAGTGGGTCTTCTGTGGGCCCAACTTCCTCCTGGCCCTCAGTAAAGCCCAGGGCCTCTCTCATGTACTCCCGTCTCAGCACCCTCTGCACTCTCTCCTTACTGCTCTTCCCACTGCTGCCCTTTCCTCTCACAGGTGAAAAATGTCCAGGAACGCTCAAAGCATGGCTGCTCCAGGCAACATTCCTGCCGGACCATGGCTCTAAACTAAGCTCTGGGTGGAATTTCTCCTATCGGCCGATGGTAGAGAGAGGCACGGAGTATCATGGGAAAGCAGAGCAGCGGTACCTGTGTTCCTCTGGGGAAGTGAGAAACCAGAAAAGGCTCTATGGAAGAGGTGATCCCTAAGCTGAGTATTGATAGATAAGTGGGAGCAAGTGCAGCAGGAGTGGTGGAGGAGGGCACGCTGGCAGAGGGACAGCCCCTCTAAGGCCCAGAGGCTAAAACTATCCTCCCCTCCTGGTGGCTGCACTTCAGGTGGTATTGACAGGAGATGCAGCTGTGAGGTTGGGTGGAGCCCAAACACAGGGTGTGTTTGCCTTTATCCTGGGCACATAGGGAGTTACTGGGGGGATTTATAGGGAATTGACAGACTTTGCTTACAGAGGTCATCTGGCTGATAAGGAGGGATCTGAGGGTTCCCAGACCAGAAGCTAGTTAACAGACACTGGATAAGGGGTCACAGAGTCAATAATTATTTAGGATATAAAATAAGAAGAATTTGCCATGTGGAAGATGGAAATGGCCACAACAAACCAACAAAAAAACCAAGGATGCACCTAGGGTTTCCTCTTGGGTGAAGAGACTGTCAGATGCTCATGCAGACCTCCTGCCTCCTACAATGCCCCTAGTGCGCATGTGCATGACTAGCCACGCCCCCAAGGGGTTAAGGTGTGCCCCCAAGGTCTGACCCTATGGTATCTATATCTATATATACATCTAGATCTATGTTTCATATACATGTACTTTTTATTGCTTTACAATGAAGGTGTATTACTTTGTAAATAAAAAACATACAAGCACGTTGAAAATATATTTACAAAAACTGAGGAGAATCCCAACCTTCCACAACTAGTGCCACCCCATCCATGGATCACAGAAAGTCATGGCAAAAGAAAGAAGATGCACAGCAGATACTGGGACACTTTAAAATAAGTAGAGTCTACATATTAAACTAAATTTTGAGGCAATTTACCTTATAGTCCTGAATAGAAGAGTCAGTTTGGGGGTGTCTCAATTACCCAACGAATGTCTCTGCGCCATTTTAGAACAGTAGGGGCATCCTTAGCACGAGGCCCAGGCATGTGCCATATGGTCACCAGGAGATAAATGGCTTACAATAAAATAAACTGCATTTGGTAATTAAGATGAAGTGTATTGATTCCTACCATTTCTCTCTTTTGAGACATCCCTTTAAGGAAGATCAGAAAACTACACAGCTGAGCTGTCAAAAGGATGTGGGGAGCCTTGGAGAGAGAGCAGGGGGCAGGAGCAGAGGTTTTTCTTAAAGCGTGCTTAAATTAATGGTGCTATTTTCACACTTGTAAAGTAGACAGTGCAAGCCAGGTTTCTTCCTCTTGCTAGAGATGGGAGCGTCACTAGCAACTGGCCAAGTGCAAAGGGATAAACAATAATCATTTCCTTGTGGAGAAGAATAAGCAGCCTTCCTCAGAATGACCGCGGCCTGATTAATTACAGGGGGATACGCTGTGGGTGTGAGATATTTCAAGTCCAGATCGGAGGCCTCCCCACACGGAGATGCCCTCCTGCCAGTGCTATTTGCCCCCTGGCCTCTGGGCCACGAGGCTGGAGCAGCGCCCAGCGTGCTCCGCTGATGATGCCGAGTCAGTGTGGCGCCTTGTGACACGGGAGGCAAGGGGCTGATTTTTCAGTCCTCTCTTTAATCCCCAACATCTATATCATCACATTGTCCAACTCACTGGAAGAAGAATTTGGGGTCCAGTTTAAATCAGAGTTTTGGACAATATTTAAAAGAAAACAACTGAACATTCCCATGGTGGAAACACTTTTTACCGCAAGCACAGTTCCTGGGCTGGGAGGGGGTGGGAGTAAGCTGATTGCTGAGTGTCATATCTATTTATATTTTGGAGTCCAGAATATAATCATATTTATGCTTGTGTTTTGTCGTTCCACTCTTTATGCATTCATTTTTTTGCTTCTTGTATGTGAAATGACTTGCAAACAAACCCGCAATGTTGGCACATTGGGATGGCACTCTCACCAACTGAGGTGCTGGGCCCGGGCCATGACATTTCCCGTAAGTGATCAAGAAGCTGTCAGTTATGTTCAATCACCATTCCTGGTTATATAAACATGGAAATAAGTAAATTAAGGACACCTTACAAAACAATAATAACAAACACCTAGGAAACAAATGTTTTTAAACATAAGTTGATAAGATGAAATTTATCTTGAAGACAGTAGCAATGACCAAAAAAAAAAAAGGCAGGGACCAATATATCACACTGGAACTGATCAAATAACTGTCTCACAGTGCAAGTGCAACTACCTAAGTGTTGGGGTTATTCTCCCTTGGCCATTCTTTAACTACTCATATTCTTTAGGGAATATCATCTGAAAGTATGGGGAGAAGCCAAGGCCATCTAAAGGCGCGGTAGAGTCAGTTTCCTAACTGGGTTAAAATGAACTAAATTCAAAGTCAAACTGAAATCCAGAGGAATATTTATTTTCCCCACCTTCTTAACACCCTCCTGTGAGCAGTTGTATTGTTCTTTCAATTCATTGATCTATGACTGATAAATTCTTTATTTCAGCAGCCTATGAAGAGCAAATCCATCTTTTTCATCATTCTTCCAAACAAAAGCACCCCTCAGAATGGTGTTTTCTGTGTGAGTTGGCATATGGGGCAGCGTGTGGGTAAGGCCGGGAGTGTGCTGGGAGAAAACCGGGAGGAGGATGTGGTTTCCAAGATGGCAAATCCAACTCTATCCACAATGCCTCCTTCTCCTGTAGTCTCAACCTTTACAGTGTTACCCCAGTGCCACTAATCCAAATCAAAGTCTCCGAGAAACCCCCTTTGATTCGCTCTTCCAAACAGGAATAATATAAAGTTGCACCCGAGTTAGTAAGAGAAGTAAATAGGACTATACTGTGTGCTCAGGTACCTCAGACCTCCTGTACTTGGGGCCTGAAGGACTACCTCTGGCCCTGGCAGACTGGATTTAATGAAGGCTTAGGAAGATTAGCCAACAACACCCTGCTAAGGGTCTTTGGCCACAGACTATGTGTCCAAGGAAATAAAATGATGTAACTGGCTACCATGGAGCAGCTTGGCTACGGAAGGCCTGACTGCCCTGGGCGAGGGTGACATCACAAGATGTGATCTAAGCCACCCCTGTGAGCAGCAGTGTGCATACAGAGAGCAGGGTCTGTCTAGTATGTGAACACAGAGCGCATTGAGCCCAGCCCTCATATACATTAAAAATATAATGGGAGACATTTTTATCTTTCATGAATATTTAATTCTCCTGCAAGCTAGCCATCTGCATATCACAATGCCCCAATGCATGTGTGTGATTTTCTGTTGCCTTTTAAAATAAAGCAGACCATTTCGCCCTTCCTGTGATTTAAGCCTTGAGAGTTGCTTAAATGTGCATTGATCCCTTTGATCTAACGAGTGTGTATTTTAACACAAAGTCAGCACTGTTGCTCTCATCTGTTTGTGGGGAGGAACCAGAACAATGGAGGGAAACCAGGTCGGTTTCCATTGTTTCCTGGTGGCCTGTATTCACTGACGTTTTGAATGCTGTTTAATTTTTGCTGATGTCTTTTTATCTTGAGCTTCGTGTGAATTTAAAAAGAGTTCCATTGATATGCAACCTACTGTGTATTATGATATGCTGCCCGCCCTGTTGCACTGTAGAAGCCTGCAGCTGCCTGAAGCTTAATTATGCATGCATGCACGCAAAGCCCAGATGCTCGCCAAGAGTGCCTCAACTGACTACAGTTTCTCCCTTGTTTTTGTTTGAATTATAATTGAGCAGATCTATATTTCTCAACCCATCTTGTAGCTTGAGCAATGCTTCTCTTTGCCACTGTTGCTACCTCTGCTTGAATCAGCTTCTTCCAGAAGGAGCCCTTTGCCAATCTAAAGTCCCTTGAGATCTGAGAAGGGTCATTCATGGGTTTGACACACACTTTTACCTACATGGCAGATTTAAAAGGTACAAAAATGACCCTAGACCCAATCAGTTTTCCTCCAGATGGTTGCTAGCTGGAAAAAAAAAGTTAACTAGAAGCTGGCATCTGGGTGGAAACAAAGAAGATTTAGAGCCAGGTGTCTATATTGGAAAGGAATGCCAGGCATAAAGCTTTACACCTGCTGAAAGAAGGTAATGGAGACTAGCAAAAGCAAGTTTGTTAAGCATGTGCATCCTCTATTCAGAGCCTTTTGTAAATGGCTTTCCAGTCTATCTAAACTTTAGATTCTAAAGGATCTTGGTCTTCAAGAACAAAGCCTCATTTGAGAGAGTGAAACTGGGTACAGCACGGCGCTGTATATAACCATATTGGTGTTATCCTTCATTAAGACATGGGCATAGTAAGAAGCTAGGAAAATTCTTGGGCAAGTGGAATGGGGAAACTGAGACAGATAACTGGTTCAAACTGGTCTCATCCAGCACCCTGACTCACCTGCCTCCTTCTCCCTTGCATGACCACTCTCTTAAGCATTAAGCTCTCAGGACAAGGAGATTCTGATCAGCATCAAATAATCTTAGGAACAAAGCCTCAGGTCTGTTGACCACAGAGACAGTTTTGGCCAAACTGGAAATAACATCTAGGCCTCAGTTGTGTTTCAGCTCCAGGCCCAGAAAAGTAGCAAAACCAGACAAAGCAACACCTTCCCCACTTCCATAAAAATTTACTTCTGAGATGTTTATCAATGTCCTTTTCCTTCTTTTATATATATATATATATATATAGCCCTATACATATATTTTGTGAAAATGTATATGCATCTACATGAAGAAATATAAATGTATATATTGTATGTTATATATATTTGATGTAACCCATGTTTTCATATTACATTGTTTTACATTTTTGTCCTGTACTTCACATACACATTTCCCTCTTCCATTATTTGCCCTTTCAATAGTCATCAACTATACAATTATATTACTAGAAGATCATTTATTATTTGGAACACTTGGGTTTTCCCCAGTTTTTCCTACAGAAAACCAAAGAATGTCCAAAGGACATTAAAAAAGTCATTTGACTGGTTTAAAGTTTGTTTTTCTCATATCTTTGGGCAATTTCCTTGTTTGGGAAGTAGAAATAGAATACCAGATCCAAAAGAAGGTGCGAAGGGGATAAGTGAATTTTGAAGGCCAAGTATAAAATATTTTGGAACAGTAGAGCTCTGGACAAGTTACATCCTGTTTGGTGATGGCATGGGCCATTGTTCCACCTCTTCCTCTCACGTCAAGGAGGTTTTTTCCAAGCCAGTCTCAGGTTTTACTCACATCAGATGCTGCTCTTTTTGAGGGCAGATGGTGCTCCAGATCAGTGGAAATGAGGTCAGTTGGAGTTAACCAGGTTAGAAACCAACCTGACTGAAACATCCTGCTTGGAAAGACCCAGTCACCATCCTATTTATTCTAAAATACTCTGACGCCAGTTTATCCTCGGCTGCCAAGAACTGTCTATTAATAGAGGTGTGGAACAGAACCTAGACTAAATATAAAGTGCTGGGCTCCCCAGGGGTAGGTAAGCTCACTTTTGGATGCCCTTGAAGTGCTGAAGGTCTACTTTTGTCAAAACCAAATTCACTGTCCCTGGAATGAATATCTACAAGCAATGTCCAAGGTTATCAGGGATGCCAGGGTAAGATGCACACTGTGAGAGACCAGGAGGCCCGACACCCCTGCGATAAGATAAGCCTCGAGTAAAGACCATCCGTAGTTTACTCATTTTGGTAATAATGTGTCATGAGCTGCTCCTTTCTGAAGAGTCAATGCAAATAAAAGTATCACAAACTAGTCATTTATGCATTCAACAAATATTTGTTGGGTACTGAGTAGGTGTTTATACTATTCTAGAAGCAAAGGACCTAGCATTGAACATACCTTCATGAAGTTCATATTCTGGTGATGTTTGGACGAGTTTTGAAGGAACATACACCAAAGATATTCAATTTCCAAGAAGAGACTATCAAATATTTTGATCCATAATTTAGCTAATTGGCTTACTTTTCTAAATGTCAGACCTTGTCAGCCTCATAAAGCATGTCCTCCCAAGGCACACTTGATGAGCATTACTCAGCCTGTTTCACAGTGCAGCCATTACATGTTTGCATATCCAAAGTTAATTAGAAATCCTTTAAAAAATAATCAAAAATGTTCTCCACCCTCGATTTCCTCTGAAACTGCATAGCACAGCTGTATAGTGAAAGATGGAGGTGCCAGGAGTTCCCAGTGGTAAGATGCTAGCCTACAAGGAGGGTTTGACTGTGTTGCTGCGGGAATCAGAGGAAATGCCTACCTGTATACAGTCGGGGGTATGGGGGAGCAGTACAGGAGCCCTCATGCTGCCACATTCTGGAGGTGATACTCTTAAGTCTAATTTCCAAAAATCTTGCCAACAAAAAGAATAGTAAGGAAGGTACCCTCCTCCTGTAGGTAGTTTTCATAGCATCTTTTTATGGCATCAAGAGAACCATTTTTTACTGTATAATGTAGTTCATGACAATTTTGAATTATAACCATTCAAAACTTGTATTTTGGGAGAGTGTGTGGTAACAATAAACGCACACACACACACACACACACACACACACACACATCCTATACAGACAGGGTCGATCAAGATTGAATTTTCCCCCTAGGATGAAAGTGAGATATTTGTATGGAAACAGGTCCCTGCCCCTAACGACTCTACAGTTAGAAGACTGAGCTTTATTTTTGCTTCAAAAGGCTGCAGTTCATTACAGCATCCATGTGCGAGACCAATAAAAAAGCACCAGGGAGAGTGATTATTGCACTCCTCAAGCACAAACAAATTTGTTTTCTCACTAAGGATGAGTACAAAGCCTTGTATCCACTGAATTAAGCACATTAACTATGACCCTTTCTCTGGGCCACGTTGAAGAACAGAAGAAAGAACAAGAGATTATATACACAACTTACGTATAATATATATAATTAATATTAGCCACCACACACTACAGTTAATTGTTACTACTCTGAACACTTAATCTGCAAGCAGTTGATAAATCCCACCCTGAATAGAAGTGGCTCGTATTTAGGTCACACAAAGTCATTGCCGTTTTTTAATTTAAACTGTGCACTAGATTAAAACACAAGGGTATTTCAGGAGGACAATTTCGAAGCAGCAGCAATAGCCTGTCATTTGGCGTAGAAAGTTTCCACAGCACACCCCAGGGACATGTTAATCAAAGCTTTTTAATGGATTCAGTCTGATCTGTGACAGGCTTTGTTCCAGAGATGGCATTTGCTGGATCGGGCTGCAAGTTATCAATAAGACACAGTAATTGCGGGGAGTGATTGAGCTGTGTTTCTGGGGCTCCCTACCATCCAGCTCTTTTTTATTATCAGTTGAGGCAGAAATGTCTTGCAGTAGGAAGTCAAAAGATGACTTGTTTCCTCCTTTAATCTCCCAAAATATAACGAAGGGAAATTAAGCAACAAGAAAAACTGACATTAATTTATTTTTTAAAATCTTACACCACCTCCTCTTCCGTCTCCTCCTCCTTAACTCTTTGTCTCAGACTTTTAAGCCAGAGCTGGGCAGCAAATCTTTTAGCCTGATCAAATAAATGCATTGTACCCGGAGGCAGGCCTGTGAAGCTCCTCTGTGGTTGAGTTCTTTATTATCACCCTGAAATCAAAGCAGCCAGAGGCTAAACTAATGACTGAGGATCACACTGATCACCTGCAGGAATAGTTAGCTTTTCAGCCACTTAAGAAGGTTAACGCTTCCCATCTGATGGAAAATGTCTTAGTGCCTGTTCAAAACCAGTAGTGGAACAGGATCCTAACAGTTGTTTTCTCTAATAAGTCACAATCCTCACTCCAGAAGATCAAAATCATTCCCTTAGTAAGAGTTGTCAAGGTGAATGAGTAGAGGCAGCGGGGAGATGGTGTTTGAGAAGGAACCAGCCTCATTTAAGGTGCTTTTTCACAACCACGTGGCTGTCTTTAGCTCCCATGTTCCTGAGCTAATATATCACCGCTGAAGATCCCCACACCTGGGTAGCCAGTGTCAGCACCTTAGGAAGCAGGGAAAGAACAACCAGACATCTGCAGCTCAGTCTAAACCAATCTCTCACTGCTTCCTAGTATGTTAACGTATATGCAGCTGTTACCCGGGCTCTCCAGGCAGGAGGACAGGGTGGATCTACCAGCCTTATTCACGCAGCTCTGAATCTCCTTAGACACACATTGCATGCCTTTCCATGTCTTTGGCTGGGAAGTCAAATTACATAGAGATACAGACATGTGATATAACACTTCTAACACTATGACTCTTGTTTTTCCCATGACATGTATCCTAAATAAAGTCCAAACTCCTTAGTGGGCTCTTTAGGACTGATTACAAACCACTCTTTCAGTCTCTTTTCTTCTCAGCCCATACCATTCTACTTTTGTAGGTGGTATAACATGTCCTGTAATTTCATCCCTCGTGTCTTTGTTTACAACATTCCTTCAGTCTAAAATATCCTTCCCCTCTTTCTCCACTTACCAAATTCCTTCTTAACCCGCAAACCCCACTCAACTGCCATCTACCCAGTGAGGTTCAGAATTAAGTGGGACAAGAGACAGAGCCACGGGAGGTTGGGGACAAGGGTCATGGTACCAGGGACTTCTGCTGTCTTAAAGCTTTAGAGAGACAACTAGGCTCCCAGCCAAGAAGTCATTTGTTCTCAGAACTCCAAGTGGTAGCCTGTTGCTTTCAAATAAGGGTAAACCTCTAAAACTCACTGAAATAAAAAAAAAAGCTAAGAAAAGGAAAGGTATTAACCATGAGACAATGGAATGTGGAGCACATTCAGAAAGTTATTCAAGAAACCATATGCATGGTTGTGGGCTAGCAGCTAGAGACACTACCTTTTTAAAACCAGGTCCTTGGGGCACACACAGGAGAAGAGAACCCTGCAGTAGACAAGGCGTTGAGGACAAATCCATCTTTGAGGACAGTAGTGCTCAAACTTCAGATCACAGGAATCATCTGGAGGGCTTGTCAAAGCCCCATCTCTAACCCCTTTCTCCAGTAGTCCTGGGCGGGGCCAGGTAATTTGCAATTTTAACAAGTCCCACTGATGCTAGTACTGAAGATCCCACCAGAGTTGAGAACTGCTGCTTTAGGGAATCACCTGCTCCCCACTTTTCTGTCTGTTCTGTGAAGTACCCATTTAAGGGCAGCAGGAGGGGAAGCAGGAAGACTAGTTAAGAGACTATTGCTCTGGTCCCAGTTAGAGATGACGAGGGCCCAGACTGAGGAAGTGGCTGGAGGAATGGAGAGAGAAAAGAGAATGAGCATTTACTGATCGGCTAGATTTGGGAGCGAGCGAGAGGAAGGAATCTAGGATGCTCACAGACGTGGGGCTTAAGACTTAGAGACTCGTGTCCAAGAGAAGGTCTGTTCTATAAGTAGAAGGGTCTTGTGCTCAATAACTGGTGAGAGGAAGAAGACAGCGAAGCTGGAAAGTTGGTACAAGAGCCAAAGGAATAATGATAGGAAAGGTCTGTAGGACACGGGAGCCTGGGAGCATGTGGTGGGCTAAGACCTGGCTCAGGGGCAGGAAGGCGGCAAAGAAAGAGCCAAAGAAGATCATTCTGTGAGCCTCATCACCTAAATAATGAACAACCCGCCACCAGGGTGCTGCCAGTTCTGTAAATGCACATTATGGAAGTCTCCAAACAAAACGAGTTTTAGCTAATACTTAAAGTACAAGCAACAGGGCTCTCTGTGAAACCCTTTCCTTTCACAAAGTAAGAGGTTACATTTCCCAAAAGGTAGAAATCCTTGCTCTAGTCCATTTTATATTCATTTGGATCCCATTTCAAAGCTACTTCTCAGAATGGCTGGTGTATCAAATAGAGGCCCCCTCACAGCACAGGCATTCTCAGGAGGTGGATTTGCCTGCCGTTATGGAGAGTATTAGAACGTATTACGAATAGAGTTACACAGCCCGGGGATAGAAAAGCTTCCTGAACAGGTAACTGGAGTAGATGCCACAGTCAGAAATGCTGGCCTGTGCTCAGAACGAAGAGGATCTGTCTGTTTTTGTGCATATGGGGAAAGAACTTATGCTGGAAACACATTCTTTAGTTTTCCCAAAGTGAAAATGATTACCCCCCACCCTCCCACCCCCACACACGGCCACACAGACGCGCTTATACAACCTCCACACACACATTCTCATCAAACTAATCTAAGAGTGCTAGGGAATGTCAAAAACATTAAAAGCAATGTGGGTCAGTTTGCCACAACTAGGTGTGATTTTCTTTCTGTAAAAATACTTGTATGGAAATAACTGATTTGGAGTGTTTCGCCTTGACATCGTCAATATATATAGCATTGCACTGGCCTCCTTTGGAACAGGGGACAATTTCAATGACAGCTGCTGAAAGTACGTCTTCTCAGCGTGCTACCTTCTTACACAAAGAACTATGGGCTCAGCCTCCTCCTTGCTCAGAGTATGTCACAGACAGACAGTCTCCAACCCCACTTGGTGTCTATTTCATTTTGCAAGTAGCTATCCCAGCCGTCTAACATGATAAAAGGACAGTCAGTTCTTCCTTAAATTTTAAGAGCGGCTCCCATTAATGCAACGATCACCATTAGACTAGTCGACTCTTATTTCTAATTCAATTCCTGAGCTTCAAGTTCACAGGAATACCTTTAAATAAAACAGTGTAAGAAGACTTCCAGCAACTGAATACTGCAGGAGGAAACCATGCCATTCAGCACAGTGGTTATATTTTAAATCCAGGATCTCAAACCTCAAATGGGGACCCCATGCACCAGCACTCCTGTGTTTTTTTTTCTCTCGTGGACTCTTTCCCACTTCCCATGATGGCCATTCCATGTCTCCCTGGCCTCACACTCCCTGCACCTCTTTTGCCCTCACTCTCAGCTGATAGCTTTACCTCGTATTTCATTAAGAAAATAGAAATGGAACACGAATCTTTCCTCTTACTACCCCAAGCCCACGATCCCACTTTATTATTCTTCCTTCCTGGGCATTAAAGACCTTCTCTCGCTAAAAGCCAATCTCTCTGTGTTTGCTCTGGACTCCTACCTACCACTTCTCAGAGCTTTCACTCCTTCAGTCATTTCCTACCTCTCCCGCATCAGCACCCTCCTCCTTCCTAATGGAAAATTCCCACTCTAGTTGCTCCCTTAGACATAAAACAAACAAAACCTCTCCATGTGTCTGCCCAGCCCCTCTACCGCCCTTCCAAGTAACCCCTCCCAAGAGTTGTCTACAAATGCTGTCTCTGGGCCCTCACCCCAAAAAGACTCTCAGCTCACCACTTGTCCTCCTCACCCCATCCCCCCTGAAACTGTCCTTGTCAAGATGGTCAATCATCTGCATGTCACCAAACCCACTGGCCGCCTTTCTAGACCTTTCAGAAACACTCCAAATACCAAGGTTCACTCCCTCATTCCTGCCTTCTTCTGCCTTCTATTCTCTCCAGGCTTCCTTCCTTCCACGCCAGATGCTGCTTCTCAGTCTCTTCTACCGGCTTTTTCTCCTCTGGCTGCGCTCAGGGCTTAGCCCTGGAACTCTCCTCTCTCCCCCAGGTAATATCTATGTACATGAGGTTTCAAGATCATCTCTATACTGATGACCTGCAATTCTATATCTTCAGACTAGACCTCTCCTCAGAGCTGTGGGCTTGTGATTCCACCTGTCTGACTGATGTTTCCACTTGTATTTCCAACAGATCATTTAAACTGAGTATGTCAATAGCAGGACACTTGATAGTTCTCCTCAAAACTGTGCCCTACTCCTCTAACCCCTACCCAGTCTTCCTATTTCATGAATAACAATAGTTAGCATTTATTCAATGCATACTCAGTGCCAGAAAGCAAGTCAGCTACTTCATAACCTCATTTAGTGCTCACAACATTCCTATGAAGTATTTTATTCCTATTTTATAGGGGAGCAAACGGAGGCACAGAGAGGTTAACATTGCCAAGGTCAAACAGCTAATAAGAATCTCAGATGATGGGAGCAGGACCCAGGCATTCTAGGTCAAGGCCAGTGTTCTTATCCACACGTTATAGTGTGCTCTCCCCAGAAACTTAAGAGTTTGATTCATTAATCTGATCCCCTACCTCTGCATCTATTTTTTAAATTATTGAATGTATGAGGGTGACATTAGTTAATAGGATCATACAGGTTTCAGGTGTGGATTTCTAAGTTACAAGATCAGTATACTGCACCACCCAAAGTCAAATCATCTTACGTCATCATATATTAGGCCCCTATATCTAAAATCATCAGAGGTCTGATAACTCCAGCACTAAAATACATCACAGACCTGTCCACTTTTATCCATATCCTCTACCACCATTTTGGTCTCATGTAGCCCACAGTTGCAGCCTCCTAAGTGATTGACCTTGGCCACTTTTTTTTTTTTTTACCTCTGAGCACTTATCATGGATGAAAAAAATGTATGGGAAAAAAATGGGAACAATATCATATCACTCTCCAGTTTAAAATCTGCCACAGGCATCCTCATCACGCCCTGCAGCGTCCTGCATTTCTCTCCAACTGCATGGCAGGCACGCTTCCCTGACTCACAGCTCCTCACCCCCTTTCCTGCCACCAGAGCACCCTGTTTCCTCTCTCACGTGGGGCCTCGGCCTGTTCCCTTATCTAGAGTGGCCCATCCTTCCTGACTTTCTCCTGCCCCCCCAATATATAGACCACCCCTTAAACATACTACCAAATGTAAGGCCCCTGTCGATGAACTACTTCCAATTCTTTCATTTATTTCCAATTTTTCTGTTTTTTTAAAAAATCTTTTCTCCCCCAGGAAGCTTCAGGAGGGCAGAACCGGGTCTTTGTCATTCGTCATGCCTTTGCCAGTGTCCAGGAGAGAACCCAGCATGGTAGCCCCTCAGCAAATCTTAATTAATTACTCATTCTTGTTTCCTTAAGTATCATAAATGGCCTAAGAAGCCCCAAATTCAAGGTTCAATTGTTTTATAAGGAAAACTGATTTTTCTGAATCACAAAAAATTTAGAAGCACCCACTCCTGAAAGAGCTAAAAGTAAAGGCGAGGAAAGGAATTTCCCTGGGCACACAGAAATGCAAATTGTTGAGCAAAGCTTAGCTTGGCAGAAAATAAACAGAATGTATGGTCAGCTAGCAGGGCATACTGGATCCTTTTAACCTGCAAAGTAAATAAAAATTCAACCTACTAAAAAATACTAAAAATCCTGGTGCAACATCCAAGATCATAAACTCTGTAATATAGGAACAGCATGGAGAAATAATAGTTTAGTATAAAAAATATATAAATGCATCACTGAAATGGATAGACTTTCTCAAAAAGAAATGAAATTGACTTTGTGCCTGATGTTTCTGAGATTCTCCCTGAAAACAGGAGTGTTTGCTGCCACTTAGCAAGAACTCCAATTTATACTTCCTAACAGGCAGCAGGGACGGCGCTGTTGAAATGCTGGACTCAACAATGACTTTGTTCAGTGTAATCCTGGGGCCGGTAAATTGGGCAGAGACAGCGCACAGACATCATTTGATGCTCTGTTATAGGACTCCGTGTACCTCGCTGCCTTCCCTATTTGCTACGTTCTAGTCTCCTGGTCATGAGGTTGTATTTCCTACTGTACACTCAAAACACTCCACTCGCCCATTCATTCCCTCGTTCCTCCATTCAGCAATGTATCTTGAGAGTCCACACTGTGCCAAGCACTGTTCCAGGGACTGGGATAGAGCACAGACCAAACAGACAGGACCCTGCTCTTCCAGGGGGTGAGAAGAAGTATGGTAACAACCTGAGAAACCATGAGGCACATGAAGGAAATAACAGGGTAACAAAAGAAAAGAGTGGGTGGAGCCCCATGTGGTGAAAATGGGGAACAGAACCACCCAAACTGGGGGGACAGAGGCAGTCTCTCCACAAAGGTGATGTTTATCTGAGGGAGAACAATGCCAGGCGGAGAGCAGCACCCACAAGGATCAGGCTTCAGTCAGGCTCCTGAGCCTTCTCCCAGGCCCATCCATGTACTGCCTTGTAAAATCCACTTTTACCAGAACCCCCACCCTCAATATCTGTTTGGCGTCCTCATCCTCCAGCATCCCCCGGCGGGTGTCTGCTCACCCTGGCCTGTCTTCAGTGAGAGCCTTGCTGGGGCAGTTTAGCCAGAATCCCCCGATATTTCCTTTTAGTCATTTTCCCACTGCCCACCCCCCAACCTGCTCCTTGGCTATAGATTCCCGCTCGCCCATGGTGTG